>NC_091991.1:19348751-19648751 GCF_044704955.1 Pristiophorus japonicus | reverse complement strand
TGTAGACACTTGGGCCCATTTTGTTAAAAGTGTGCAGTTTATGCCCAAAGGTGCTGAGCAATTTTTAGAAAAGCCCTTATTTTTGAACAGGTGGATCAACATTGAAGGAGAGGTATTATTTAATCAAGCTTTTGTAAAAGCTGATATTATATATGTGAAAGATGTATTATATGAGGTAATTCCAGATTGGTTGCCGGAAGCGGGAGTGAGGGATATGGTTTGGGAGGAGGATCAGGGGGTAGAGGAAAAAGCAATGAAGTTCATATATGAGAAGATTGTGAGGGCAAGGCCACAGGATTGGATGGAAGAAATAAATACACAAATCTCCAAAGGAGGTATAATGCGTCCCGCTTTTCCAAGCTTTCTGCTGGAGAAAGGGGAGGAGTTGGTCCAATTTGATAACTGTAATACTCGAGATTTCTCTGGGATATTTTAGAGAATGGAGATCCAAGACACCTGCTGGTCAGGAGTTTTGGCAGAATATATACCCACAGCTGGACTTCAACAGGATTTGGAAGGGAGTGTGGGCAAATTTTAAATGTCCAGAGTGGATTGAACTGGATTTCAAATTGGCTCATAACCGGATTTTTTACCATGAGAGTCTTATGTAAGATTGGGCGAGTAGAGGTGGCAACTTGCCCAGTGTGTGCGACATGTCTCATTTGCTGGTGCTATGTCCGCAGGTAAACGATTTTAAGTACTATGTTCGACAGTGTGTGAGATTTTCTTGCTGGGTGAGGACCGAAAAGCAAGAATAGGAATACCGTGGGACTCAATTTTGAGATGGGGATTGCAAGAGAGTCTGCCAGAGTCTAGTGGAGCGGCAATTAATTTAATGTTTAATTTGGCTCGATTTGTGATTGTTCAAATAAGGAATGCTCTGTTTTTTAAGGGGTGGAGAATAAACCTAAAAGAGTATTTTAAATATAAACTAAAAGAACATTATAATGCTTTGTGGATGTTTTATTCAGAAAAGAATTTAAAGATAGTATTTTATGATCAATTTGTAAAGTGCAATAGATTATTATATGTTACAGGAGACAAATCAAACTTCAGGTTTTGATAATACGTGTTGGAGGAACGGCTGTGCAGAGGGGCGGAATGGATTTGTATGATACAATGGGATGATCACGATGTTTTTAATGTTCAATAAATACTAATCATTTTTTTTAAAGTGGGAAGCACATTCGCCTCTGAGTCAGTAGATTGTGGGTTCAATCCCAATCCAGAAACCTGAGCACATTAATCTATACTGACACTCCAGTGCACTGCTGAGGGACCGCTGCACTGTCGAGGTGCCATCTTTCAGATGTGACATTAAACTGAGGCCCCGTTTGCCCTCTCAAGTAAAAGATCCCATGGCCCTATTTTGAAGAAGAGCAGGGGAGTTATCCCTGATGCCTTGGCCAATATTTATCCCTCAATCAACATAACAAAAACAGATTATCTGGTCATTATCACATTTCTGTTTATGGGAGCTTGCTGTGCGCAAATTAGCTGCTAAGTTTCCCACATTACAACAGTGACTCCAGTCCAAAAGTACTTCATTGGCTGTAAATTGCTTTGAGACGTCCGGTGGTCATGAAAGGCGTGACATAAATGCAAGTCTTTTTTTCTCACAGCTTTGGATCAGGCAATTCTGGCATTTATTAACAAATGCAGTGCTTTATTATGAACTGTTAGCAGACAAGCAGCACCTGTAATTAGCACCTGGGAAGAACTTGCGATCAACAACACCTTTGCTTGTGGTGTCTGTGTTGACGGTCGAAAAAGAGAACAGATGGTTTGTCAAGAATGGATTTTTTAAATCAAGTCACTTGTCACTTGATTACCATTGGAAATTCAGTTGCCAAAAATCTCTCTCTTCTGAACCATTTTTGAGGCTCAAGGATTTTTCTGTTGTTTAAAAGCTTGGAAATTGTATAAAAAGTGAACTTGTAAGTATATTTAAAAAACATATATTTTGTTTGTTTATGGAATTGTGGTTATGAAGAACTATATCAGTCAGCAACCTCATTAATAATCCACTAAAGGGTAAATGTTACCCTTCTGAGCCCCTAGTGCATGTCAAGTGAACATATAGGGCAGATCTACAAACCTTGCCCATAATTGTTTGCAGAAATGTAACTATTGTGTTCCTAACACAGATGAGACTGCACACAGGGAGGTTAAAGTAACAGTAACCTCAGTCTTTATTAAGACACTCCAGAGTGAGGAACAGGCCTTAGGGGCCGGCTTATATACAGTGCTCCCAAGGGATGCTGGGATCCCTTGGGACTTCAGGGGATGCGCTCCCTGGTGGCAGAACATGGGAGTGCATGCTTTATAGATACACAACATCACTCCCCCCCCCCCAAAGTCAAAGTGAAAACTATTTACAAGGTGAGGGGGCCAGGAGCCTTTCTTTCCCTGGTGGACCGCCTCGGTACAAATGTGTGTTATGGTGTGTTGGCTGTGCCCTCGCTGGGCTGGCGTGTTGTTGGCCCTGCAGGGCTGCTGGGTGAGTCTGGCCTTGCTGGGCTGTTGGGCGTGATGGGTTTGATTTCCTGGTCTTGGGTGGTGTCGTTGATCCTTTCGGTGTGTGTTGTGGGCTCAAATAAGGTGGTGTTCGCTGTGGGTTGTTCAGGGCAGTCTGTGAACCACAGCCTCATTTGGTCCAGGTGATTTCTGCAAATTTTTCCATTGTCTAGTTTGATTACAAACACCCTACTCCCTTCTTTAGCTATCACCATGCCCGCGATCCACTTGGGACCATTTCCATAGTTTAACACATATACAGGGTCATTCAGATCAATTTCCCGTGACACAGTGGCGCGACCATCGTTTACATTTTGTTGCTGCCACCTGCTCTCGACCCTGATCATGCAGGTTGGGGTGAACCAGCGAGAGTCTGGTTTTAAGTGTCCTTTTCATGAGTAGCTCAGCCGGGGACACCCCTGTGAGCGCGTGGGGTCTCGTGCGGTACCTGAGCAGTACTCGGGACAGGCGGGTTTGGAGTGAGCCTTCTGTGACTCATTTAAGGCTCTGTTTGATTGTTTGTACTGCCCACTCTGCCTGCCCATTGGAGGTTGGTTTAAATGGGACCGAGGTGGCATGTTTGATCCCATTGCGGATCATGAATTCTTTAAATTCGGCACTGGTGAAACATGGCCCGTTGTCACTGACCAGTATGTCAGGCAGGCCGTGGGTGGCAAACATGGCCCTCAGGCTTTCAATGGTGGCGGTGGCGGTGCTTCCCGACATTATTTCACGTTCAATCCATTTTGAAAAAGCATCCACCACCACCAGGAACATTTTATCGAGAAACGGGCCCGCATAGTCGACATGGATCCTCGACCATGGTCTGGAGGGCCAGGACCACAAACTTAGTGGTGCCCCTCTGGGTGCATTGCTCAACTGATCACACACGCTGCATTGCCGTACACAGGACTCTAAGTCAGAGTCGATACCGGGCCACCACACGTGGGATCTGGCTATCGCTTTCATCATTACTATACCCGGATGTGTGCTGTGGAGACCTGAAATGAACGTCTCCCTGCCCTTTTTGCGTAGCACTACTTGGTTACCCGACAACAGGCAGTCTGCCTGAATGGACAGCTCGTCCTTTCGCCGCTGGAACGGCTTGATTGGCTCTTGCATTTCAATGGGGATGGTGGCCCAGCTCCCAGGCAGTATACAGTTTTTTACAAGAGACAGCAGAGGATCTTGGCTGGTCCAAGTCCTAATCTGGCGGGCCGTGACAGGTGATTTATCATTTTCAAATGCTTCCATGACCATCAACAAGACTGCGGGTGGAGCCGCCATCAACAAGTTTGCAGACTGCGCCGCCATCAACAAGTTTGCAGACTGCGCCATTTCCACCCCCGTGGTGGGCAATGCTAGCTGACTGAGAGCATCCGCACAGTTCTCGGTGCCTGGTCTGTGGTGGATGGTATAGTTATACGATGATAGTGCGAGAGCCCACCTTTGTATGCGGGCTGAGGTATTAGTATTAATCGCCTTGTTTTCAGCGAACAGGGATATGAGGGGCTTGTGGACGGTTTCCAGCTCAAATTTGAGGCCAAACAGGTACTGATGCATTTTCTTTACCCCGAACACACACACACACTAATGCCTCTTTCTCAATCATGCTGTCGACCCTCTCGGCCTTAGACAAGCTCCTGGAGGCAGAGGCGACTGATAGACTCTGTCTTGGCATCTGTGGGCCGAATGCAGTCCGCTGCGATCTTTCTCCCCAAAAACTCCACTTCTGTTGCCATGAAGACGCATTTCGACCTCTTCAGCCGCAGTCCTACTCGATACAGTCGCTGGAGGACCTCCTCCAGGTTTTGTAGGTGCTCAACGGCGTCCCGACCCGTGATCAATATGTCGTCTTGAAAAACCATCGTGTGTGGTACCGACTTGAGTAGGCTCTCCATGTTTCTCTGGAAGATCGCTGCAGCCGACCGAATTCCAAACGGGCATCTGTTGTAGATGAACAGTCCCTTGTGCGTGTTGCTGCAGGTGAGGCCCTTCGAAGACTCCTTCAGCTCCTGCGTCATGTAGGCCGAAGTCAGGTCAAGCTTGGTGAACATCTTGCCTCTTGCCAGCGTTGTAAATAGGTCTTCTGCCTTAGGTAGCGGGTATTGGTCCTGTAGCGAGAAACGATTAATATTTACTTTATAATCGCCGCAAATCCTGACTGTGCCATCACTTTTGAGTACTGGAACAATCGGGCTGGCCCACTCGCTGAATTCCACTGGGGAGATGATGCACTCACGTTGCAGCCTGTCCAGCTCGATTTGCACTCTCTCCCTCATCATGTGAGGTACCGCTCGTGCCTTGTGGTGAATGGGTCGTGCCTCTGGGACCAAGTGAATCTGCACCTTCGCCCTGGTAAAGTTTCCAATTCCTGGCTCAAAAAGGGAAGGAAATTTGCTAAGAACCTGGGTACATGAGGCCCCATCGAAATGTGATAGCGCTCGGATGTCATCCCAGTTCCAGCGGATTTTGCCCAGCCAGCTCCTTCCAAGCGGTGTGGGGCCATTGCCTGGGACAATCCAGAGTGGCAGTTCGTGCACCATGCCCTCATAGGTGACCTTGACCATGGCGCTGCCCAGGACAGTGATGAGCTCTTTGGTGTACGTTCTCAGTTTCGTGTGGATTGGGCTCAGGGCTGGTCTGAGTGCCTTGTTGCACCACAGTCTCTCAAACATCTTTTTACTCATGATAGATTGGCTAGCGCCAGTGTCCAGTTCCATGGCTACGGGTAAGCCATTCAACTTTACATTTAGCATTAAAAGTGGACATTTCGCTGAAAATGTGTGCACCCCGTGTACTTCAGCATCTGCCTCCTCTCTCGGAGGCTTGAAATTGCTTTGATCCACCATGGACCGATCTTCCTCTGCCACGTGGTGGCTAGCAGGTTTTGCAGAGCTTGCAGCTTGTCTGCAAGCTTGTTGGAGGGGCCCCATTGTTCCACAGCTCTTGCAAACATACCCTTTGAAGCAGCATGAATAGGCTGAATGGAAGCCTCCATAACGCCAACAAGGTGTGAATTGCCTTGCATTCATCCTTTGTTGCGGACTCTGAGTCATCTGGGTCACGTGAGGCCTGCTGGCAGTTGCAGACTTGTGGTTTCTGCCCTGTACATTTCTGCTCGCAAACACAGTTCCAGTTAATTTATGAAAATTGCTAGCATTTGTGTGCTGAGAAATTTATTTGGTGTTATCACTGGTGGACATAAACGCCTGTGCTATCGCAATGGCCTTACTGAGGGTCAGTGTCTCTACAGTCAAAAGTTTTCATAAGATGGTCTCGTGGCCAATGCCCAGTACAAAAAAGTCTCTGAGCATTTGCTGCTGGTAGCCATCAAACTCACATTGTCCTGCAAGTCGCCTTAGCTCGGCGACGTAACTCGCCACTTCCTGATCTTCAGATCGCTGGCACGTGTAGAACCAATACCTCGCCATCAGCACGCTCTCCCTCGGGTTGAGGTGCTCCCGAACCAGTGTACACAGCTCCGCGTATGACTTATCTGTGGGTTTCACCGGAGCCAGAAGATTCTTCATGAGGCTGTAGGTCGGTGCCCCGCAGACCATGAGGAGGACCGCTCTCCTTTTTGCAGCGCTTCCTTCTCCGTCCAGCTCGTTGGCTACAAAGTACTGGTCTAGCCGTTCGACATAGGCTTCCCAGTTCTCACCCTCCGAGAGCTTCTCCAGAATGTCCACAGTTTGCTGCATCTTTGCGTTGGATTTGTATTCTCGTCGCCAGTTATTGTGTTCCTAACACAGATGAGACTGCACACAGGAAGTTTAAAGTCACAGTG
Organism: Pristiophorus japonicus; assembly: GCF_044704955.1. Classification (NCBI taxonomy): domain Eukaryota; kingdom Metazoa; phylum Chordata; class Chondrichthyes; family Pristiophoridae; genus Pristiophorus; species Pristiophorus japonicus. The sequence goes on along the minus strand of NC_091991.1, from coordinate 19,642,444 downwards.
ACCTCAGTCTTTATTAAGACACTCCAGAGTGAGGATCTGGCCTTAGGGGCCGGCTTTTATACAGTGCCCACAAGGGATGCTGGGAACCCTTGGGACCTCAGGGGATACGCTCACTGGTGGCGGAACATGGGAGTGCATGTTTTTCAGATACACAACAGTTACTCTCAAGTACTTTACTTGAGGAAGATTAAGAATCGATCTGGCTGATAATGGGTAACGGGGTGCTGGTGATGAGGAGACTACAGGTCGCTAAAGGAGAAGCATACAGGGGACGAGGGTATAATTGTGAGATTGGGTTCTAATTGTTTGAAAGTGCCAAGAATAGTTTGGATCCAATTATTCTGGGCTCTCTTCTCCCCCCACCGCCTCCTCCTTAGACTCTCCCCCAGCCCCGTCATATCTAAGCTACTGCCACACATCGTTGGTGGTATTTCTCCAGCGATTTGAGATGTCACTGCAAGATCCTGCAAATCCCCTGGGAGGATAGGTGCACCAACGTTAGCATCCTCGATCAGGCCAAAATCCCTAGCATCGAAGCACTGACCACACTAGACCAGCTCCGTTGGGTGGACCACATTGTTCGCATGTCTGACACAAGATTCCAAAACCAAGCGCTAAACTCAGAACTCCTACACGGCAAGCGAGCCCCAGGTGGGCAGAGGAAACGTTTCAAGGACACCCTCAAAGCCTCCTTGATAAAATGCAACATCCCCACCGACATCTGGGAGGCCTTGGCCATAGACCGCCTTAACTGGAGGAAGAGCCTCCGGCAGGGCGCTGAGCATCTCGAGTCTCGTCGCCGAGAGTATGCAGAGAGCATGCGTAGGCAGCGGAAAGAGCGTGCGGCAAACCAGACTCCCCATCCACCCTTTCCCTCAACCACTGTCTGTTCCACCTGTAGCAGAGACTGTGGTTCTCGTATTGGACTGTACAGTCACCTAAGAACTCGCTTTCAGAGTGGAAGCAAGTCTTCCTCAATTTCGAGCGACTGCCTATGATGATGATGACTATAAATATTGATCTGGGCCTATATCAGTTTAATAGGCTACCATTTGGAGTGTCTTCTGCCCCCTCCATATTCTAAGTGGTGATGAACCAGATTTTGAAAGGTATTGAAGGGGTTGTATGTTATTTGGATGACATACTCAATTCAGCACCAAACAGGCAAATCCATAATAACATATTGAATGAAGTGCTTAAATGGCTAGAGAAGCACAGAGTATGAGTGACTGCTCGCAATTGTGAGTTATTTTAAAACTCAATGGAGTACTTAGGGCACAGAGTAGACAAAAATGGTTTACATCCAACAAAGGAAAAGCTAGATGCAATTAGAAATGCACCCACTCCCAAGAATGTCACTGAACTTCGTTCATTTTTGGGTCTTTTGAACTATTATGGGAAGTTCCTACCAAATTTGACTACAGTGTTACATCCACTTCAGGAGTTGTTGAAAAAACAGGTCCATTAAAAGTGGTCAGAAGAATGCGACACAGCATTCAAGGAGTATAAAAGCCAATTTGATAGAGAGCACCATGTTAGTTCACTATGACGTATCTAAGGAGATCAAGCTAACATGTGGCCTCTCTCTGTATGGAGTTGGGACAGTGATCTCTCATGTACTACACAGTGGGGAGGAGAGACCAATTGCTTTTGCTTCATGTACTCTTAGTGGCAGTGAATGTAATTATGTGCAAATCGTAAAGAAAGACTTGGCATTAATTTTAAGGGTGAAGAAGTTCCACAAATACTTGTATGGTCATAAGTTTACCATCATTATAGACCATAATCCTCTGACAGCAATCCTCCATCCAAAGTCCCCAGTTCCAACATTAGCTGCAGCCCGAATACAGAGATGGGCTTTGATTTTGTCAGCATATACGTATGATATTGAGTACAGATGATCAGCTGATCACAGTAATGCTGATGCTATGTCCGGATTGCCATCCCCATCACAAGTTACTCCCAATAGAGAAGAAGTGTTCTATTTTTCATACATTGATGAACTGCCCGTTACAGCTGAAGAGATTGGTAGAGCAACCAAACATGACCCAGTTATGTCAAAGGTGTATTATTACATAGAAAATGGCTGGCCAAATGATGTATCAAAGAAAGATATTCATCATTCTTCATTTGTAGGAATGAATTATTAGTGAATAAAGATTGTATCATGTGGGGTGCAAGTGTGGTTATACCAAATAAATTCAGGTCCAAACTATTAGGTGATCTTCATGACAAGCACCTGGGAATGTGCTTGACCAAGAGTTTTGCATGCAGTTAGCTATGGTGGCAGGGTCTAGATAGGGAGATAGAGTACGTTAGTCAGTCATTGTATGACTTGTCAATCGGTAAGCAAGAAACCAGCATCAGTACCATTACAGCCATGGAAATGGTCTCCCAGGGTATGGCGAAGATTACATATAGATTTTGCTGAGCTAGGACAGCAATTGTTCATTGTGATTGATAGCCATTCGAAGTGAGTAGAGGTGTTTCCGATGCGGAAAATAACAACAATAAAACACTGAACCATTTGTGAAGATTATTTTCTTCATATAGCTTCCTAGAAGAAATTGTGTCTGATAATGGACCACAATTTCATTCAGAAGAATTTGCACAGTTCATGAACAAAAATGGTGTGAAACATACCAAGGTTCCACTGTACCACCCTGCTTCAAATGGTGCAGCAGAGCATACAGTACAAATTGTAAAACATGCCCTCATCAAACAAAAAAAGGGATGAGGTCCTACAAGACGAATTTAAGGAGCTAGGAGCTAAATTAAAAAGTAGGACCTCAAAAGTAGTAATCTCGGGATTGCTACCAGTGCCACGTGCTAGTCAGAGTAGGAATCGCAGGATAGCACAGATGAATACGTGGCTTGAGCAGTGGTGCAGCAGGGAGGGATTCAAATTCCTGGGGCATTGGAACAGGTTCTGGGGGACGTGGGACCAGTATAAACCAGACGGTCTGCACCTGGGCAGGACCGGAACCAATGTCCCAGGCGGAGTGTTTGCTAGTGCTGTTGGGGAGCAGTTAAAATAATATGGCAGGGGGATGGGAACCAATGCAGGGAGACAGAGGGAAAAAAAAAGGGGGCAAAAGCAAAAGACAGAAAGGAGATGAGTAAAAGTGGAGGGCATAGAAACCCAAGGCAAAAAACAAAAAGGGCCACTGAATATAAAGGGGCTGCAGGAGGGGTCAAAACTAAAAATCAGGGTTTAAAAACTAGGATTAAATTTAGGACTCTACCTAAATGCACGCAGCATTCGAAGTAAAGTAAATGAGTTGACGACAGAAATCATTACAAATGGGTATGATTTGGTGGCCATTACAGAAACATGGTTGCAGGGTGGCCAAGACTGGGAATTAAACATACAGGGGTATCTGACGATTCAAAAAGATAGACAAGGTGGGAAAGGAGGTGGGGTAGTTCTATTAATAAAGGATGATATCAGGGCAGTTGTGAGAGACGATATTGGCTCTAATGAACAAAATATTGTGGGTGGAGATCAGAGATAGTAAGGGGAAAAAGTCACTGGTGGGCATAGTTTATAGGCCACCAAATAATAACTTCACGGTGGGGCGGGCAATAATCAAGGGAATAATGGAGGCATGTGAAAAAGGAACGGCAGTAATCATGGGGGATTTTAACCTACATATCGATTGGTCAACTCAAATCGCACGGGGTAGCCTGGAGGAGGAATTCATAGAATGCATACCGGATTGTTTCTTGGAACAGTATGTTACAGAACCTACAAGGGAGCAAGCTATCTTAGATCTGGTCCTGTGTAATAAGACAGGAAAAATAAACAATCTCCGAGTAAAAGATCCTCTCGGAATGAGTGATCACAGTATGGTTGAATTTGTAATACAGATTGAGGGTGAGGAAGTTGTGTCAGAAACGAGCATACTATGCTTAAACAAAGGGGACTACAGTGGGATGAGGGCAGAGTTGGCTAAAGTAGACTGGAAACACAGACTAAACGGTGGCACAATTGAAGAACAGTGGAGGACTTTTAAGAAGCTCTTTCAAAGTGCGCAACAAAAATATATTCCAGTGAAAAAGAAGGGTGGTAAGAGAAGGGATAACCAGCCGTGGATAACCAAGGAAATAAAGGAGAGTATCAAATCAAAGACCAATGCGTTTCAGGTGGCCAAGGTTAGTGGGAAACTAGAAGATTGGGAAAATTTTAAACAACAGCAAAGAATGACTAAAAAAGCAATAAAGAAACGAAAGATAGATTCCGAAGGTAAACTTGCGCAAAACATAAAAACAGATAGTAAAAGCTTTTACAGATGTATAAAACGGAAAAGAGTGACTAAAGTAAATGTTGGTCCCTTAGAAGATGAGAAGGGGAATTTAATAATGGGAAATGTGGAAATGGCTGAGACTTTAAACAAATATTTTGCTTCGGTCTTCACAGTGGAAGACACAAAAACCATGCCAAAAATTGCTGGTCATAGGAATGTGGGAAGGGAGGACCTTGAGACAATAACTATCACTAGGGGGGGTAGTGCTGGACAGGCTAATGGTACTCAAGGTAGACAAGTCCCCTGGTCCTGATGAAATGCATCCCAGGGTATTAAAAGAGATGGCGGAAGTTATAGCAGATGCATTCGTTATAATCTACCAAAATTCTCTGGACTCTGGGGAGGTACCAGCGGATTGGAAAGCAGCTAATGTAACGCCTCTGTTTGAAAAAGGGGGCAGACAAAAGGCAGGTAACTATAGGCCGGTTAGTTTAACATCTGTAGTGGGGAAAATGCTTGAAACTCTCATTAAGGAAGAAATAGCGGCACATCTAGATAGGAATAGTGCAATCAAGCAGACGCAGCATGGATTCATGAAGGGGAAATCATGTTTAACTAATTTACTGGAATTCTTTGAGGATATAACGAGCATGGTGGATAGAGGTGTACCGATGGATGTGGTGTATTTAGATTTCCAAAAGACATTCGATAAGGTGCCACACAAAAGGTTACTGCAGAAGATAGAGGAAATGTATTAGCATGGATAGAGAATTGGCTGGCGAACAGAAAGCAGTGAGTCGGGATAAATGGGTCCTTTTCGGGTTGGAAATCGGTGGTTAGTGGTGTGCCACAGGGATCGGTGCTGGGACCACAACTGTTTACAATATACATAGATGACCTGGAAAAGGGGACAGAGTGTAGTGCAACAAAATTTGCAGATGACACAAAGATTAGTGGGAAAGCGGGTTGTGTAGAGGACACAGAGAGGCTGCAAAGAGATTTAGATAGGTTAAGCGAATGGGCTAAGGTTTGGCAGATGGAATACAATGTCGGAAAGTATGAGGTCATGCACCTTGGGAAAGAAAACAGTAAAAGGGAATATTATTTGAATGGGGAGAAATTACAACATGCTGAGGTGCAGAGGGACCTGGGGGTCCTTGTGCATGAATCCCAAAAAGTTAGTTTGCAGGTGCAGCAGGTAATCAGGAAGGCGAATGGAATGTTGGCCTTCATTGCGAGAGGGATGGAGTACAAAAGCAGGGAGGTCCTGCTGCAACTGTATAGGGTATTGGTAAGGCCGCACCTGGAGTACTGCGTTACCTTATGATGATAGATTGAGTAGACTGGGTCTTTACTCGTTGGAGTTCAGAAGGATGAGGGGTGATCTTATAGAAACATTTAAAATAATGAAAGGGATAGACAAGATAGAGGCAGAGAGCTTGTTTTCACTGGTCGGGAGACTAGAACTAGGGGGCACAGCCTCAAAATACGGGGAAGCCAATTTAAAACCGTGTTGAGAAGGAATTTCTTCTCCCAGAGGGTTGTGAATCTGTGGAATTCTCTGCCCAAGGAAGCAGTTGAGGCTAGCTCATTGAATGTATTTCAAATCACAGATAGATAGATTTTTAACCAATAAGGGAATTAAGGGTTATGGGGAGCAGGCGGGTAAATGGAGCTGAGTCCACAACCAGATCAACCATAATCTTATTGAATGACGGAGCAGGCTCGAGGGGCTAGATGGCCTACTCCTGTTCCTAATTCTTATGTTCTTATGTTGTTATAAATGTTGGATCCAAATCCAAAGAAACGACAGTTGTTGTTGGACCACAAATTGGCTAGTTTTCTGATTACTTATTATAATCATCATCATAGGCAGCCCCTTGGGATCAAGGAAGACTAGTTTCCACTCTTAGCATGAGTTCTTAGGTGGCTGTACAGTCCAATACGAGAACCACAGTTTCTGTCACAGGTGGGAAAGGGTGAGCAGGGAGTCTGGTTTGCCGCACGCTCCTTCCGCTGCCTGCACTTGATTTCTGCATACTCTCAGCGATGATACTCGAGGAGCTCAGCGGCCTCCCAAATGCACTTCCTCCACTTAGGGCAGTCTATGGTCAAGGGCTCCCAGGTGTCAGTGGGGATGTCACACTTTATCAGGGATGCTTTGAGGGTGTCCTTGTAACGTTTCCTCTGCCCGCCTTTGGCTCATTTGCCGTGGACGAGTTCCGAGTAGAGCGCTTGCTTTGGGAGTCTCGTGTCTGCCATGCGAACAATGTGGCCTGCCCAGCGGAGCTGATCAAGTGTGGTCAGTGCTTCAATGCTGGGGATGTTGGCCTGGACGAGGACGCTAATGTTTGTGCATCTGTCCTCCCAGGGGATTTGCAGGATCTTGTGGAGATATCGTTGGTGGTATTTCTTCAGCGACTTGAGGTGTCTACTGTACATGGTCCACGTCTCTGAGCCATACAGGTGGGTGGGTATTACTACGGCCCTGTAGACCAGGAGCTTAGTGACAGTTTTGAGAGATTGATCTTCAAATACTTTTTTCCTCAGGCGGCCTTTTCCGAAGGCTGCACTGGCGCACTGGAGGTGGTGTTGGATCTCATCGTCAATGCCTGCTGTGGTTGATAGGAGGCTCCCGAGATAGGGGAAGTGGTCCACGTTGTCCAGGACCCATCGTGGATGTTGATGTCTGGGGGGCAGTGCTGTGCGGCGAGGGCAGGCTGGTGTAGGACTTTTGTCTTACTAATGTTTAGCGTAAAGCCCATGCTTTCATACTCCTCAGTAAATATGTCGACTATGTCCTGGAGTTCAGCCTCTGTGTGTGCACAGACGCAGGCATCGTCCACGTACTGTAGCTCGATGACAGTACAACTACCGGTAGAACAACAGCAGAGTTGTTTCTCAAACGACAGCCATGAACCAAGTTCTTGTTGTTAAAACCAAACTTTGCACTGTCCGTAGAAGAGAAGCAATTAAGACAGAAAGAGGATCATGATAGGGGTACAGTAAATGAGAGGTGTGAAATTAAATCAGAAGGTTAGAGTGAAGAGCCATCACCATAAATGGTTGAAGTGGTTACCAGGAGGAGTGGTGAAGATGTGTGGTCCTCGCACATATTTGGTCAAGATGTTTGATCATGGACAGGTTAGATTTGGTTATATTTTACCTGCAGATGTGGAAGGAGTTGAAAGTTGGAATGATTCGATTATTTCTGACTCATCAGATAGTCTTATAAAAGTACAGTACCAGTAACATATCCTACATCAAATGTACTAGAAACAAATCCAAGAGAAAATCAGAATTTAAGTCTGAGTCCGAGTCAGGCAGACAAACAATTAGAACTTATAAAGAGTTCAAATGTAGATCAAGGGCATCCCTTGGAGGAAAACTTTCCTTCGGATCAGCCTAGAATGGGTCTAAGTTTGACAGCATGTTTGGAAGGTTCTGTTCGAGAGCGAACGTATCCTCTTCGAAACAGAAAACCAATGGTTAAGGTTGATTTGTAAATATAGCAAAATAAGTCCATATCTTTTGTTATGTATAACCATGCAAGTTATGTATGATGATTTGTTTGTTATAATTATTTCTTCATTAAGGACGGAGAAGTGTAATATAGTTCCACCTAGTGGACTATTGCTCCACCTAGTGGACTACTGTAGTAATGCAACTAATGCTGTACATAATAGAGGTCAGGTTAGCTGACAAGTTCCTGCGTCATCAGCCATCTTGGAGTTTGTGTGTGTTGTGAGATCGTAAAAAATATATCACAGATATAATTCTCAACAGCGCATCATGTGACTCACGGTGAGCAATTCCACCATGTACATATATAGATGAGAGAGAGAGAGCAGGAATTGATCGGGTGGATTTTGTTGACCAGGTGTTGGCCAGGTGCTGAATTTGCATACAACCTTCCTTGATTCTGAGGCAGTGGATGGACATCAGTGTAGCATGGAGCAGCACTTTTGGTGGATGGCCCACAAGCAAAGAAACAGTTGTTAGTAGCTCAGGAAAGAGTTAGATGAATAACTTCAGCAACAGTCAAGGGAGTTTTTTGTTTTATGTTTCTCTTATTAAGTCAAAATGGAGTGGCATAGTATTAAGCACTTCCTCTATTGCCAAGTGTAAAAGAATACAAACCCTATCACGAACACCATTCCTGCTTATCTTGGACAGCCACCTAGATTGGGCAAACGGCGCGACCATTTCCCACTACTGTAAGCATTAATTACAAAGGCTTATTAAACTCGTCAACTATTTTGGACAGTTCAAGCAGCTATTCGCACTATCTCCTTCTTTACCGTTCCAGTTATTCACCATTTCCCCCTCACAAATTCCTGGAACTGTTTTACAATCAGGTTTAATTTGCCCTCTGACTGTAAATGGAACAGCTCGTACTCATACAACAGCAGCCCTGCCTCTTCCTATCCCTCCAGACCCCTCGAAATCCTGCAACCCCTTCTTGCCGGCTTGTTAAATTCCTTATCGTTGGGTGGGGCGTGGGGGCAGAGATACAGTACAATATCTTGTTGTTCTGCCCCATCCACCAGCTCTAGGATCTCGGCCTCAATACTTTCATATGGATGAGTCCTCTTTTGCACCAAAGTACTCTTTTTAAATAAAAACAGAAAATGCTGGAAATACTCAGCAGGTCAGGTAGCATCTGTGGAGAGAGAAACAGAGTTAACGTTTCAGGTCGATGACTCTTCGGCAGAACTCTTTTTAAATGTCTCGTTTACAGTTTCCATCCCGTATAGCAGGCAAATTGCATGGACTCAAATGCGTCCGCTCTAAGCGGTGTGGTCTGTATTAAAGTAGCAAAATCATTTTTTGAAATTCTTAGGGTTAGAAATTCATTATAGCCCAGGAGTAGGCAGTATCTTTAGTAAAGTTTGAGAATTAGCACCAGGCGCTAATGCTTTAGATTGCCCGCAAGATTCATTCTCACTGCTCAAAGAAATAATTGGGGTGCTAAATCACATCTTAAAACCCTAGCTCAGTGGCGTTACACTCAAGGGTGGACCAATATCGGGTGCAGTCTAATCTCAACTCATAGATATATTCAAAAGGGAGTTAGATGTGGCCCTTACGGCTAAAGGGATCAAGGGGTATGGAGAGAAAGCAGGAATGGGGTACTGAAGTTGCATGATCAGCCATGATCGTGTTGAATGGCGGTGCAGACTCGAAGGGCCGAATGGCCTCCTCCTGCACCTATTTTCTATGTTTCTATGTTTCTATCATTGCCATAGGTTTTTCCCAGTACTTAAAGGGGAGGTTCATTGATACTGCAGCACCTCACTCTCAGCATTGCTGGCTGTGCAGCTGCTTCAGCAAGGAGAAACACAGCAAGGAGAAGGAACCAGAGGAATGAAGCAGGTATGCTCATGGCAGATGCACCTCAGTCGGGTGGTCAGGGTGATTGAATGCTTCATCAAATGCTACATACCACCAAGCTTCACACACTGCCCAAAGCACCAGACCCCCCTAGCACTCACCCACCAACAATTTCTACATGCCAACACTCACAGCCTCATCTCACGCCTGGCACACAATGACAGCTATTCAACTATGGTAGGCACAAGGGTCATTTGTATTAGAATTAATGTGATATGTTCATGCATAAATTTATTAATGGATTTCGCAATATTTTGTGGTCTCTCTCATTTTACCTTTGCAGCCAGGAGGAGGCTGTGATATGGCGTGACACAGGGATGGTTGTTGTGAGAAAAAGGGACCTGGGATTTAAGTCATCCTGGTGAGAAACCTGATGTCCCGCCTCATTCCTCTGCGCACATGTTCCTACATTTCTGGCTGACTATGCTCCCTCCGCCATAGATCCTGGAGGGCAAGGTAGAATGCCAGTACAGCCCCCATTAATGTGGCCAAGTGTACCAGTTTGAATCTTTGAACAATAAATGTAGCATTTTGCACCTGCCAGATGACTGCTGATAAAAAAAGGAACCTTAAAATTACTCATGCAAGCTCATCAACTTGCTGAAACTGACAAGAGAGGACAGAAAGTAACCTGCCCTGACAGCAGTGAATGATTAATGCGGATGCCTTTAAATAATGTCCCCGGAGCCAGCGTCCTGCAACTGCGCGCCTCCTCTTCCTGTCTGGTCGAGGCACAAAAGTAAGTGTCCATAATGAATTTTGCAGGTCGGGTGCCCAGTGAGCGTTGCATGCTCGCTGATGTCATGATCTGCCTGATGTTGAAGTCCCCGGCGGCACCTCGTACCGGCGACACAGCGCGGGGTCCAGATTTGCCGTGCAGCACTGGGTTTGCCTCACCCCGGCGCTAATGCATCAGCGCACCATTATTGCCCGCAGAGGGGGCGAACGGGAGGGGCTAACCAACTGAATTTTTCCCCCATAAAGTCTAAAATAAAAACCGTTCTTAACAATACTGTTATATATGCAGACTGTAGATATACTCTCTGTGTAGTCACTGTATAGTTGCACAAGATGGAGACTTGTTACCTGATGTACTATCAATAAGGTTTACACTGTGTATATACTATGCTGGCACCACTAGAGGGTGCAACTGGTGGAGACCGGGGTTTCCTGCCCCTGTGGCAGAGGCTGTCCGCCAGAGGGCACTGCGGTGGGAGACCTGAGGGTCACCTGAATAGGTGTGCAGGGCCCAGTATAAAAGGCTGCCCACCATGCTTGTGCCTCACTCTGGAGTTACAAGTAAAGGACCAAAGTCACTACAGTTTGAGTACAACACAATGCCTCGTGGAGTCATCAATAAGTGCATTACAGACATAACAAATACCACCCTGTTCCTTGAGATATTTAACACCCAAGAATCCACTGCCAAAGTGATAGCATTTTTTAATGGCGACAGTCTGTGCCTGATCTGCACCCAACGTTATCACAGAAAATCCATGTGCAGAGCTATCCGACATTTATTTGCTTGTAAGTTACATTGCTGTACCATCTTCAATTGCAGTCTCCAGAAATACCACACAGGAAATTTAGAGCTAGTGTCAATGTGATGCTGCAATGGGGGAGTGAAGTGTTAGTTTCCAATTTTCCTGTATCTATCACTGCTTGTCAGTTGTGGCTCAGTTTTTAGCACTCTCGCCTCTGAGTCAGAAGGTTGTGGGTTCAAGTCCCACTCCTGAGATTTGAGCACAAAATCTATGCTGACACTCCAGTACAGTACTGAGTGAGTGCTGCACTGTCGGATGTGCTGTCTTTCAGATGCGATATTAAACCGAAGCCCCATCTGCCCTCTCATGTAGATGTAAAATATCCCACAGAACTATTTGAACAGCAGGGGAGTTCTCCCTGGTGTCCTGTCCAACATTATTGCTCAACCAACTTCATTAAAACAGATTATCTGATCATTAATACATTGTTATTTGTAGGACCTAACTACGCAAATTTGCTGCTGCATTTCCAACATCAATATCATCATAGGCAGTCCCTCGGAATCGAGGAAGACTTGCTTCCACTCTAAGAATGAGTCCTTAGGTGGTTGTACAGTCCAATACCTGACACAGGTGGGACAGATAGTCATTGAGGGAAGGGATGGGTGGGACTGGTTTGCCGCACGCTCTTTCCGCTGCCTGTGCTTGATTTCTGCATGCTCTCAGCAATGAGACTTGAGGTGCTCAGCGCCCTCCCGGATGCACTTCCTCCACTTAGGGCGGTCTTTGACCAGGGATTCCTAGGTGTTGATGGCGATGTTGCATTTTATCAGGGAGGCTTTGAGGATGTCTGTCGTTTATGAAATGATACAATGAACTCCGTACTGTGAGCCAGTGACCAGGTATAACCTGGTCAGTCTTTCATGGCTTCCAGAAATGAAGACACAAAGGTGAAATTCAGGTTATATACCGGGCCCAGCACGCGTGTACCTATGACCCGAGGACCTCCGACGGTCGTGCCCCCTGTTGGTGGACAGACATTATGTACATACATTACATAATTTCCCCCCCCCCAGTTCTTGGCACAAGTCCATATTACAAGTTCAGACAGACCGGAGCCCTTCGCTCCTTCGTTGGTCGTCTCAGTTCAATCCCAGTGCTTTCCGCATCTCTCATGACTTGGGGCTGGGCGTTGACCATAGTGGGTTCTTCTGATGACTGGACGTGAGTTGGTTGGTCATCTAAGCTCGTGGTGTCTTCTTCCAACTGTTCCGGTTCGTCAGTGTGTCTCAGCTTGATTTTATCAATGTGTTTCTGGCACATCTGCCCATTCTTGAGCTTACCCATATACACCCGGTTACCCTCCTTATCCATAACATTGCCTGGAAGCCACTTGGGTCCTTGCCCATAGTTAAGTACATACACTGGGTCATTTACAGATATGTCACGTGACACTACGGCGCGGTCGTGATACCACTGCTGGCGTTGACGTCGGGTTGCGACATGATTGTTAAGGTCAGGATGGACTAGAGAGAACCTGGTTTTGAGGCCTCTCTTCATCAATAGTTCCACAGGCAGGACCCTAGTGAGCGTGTATGGCCTTGTCCTGTAAATGAGCAATATGCATGACAGACGTGCCTACAAGGAACCGTGAGTTACGCGTTTCAGGCTCTGCTTGATGGTTTGAACTGCCCGCTCCACTTGACCATTGGATGTGGGTTTGAACGCTGCTGTTCTCACGTGTTTTATGCCGTTGCGTTTCATGAACTCTTGAAACTTCAGGCTCGTGAAACACGGTCTGTTGTCGCTGACAACGATGTCTGGCAGACCATGTGTGGCAAACATGGCTCTCAGGTTCTCAATGGTGGCAGTGGAAGTGCTGGATGACATGATCACACATTCTATCCATTTGGAGTATGCATCCACCACCACAAAAAACATTTTATCGAGGAAGGGGCCCGCAAAGTCGATGTGGATTCTAGACCAGTTTGGATGGCCATGACCACAGACTGAGCGGAGCTTCCTTTGGGGCATTGCTTAACTGCATGCAAGTGCTGCACTGATGCATGCATGACTCGAAGTCTGAGTCGATGCCAAGCCACCAAACATGGGACCTGGCGATGGCCTTCATCATGACAATACTGGGATGCGTACTATGTAACTCCTGTACAAATCCCGCCCTGCCTTTCTTGAGCATTACAACACGATTACCCCTCAGTAAACAGTTGGACAGGATGGAAAGCTCATCTTTGCGATGGCTGTACGGTTTGGTTTCATCACCAATTTCCTTGGGGATGGTCGACCAGTCCCCGTTAAGAACACAATGTTTTACAACCGATAGGGTCGGATCCTGGCTGCTCCAGATCTTAACTTGTTGAGCAGTGGCAGGCGGCCCTTCACTCTCAAAGGCATCCATGACCATGAGTAGCTCTGTGGGCATTGGCGTTTCCACCTTCGGTGTGGGCAACGGTAACTGGCTCAATGCATCAGCGCATTTGTTGGTGCGTGGTCTATGGCGAATGACATAATCATAGGCAGATAATGTCAGTGCCCATCTCTGGATGCGGGACGACGCATTGTTATTGATACCTTTATGTTCCGAGAACAACGATATAAGCGGCTTGTGATCGGTTTCCAGCTCGAAGCGAAGCCCAAACAGTTACTGGTGCATTTTTTTTACCCCATAAACACATGCTAGCCTCTTTCTCTACCATGCTATAGGTTCTTTCCGCCTTGGACAGGCTTCGAGACGCGTATGCAACTGGTTGTAGTTTGCCTGACTCATTGGCTTGCTGGAGTACGCAACACAGGTCAAAACTAGACGCTTGCATGGGTCATACAGTACCTGTAGCTTGTGGGAACATAACAGATTTCTAGCCTTCTCAAAGGCTCTGTCTTGACGTTCACCCCACACCCAATCGTCTCCTTTCCTGAGCAGCTTGTGCTCAATTTGGGAAAGAAGTTACCAAAGTAGTTGAGAAGACCCAGGAACGAACGCAGCTCCATCACATCCTGGGGTTTGGGCTCATTTTTGATGGCCTCTGTTTTCGCGTCTGTAGGCGTGATTCCGTCTGCAGCAATCTTTCGTCCAAGGAATTCGACCTCTGGTGCCATGAAAACGCACTTCGAACGTTTCAACCTGAGTCCCACTTTGTCCAGAAGACACAGAACCGCTTCCAGATTGTGCAGGTGCTCAGCGGTGTAACGACCTGTGACTAGGATGTCATCTTGGAATGCCACGGTCCTGGGGATGGATTTCTATAGGCTCTCCGTCTTTCTCTTGAAAGATGGCTGCCGCCGAACGAATGCCAAAAGGGCACCTGTTGTAAATAAACAGTCCTTTGTGTGTGTTGATGCACGTCAGTTTCTTTGATGATTCACCCAGTTCCTGTGTCATGTAGGCCGACGTTAGATCCAATTTGATGATCGATTTTCCCCCGGCTAGCATTGAAAACAGGTTATCAGCTTTCGGTAGCGGGTACTGAACTTGTTTGGAAACTCGGTTGATCGTGACCTTGTACTCTCCATAAATCCTGACCATGCCATCGCTCTTTAACACTGGAACAATGGGGCTGGCCCATTCATTAAATTTGACTGGTGATATGACCCCCTCGCATTGTAGCCTATCCAATTCGAGCTCGATCTTTTCTCTCATCATGTGCGGGACCGCCCTGGCTTTGTTATGGATGGACCTTGCATCTGGGCCTAGGTGAATCTGCACCTTGGCTCCCTTGAAGCTGCCAATTCTTGGTTCAAACAGTGAGGGAAATTTGCTCAGCACTTGAGCACACAAATCATTATCTGCTGATGACAAAACTTTGATATCGTACCATTTAAAAAAAATGTTCTCGAACCATCTCCTGCCGAATAACGATAGGCCGTTGCCCAGGATAATCCATAAAGGTTAGGATCCATGAACCGTTCCATGAACCGTTCCCTCATACGACACTCTTACTGCTGCACTACCAATCACTGATATGAGTCTTTGGTGTCGGTATGCAATTTCACATTTATCGGTCTCAGCTTGGGTCTCTCTGTCTTGGTCTCCCACAGCTTTTTGAAAGCCCTCTGGTTCATTATCAATTAACTGGCACCCATGTCTAATTCCATGGATACCGGCACGCCATTTAATTTTACTTCCATCATTATCGGTTGGCTCTTTGTTAGGAACATACGTACGCTATACACTTCCTCCTCGGAGCTCTCAAATGCCTTGGGCTGCATCGCCAGATCCACGCTGAATTAATCATCATCCACGTGGTGTGTCGCAGCTCGCTTGCTCTGCTATGGACACATCTACTGAAGATGCCCCGTCTTCGCACACCCTCTGTGTACATACTGCCTGAAGCGGCACTGATGGGGTCCGTGATTGCCCCCGCAACGCCAACATGTTGAGCTCGGCTTTGCAGCCGATGCCGGGCTTTGAGCGGCTCCCATTCTCGAATATGCAGTCGAGTAGGCCCTCGAAGGCTAACTTTGAGCGGCTCCCAGTCTTGCAGACGCAGTTGAGTAGGCCCTGCCATGTGCAGCTCTGCCGGCCGTCAATACAATTTTGTACACAGTACTTGCCGTGGAGTTCCTGTTTTGTCACGATATCTGCTTCATGCTTTTCTGCATGGACATGCAAGCCTGGGCGATGGTGATGACCTTGCTGAGGTCTGGCGTCTCTGCAGCCAGCAGCTCACTTAAGATCGCCTCGTGGTTGACCCCGATCACGAAAAAGTCATGCAGCATGTCTTCCAACGCAGGCCCAAATTTGCAAGGCCCTGCAAGACATCTCAGGTTGGCAACAAATGGCGCTACTTCCTGGCCTTCTGGACGAACGTACGTATAGAAGTGATATCTGGATATGAGGATTCCTTCCGTGGGCTTAAGGTGTTCCCGAACTAGAACACACAGTTCTTTGTAATCCTTTTCTATAGGAAGAGTGGGTGAGAGCAGATTCTTGATGAGTGCATAGATCATTAGGTCGTTTGCCACAAAATACTGATCAAGATGATCCGCAAAATCGCCCCAATCCTCTCCCTCATTGAATCTATCTCAATTGTGCTGTGCTCGCCATACTTTTGTGTGGGTTTGTATTTGCCTCGTCGTCAGTTGCAGTGTATGAAATGATACAATGAACTCCGTACTGTGAGCCAGTGACCAGGTGTAGCCTGGTCAGTCTTTAATGGCTTCCAGAAGTGAAGATACAAAGGTGAAGTTCAGGTTATATACTGGGCTCAACACGAGTGTACCTATGACCCTAGGACGTTCGACGGTAGTGCCCCCTGTTGGTGGGCAGGATTTATGTACATATATTACAGTGTCCTTGTAACGTTTCCTCTGCCCACCTTTGGCTTGCTTGCCATGAAGGAGTTCCGAGTAGAGCGCTTGCTTTGGGAGCCTCGTGTCTGGCATGCGAATCATTTGGCCTGCCCAGCAGAGCTGATCAACTGTGATCAGTGCTTCAATGCTGGGGATGTTGGCCTGGTTGAGAACGCTAACGTTGGTGCGTCTGTCCTCCCAGGGAAATTGTTGGATCTTGCGGAGACATTGTTGGTGGTATTTCTCCAGTGACTTGAGGTGTCTACTGTACATGGTCCATGTCTCTGAGCCATACAGGAGGGCGGGTATTACTACAGCCCTGTAGACCATGAGCTTGGTGGTAGATTTGAGGGCCTGGTCTTCAAACACTCTTTTCCTCAGGAGGCCGAAGGCTGCACTGGCACATTTCGTACATCACAACAGTGACGCCATTTCAAAAAGTACTTAATCGGTTGTAAAGCACTTTGAGACGTCTTGAGATCATGAAAGGTGCTATTTAAATCCAAGTACTTTCTTCTATCTTGTTCAGGCACTAATTGAGAGTTAACTCTAGGAAACACCACTCTCATAAGTCTTGTGTCTAGCAGACACCATGATACTTCAGACATCAGAATTCAAAATGTCAGCAGTATATATATATGAAAAATTAAAATCTGCTGGCTTTCTGAATGTGATAACTTGGCATCTTCCCCAATTCAAGAGCCAGGGAGTTACTGATAGCCACCAATCTGTAGAAAGTCCTCTCTAATCGATTGACCTCAGCATGTGCCTAGTTAGACAACTTCACCATTGGGAGTGCTCGAGCATTGACCTTAAATGGACAGGCCAAGTGAAACACAGTTCCTTAGTAGCATTTAAGCATCATAACCAGACTCTAGATCTAGATTAGAAATCTGTTTGTTCAGACATTTTAAAAAACAGTGACATAGCATAGGTTTTGATGATGAAATCCCTTTAGTCAATTTTATTTTACGCTTTCAGAAACAACCCTAATATCCTTCCATTCAACATCGAACTGGTTCTTAAATTAGTCGAATGCCTTGGCTTCAACCATCCTTCCTGAATTCCTGAATTCTATCCACGTTGTTGATCATCCCTCATGTAAAGAAAAGGATCATAACATCTGTCCCAAATATCTTGAACATGACAGAGAAAAGAAACAAGAAGCAATATTTTCAGATATGCCAGTGCAACAGGACAGAAAGGCATGGATTAAGGCTGTGAAGGGAAAATTTAGCACAGATAATTATGTATTTCTCAAAATCACTTTTTAACCAGTGTCCAAAATCTAAATTTTTTCAAGTGTAAATATAATTTTCAGTTCAATGCCATTTTACTCATCAGTATGAAATTAAACTCATATTTCATCTAGAAAACATTTTGGCCTGGATTTTGCAGTGGTAATGACAGTAAAACTCTCAGTATTTGCCATAATCACCCCTTTGAAACTGACCATAATGTCAGGATTTAGTGCATGCACGGCTAAACGCGGAAATCCTGAAGTTACAGACAGTCATTCCCTGCTCTGCCACAGGCTGCGCTGTGGAACTCCCCAGGGCCGGCAATCACTGAAACCACATACAAGGACAAAAACTTCCCCTTTAGGATGGAATATTGCTGTTAAAAACATCCGAAAATGTTAAGCCTTGTTGAATTAGATTTTTAATGCCGTATTAACTGCCTAACAAGTGTTCTGGCCCTGAAAATTTACTTTTATATCTGTGGAATGTCAAATTTATCCATTAATATGATTAAGAATTAGAAATGTTTAATATAAGATATTTATTTAAAGATTGTTTATGATATTTCAGCTTCTACCTTAATCCTATGTGTATGTCCCAATCGTTATTTCACTCTCTGTAAAATTTATAAAAAGTGCATTTTACTTCCTGGTTTGCTGTCTGAGAATTCTTCAATGTGATTGGTTGCTTAGCCAACTTGATGACATCACTGGATGCTTCAGATTTTCTTGATTTGACATCAGATTCAAACGAAGGTTGGGAGAGCTGATCTTCACCCCACAGAGATCGCTAAATCTTTGTGGGCAGCTTTCTCCGAGGTCAGCGGCAAGTGATGCAGAACGCAAATTCCGGGCCACTCCCTTGTAATCAACTAATTTCCATTGACACATCTACCTGATAATTACCTGCTCACAATTAGTCTGTGAGCAGTTTCTCTTTTGAGAGAATGTATCTTTTAGCTGTAAGGAAGTTGAAAGTATTCAATCTCCACACTTATGTCTCCCACGGAGAGAACTTTCATTGCTGAGCGAATGTTTTGTTATATACTGGCAGCGTTGAATACTGTTTAATATGGATGATAAGTCCAAATTCCTTTCCACACCTTCTATGATATAAAAGCTTAATATACATTGACCTCATGTCCTAAGATTTTAGTTACATCATTTCAGCATTGAATCAATAGGTGTGATCAATCTCCTGTGATTAGGGAATAGTGTTAATTAGTGTTTGCAGCTCATTAGATAAGAAAATGATCAACTACAGTATTTGCCATAGATTCACATTGCTCTTCATTGTGCATACATCAAAATTATTCTAAAGATATCACAGCTGTCACGATTATCAATTCATAATATTGTGTTTTAACAAGTTTGATGGGCAAGACTTCAGACCTTGGGGAAAGAATAATTACCTCATCATAGCACAGACAGTTACCTTCGCAATGCTTTTCTTGGATGATAGGAATAAAACTCATACAGTAATTACCAGCTTCTTCATCTACTTTTCTAGCTACAGAATGGGAGAGTTAAGAGCCAACGAAACTAAAAATTGAAATTAATCGGAATTTGGATGATTACGTTATACCGTCTGTGATCACAATACATGCTCATGGTCTACAGAGCAGTAGTGATACCCGTCCTCCTCTATGCTTCAGAGACATGGACCATATACAGCAGACACCTCAAAGCACTGGAGAAGTACCACCAACGGTGCCTCTGCAAGATCCTGCAAATCCATTGGCAGGTTAGGCGCACCAGTGTCAGTGTTCTCGCTCAGGCCAACATCCCCAGCATTGAAGCATTGACCACGCTCAATCAGCTCTGTTGGGCAAGCCACATCGTCCGCATGCCCGATATGAGACTCCCAAAACAAGCGCTCTACTCCGAGCTCATTCATAGCAAGAGAGTCGCAGGTAAACAGAAGAAATGCTTCAAAAACACTCTTAAAGCCTCCTTGAAAAAGTGCAACATCCCCACCGACACCTGGGAATTCCTGACCCAAGACCGCTCAAAGTGGAGGAGAAGCATCCAGGAAGACGCCGAACTCTTCGAGTCTCTTCACCGGCAGCAAGCGGAAGCCAAGCGCAAACAGCTGAAGGAGCGCACGACAACCCAGGCACCTCACCCATCCGTCCATTCAACCACCGTCTGCCCCACTTGTGACAGAGACTGTAGGTCCTGCATTGGACTCATCAGTCACCTGAGAACTCCTTTTTAGTGTGGAATCATCCTCAACTCCAAGGGACTGCCTAAGAAGAAGACTGTGTACATGCAGTGCAGTACTTCATAGAATCATGAATAGTTACAGCACAGAAGTAGGCCATTTGGCCCGTCGAGCCCGTGCCGGCTCTCTGCAAGAGCATTTCAGCAAGTCCCACTCACCCGCCCTTTCCCCGTAACCCCGTGAATTGTTTTCCTTCAGGTATTTATCCAATTCCCTTTTGAAAACCACAATTGAATTTGCCTCCAGCAACCTTTCAGGCAGAGCATTCCAGATCCTAACCACTCAAAACTTGATAACGCCATACCATATTTTGCACAAGCTGTTTTCCATATTCCAAGTTATGTGCATCCTACCTCCCATTCTGTAGCTACTCTATGTGATTTCATGTTCACCACTTTGTCCAGATATGATTCTTCATTCACAATTCTGGCCACAAATTACTTATATATCTGTGCATGCATTATAATATATTCCCCATTCTGCACACGTGCAGTGCTACACTTCCCATTCTATGAATGTACAGGACCTTCTTTGACCATTTTCTGCATTTGTAGCACGGAATTTCCACTTCTTCACCTGGGAAAAATGGTAAACAGGCAAAATTAAAAGCTCTTTATCTGAATGCATGCAGCATTCGTAACAAGGTAGATGAGTTGACAGCACAAATAGAAATTAATGGGTATGATCTGATCGCCATGACAGAGATGTGGTTGCAAGGTGACCAAGGCTGGGAATTGAGTATTCAGGGGTATTTGACATTTCGGAAGGACAGACAGCAAGGAAAAGGAGGTGGGGTCACTCTGTTAATAAAGGATGAGATCAGTGCAGCAGTGAGAAATGATATTGGGTCAGAAGACCACGATGTAAAATCAGCTTGGGTGGAGATAAGAAATAATAAGGGAAATAAGTCACTGGTGGGAGTGGTCTACAGGCCCCCTAACAGAAGCTACACTGTAGGACAGAGTATAAATCAAGAAATAATGGAGACTTGTAAGAAAGGTATGGCAATAATCATGGGCGATTTTAATCTTTATATAGATTGGACAAATTAAATTGGCAAAGGTAGCCTTGAGGACGAGTTCATAGAGTGTATTCGGGATGGTTTCTTTGAACAATTCATTGTGGAACCAACCAGGGAGCAGGTTATTTTAGATATGGTAATGTTTAATAAGATTGGATTAATTACTGATCTTATAGTAAAGGATCCTTTAGGGAAGAGTGATCATAGCATGTTAGAATTTCAAATTCAGTTTGAGGGTGAGAACCTTAGGTCTCACCTAGTGTCCTGAACTTAAATAATGGCAATTACAAAGGTATGAAGTGGACTGGAAAAATAGGTTAAAGGGTAAGATGGTAGAAAAGCAGTGGCAGACATTGAAGGAGACATTCATAGCTCTCAGCAAAGATATATTCCAGTGAGAAAGAAAGACTCAAAGAGAAGGATGAACCATCTGTGGCAACGAAGGAAGTTAAGGATGGTATCAAATTGAAAACTAAGGCATACAATGTTGCAAAGATTAGTGGTAGGCAATATGATTGTGAATTTTTTATAAACCAGCAAAGGACGACTAAAAAAATAAGAAAGAGAGAGAAGATAGATATTGAGAGTAAATTAGGAAGAAATATAAAAACAGACAGTAAGAGCTTCTACAGGTATATAAAAAGGAAGCGAGTAGCTAAAGTAAACGTTGGTCCCTTAGAGGATGAGACTGGAGAATTAATAATGGGAAACAGGGAAATGGCAGAGACTTTCAACAAATATTTTGTATCGGTAGAAAAAACTGAAAGCATCCCAATAATAATAGGGGCTATAGGGAGGGGAAAACTTAAAACTATCATTAGACAAAAAGTACAAATGGGACTAAAGGTGGACAAGTCCCCTGGACCTGATGGCCTTCATACTAGGATCTTAAAATAAGTGGTTGCAGAGATAGTGGATGCATTGTTTGCAATCTACCAAAATTCCCTGGATTCTGGAGAGGTCCAGCAGATAGGAAAACTGTTAATATAATGCCCCTATTCAAGAAAGGAGGGAGACATAAGCAGGAAACTATAGATCAGTTCGCCTAACATCTGTCATTGGGAAAATATTGGAAGTCCATTGTTAAGGAGGTAGTAGAAGGACATTTAGAAAATCATAATACAATCAAGTAGAGTCAGCATAGTTTTATGAAAGGGAAATCATGTTTGACAAATTTTCTAGAGTTCTTTGAGAATGTAACAAAGACAAGAACATAAAAAATACGAACAGGAGTAGGCCATTTGACACCTCAAGCCTGCTCTGTCATTCAATAAGATCATGGCTGTTCTGATCATGGACTCAGCTCCACTTCCCAGCCTGCTCCCCATAACCCTTTACTCCCTTATCACTCAAAATTCTGTCTATCTCCACCTTAAATATGTTCAATGACCCAGCCTCCACAGCTCTCTGGGGCAGAGAATTCCATGGATTTACAACCCTCTGAGAGAAGAAATTTCTCCTCATCTCAGTTTTAAATGGGCGGCTACTTATTCTAAGACTATGTCCCCTAGTTTTAGTTTCCCCTATGAGTGGAAATATCCTCTCTGCATTCACCTTGTCGAGTCCCTAATTATCTTATAAGTTTCGATAAGATCACCTCTCATTCTCCTAATCTCCAATGTGTATGGGCCCAACCTACTCAACCTATCCTCGTAAGTCAACCCCCTTATCTATGGAATCAACCTGGTGAATCTTCTCTGAACAGCCTCCAATGCAAGTATATCCTTCCTTAAATACGGAGACCAAAACTGCATGCAGTACTCCAGGTGTGGCCTCACCAATACCCTGTACAGTTGTAGCAAGACTTCTTTGCTTTTATACTCTATCCCACTTGCAATAAAGGCCAACATTCCATTTGCCTTCCTGATTACTTGCTGTACCTGCATACCAACCTTTTGTGTTTCATGCACAAGAACCCCCAGGTCTCCCTGTACTGCAGCACTTTGCAATTTTTCTCCATTTAAATTATAATTTGCTTTTCTATTTTTTCTGCCAAAGTGGATAACCTCATATTTTCCCATATTATACTCCATCTGCCAAATTTTTGTCCGCTCACTTAGCCGGTCTACATCCCTTTGCAGATTTTTTGTGTCCTCCTCACAATTTTCTTTCCCACCCATCTTTGTATCATCAGCAAACTTGGCTACATTACACTCGGTCCCTGCATCCAAGTCATTAATATAGATTGTAAATAGTTGAGGACCCAGCACCGATCCCTGCCGCACCCCACTAGTCACTGTTTGCCAACAGGAAAATTACCCATTTATCCCAACTCTCAGTTTTCTGTTAGTTAGCCAATCCTCTATCCATGCAGGCCAGGGCCATTGGAGGGAGCAGCTGCGGCAGACCCGGCCCGGAAATCAGCACGGTCCTGGCCTGCAAGACCATCAGAAGCCCGGGGCCAATGGAGGGAGCAGCGTGCGGTGGCATGCCACTTGAGGGAGCCGTGCGTGCTACTGCAGGAGGGTGATGGCTGCGAAGCCAGGTCGCCGGTTGCAGTGCAAGCAGGCACAGCAGGAGGGGTGAAGGAGTGGCAAGAGTTTGTAGATGGAAGTGACCAGGGCCCAGGAGAGGCGTGAGATTTTTGCTCAGAAGAGGCGAGGCCCCAGGGACAGTATGAGCCAGCTCACACTGTGATATGTGTGAGCGCTAGGTCCGTGCAGCAGAGCTAGTCTCCCGTGGTCTTGGGTAATCCTTGCCACTGGAACAAGACCTAGTTCTGTCAAACCATGTGGTGGCTGGTGTGCAACGGCCACCACACGTAAAAAAAATCCACGCACAGGCATCTTCCATCCTTCAAGATGTAGTTTGGGATCTGGAATATTAGGAACTTCATTGAAACACTTGTGAACTCATCCTTTTTTGGCATGGAAACAAGTCATCCTCGCTTCAAGGGACTGCCTATGATGATGACATCCATGCTAATATATTACCCCCAACCCAGTGAGCTTTTATCTTGTGCAGTAACCTCTTATGTGGCACCTTATTGAATGCCTTCTGGAAATTCAAATATACCACATCGACTGGTTCGCCCTTATCCACCCTGCTCTTTACATCCGCAAAGAACTCCAGCAAATTTGTCAAACGAGCTATCTTTTGAAGAAATGTTGAGCAGGTTGGGCCGATACTCATTGGAGTTCTGAAGAATGAGAGGTGATCTCACTGAAAACTGTAAGATTCTGAGGGGGCTTGACAGGGTAGATGCAGAGAGAATGTTTCCCCTCGTGGGTGAATCTAGAACTAGGGACCCAAGTTTCAGAATAAACGGTCGCACATTTAAAACAGAGATGAGGAGGAATTTCTTCTCAGAGGGTCGTAAATCTTTGGAATTCTCTATCCCAGAGAGCTGTTGAGGCTGGGTCATTGAATAATTTTAAGGAAGAGATAGACAGATTTTTGAATGATGAGAGAGTCAAGGGGTATGGGGAACAGGCACGAAAGTGGAGTTGAGGCCAAGATCAGATCAGCCATGATCTTATTGAATGGCAAAGCAGGCTCAAGGGGCCAAATGACCTACTCCTGCTCCTATTTCTTATGCTCTTATGTTTCCATTTTACCCTAAAGCATTAAACATTCAAGCCTGTATCTCTGCGGGATGCAATCCCAGTAGTTTTGCAGCATTATTGGGATGGCTCCCAATTTGTATGAAGCAGGCAGACACAAGCACGACTGCAGGCGTAATTCTGGTGCCCTTCTGATCCACATAACCAGCCTACCACTGCAGTAAGTTTACGCTGCCCTCTCCCCTTCCAACACCAGCCATATCCTCCTTAGCTGATCTGTTTTGTTTTTATTACCTTATCTGCAAAAGTCCAAACCATGATGTGGACCCCACTTGTAGATCCCACTTTCTCCTATCCGGAAGATAGAACACCAAAGCGAGAGGATTTGAGTATAGGAGCAAGGAGGTCTTACTGCAGTTGTACAGGGCCTTGGTGAGGCCACACCTTGAATATTGTGTACAGTTTTGGTCTCCTAATCTGAGGAAGGACATTCTTGCTATTGAGGGAGTGCAGCGAAGGTTCACCAGACTGGTTCCTGGGATGGCAGGACTGACATATGAAGAAAGACTGGATTGACTAGGCTTATATTCACTGGAATTTAGAAGAATGAGAGGGGATCTCATAGAAACATATAAAATTCTGACGGGATTGGACAGGTTAGATGCAGGAAGAATGTTCCCAATGTTGGCAAAGTCCAGAACCAGGGGTCACAGTCTAAGGATAAGGGGTAAGCCTTTTAGGACAGAGATGAGGAGAGACTTCTGCACTCAGAGAATTGTGAACCTGTGGAATTCTCTACCACAGAAAGTTGTTGAGGCCGGTTCGTCAGATATTCAAAAGGGAGTTAGATGAGGCCCTTACAGCTAAAGGGATCAAGGTGTATGGAGAGAAAGCAGGAATGGGGTACTGAAGTTGCATGATCAGCCATGATCATATTGAATGGTGATGCGTGCTTGAAGGGCAAAATGGCCTACTCCTGCACCTATTTTCTATGTTTCTATCTTTCAGTCCCTCAATTACACATAAACACAGATCGGCTGAATGACTTCCTTTTGAATTTTTATAATTTCCCTTGCTTTCCTATTCCTCCCATCCAGTTTGAGTCGGCCACTTGAATGTAAGTTTTATCATTACAATGTTTAGGGGGGCGAATTTGCCCTGGGGGATTGGGGGAAGTAACCTTCCGCTGAATTAGGCTTACTGCCCCTCAAAGGAAGTGCAGCGCAATCTCCCATGCTCTACTTCCTTAGGGGGGGCAGTAACCGGGGACGTCCGGTGCGCACACTGCACATCCTCTAACGGCCTCCACTGGACCACCAGGGCAGTAGGCGACCGGGCCACAGGCCTGGCACCCAAGACGGAGTGCCGGGCTGTGCACGCTAGTCGACCCAAGAGTCGGTCAACAAAAAAAGATGGCAGCCCGGTATACTGCCCCACTCTCCTTTAAGTATCCCCCCCCCCCCCGCCCCCCCACAAGAGCAGAAGATGGCCAGCTTTGCAACTCATGGGACTCATGGGGAATGACGTGAGTAGCACATGTAGCGAGTTGGTCTTATCGCAGGTGAATGGTCCACAGCCAGATAGGGAATGGAAGACCAACAGGAAGAACAGTGCAAGGAAGGTAGTGCAGGGGTCCCCTGTGGTCATCCCCCTGCAAAACAGATACACTGCTTTGAGTACTGTTGAGAGGGATGACTCATCAGGGGAGGGCAGCAGCAGCCAAGTTCATGGCACCATGGCTGGCTCTGTTGCACAGGAGGGCAGGAAAAAGAGTGGGAGAGCGATAGTGATAGGGGAATCAATTGTAAGGGGAATTGATAGGCGTTTCTGCAGCCGCAACCGAGACTCCAGGATGGGATGTTGCCTCCCTGGTCAAGGGTCAAGGATGTCTCGGAGCGGGTGCAGGACATTCTAAAAAGGGAGGGAGAACAGCCAGTTGTCGTGGTGCACATTGGTACCAACGACATAGGTAAAAAAAGGGATGAGGTCCTACGAAACGAATTTAAGGAGCTAGGAGCTAAATTAAAAAGTAGGACCTCAAAAGTAGTAATCTCGGGATTGCTACCAGTGCCACGTGCTAGTCAGAGTAGGAATCGCAGGATAGCGCAGATGAATATGTGGCTTCAGCAGTGGTGCAGCAGGGAGGGATTCAAATTCCTGGGGCATTGGAACCGGTTCTGGGGGAGCTGGGACCAGTACAAACCGGACAGTCTGCACCTGGGCAGGACCGGAACCAATGTCCTCGAGGGAATGTTTGCAAGTGCTGTTGGGGAGGAGTTAAACTAATATGGCAGGGGGATGGGAACCAATGCAGGGAGACAGAGGGAAACAAAAAGGAGACAAAGGCAAAAGACAGAAAGGAGATGAGGAAAAGTGGAGGGCAGAGAAACCCAAGGCAAAGAACAAAAAGGGCCACTGTACAGCAAAATTCTAAAAGGACAAAGGGTGTTAAAAAAACAAGCCTGAAGGCTTTGTGTCTTAATGCAAGGAGTATCCGTAATAAGGTGGATGAATTAACTGTGCAAATAGATGTCAACAAATATGATGTAATTGGGATTATGGAGACGTGGCTCCAGGATGATCAGGGCTGGGAACTCAACATCCAGGGGTATTCAACATTCAGGAAGGATAGAATAAAAGGAAAAGGAGGTGGGGTAGCATTGCTGGTTAAAGAGGAGATTAATGCAATAGTTAGGAAGGACATTAGTTTGCATGATGTGGAATCTATATGGGTCGAGCTGCAGAACACCAAAGGGCAAAAAACGTTCGTGGGAGTTGTGTACAGACCTCCAAACAGTAGTAGTGATGTTGGGGAGGGCATCAAACAGGAAATTAGGGGTGCATGCAATAAGGGTGCAGCAGTTATAATGGGTGACTTTAATATGCACATAGATTGGGCTAACCAAACTGGAAGCAATACGGTGGAGGAGGATTTCCTGGAGTGCATAAGGGATGGTTTTCTAGACCAATATGTCGAGGAACCAACTAGGGGGGAGGCCATCTTAGACTGGGTGTTGTATAATGAGAGAGGATTAATTAGCAATCTTGTTGTGCGAGGCCCCTTGGGGAAGAGTGACCATAATATGGTGGAATTCTGCATTAGGATGGAGAATGAAACAGTTAATTCAGAGACCATGGTCCAGAACTTAAAGAAGGGTAACTTTGAAGGTATGAGGCGTGAATTGGCTCGGATAGATTGGCAAATGATACTTAAGGAGTTGACTGTGGATGGGCAATGGCAGACATTTAGAGACCGCATGGATGAACTACAACAATTGTACATTCCTGTCTGGCGTAAAAATAAAAAAAGGGAAGGTGGCTCAACCGTGGCTATCTAGGGAAATCAGGGATAGTATTAAAGCCAAGGAAGTGGCATACAAATTGGCCAGAAATAGCAGTGAACCCGGAGACTGGGAGAAATTTAGAACTCAGCAGAGGAGGACAAAGGGTTTGATTAGGGCAGGGAAAATGGAGTACAAGAAGAAGCTTGCAGGGAAAATTAAGACGAATTGCAAAAGTTTCTATTGATATGGAAAGAGAAAAAGGTTAGTAAAGACAAACGTACGTTCCCTGCAGTCAGAATCAGGGGATGTCATAACGGGGAACAAAGAAATGGTGGACCAATTGAACAAGTACTTTGGTTTGGTATTCACTAAGGAGGACTCTAACAACCTTCCGGATATAAAAGGGGTCAGAGGGTCTAGTAAGGGGGAGGAACTGAGGGAAATCCTTATTAGTCGGGAAATTGTGTTGGGGAAATTGATGGGATTGAAGGCCGATAAATCCCCAGGGCCTGATGGACTGCATCCCAGAGTACTTAAGGAGGTGGCCTTGGAAATAGCGGATGCATTGACAGTCATTTTCCAACATTCCATTGACTCTGGATCAGTTCCTATCGAGTGGAGGGTAGCCAATGTAACCCCACTTTTTAAAAAAGGAGGGAGAGAGAGAACAGGGAATTATAGACCAGTCAGCCTGACCTCAGTAGTGGGTAAAATGATGGAATCAATTATTAAGGATGTCACAGCAGCGCATTTGGAAAGAGGTGACATGATAGGTCCAAGTCAGCATGGATTTGTGAAAGGGAAATCATACTTGACAAATCTGGAATTTTTTGAGGATGTTTCCAATAGAGTGGACAAGGGAGAACCAGTTGATGTGGTATATATGGACTTTCAGAAGGCTTTCGACAAAGTCCCACACAAGAGATTAATGTGCAAAGTTAAAGCACATGGGATTGGAGGTAGTGTGCTGACATGGGTTGAGAACTGGTTGTCAGACAGGAAGCAAAGAGTAGGAGTAAATGGGTACTTTTCAGAATGGCAGGCGGTGACTAGTGGGGTACCGCAAGGTTCTGTGCTGGGGCCCCAGCTGTTTACATTGTACATTAATGATTTGGACGAGCAGATTAAATGTAGTATCTCCAAATTTGCGGATGACACTAAGTTTGGTAGCAGTGTGAGCTGCGAGGAGGATGCTATGAGGCTGCAGGGTGACTTGGATAGGTTAGGTGAGTGGGCAAATGCATGGCAGATGAAGTATAATGTGGATAAATGTGAGGTTATTCACTTTGGTGGTAAAAACAGAGAGACAGACTATTATCTGAATGGTGACAGATTAGGAAAAGGGGAGGTGCAACGAGACCTGGGTGTCATGGTACATCAGTCATTGAAGGTTGACATGCAGGTACAGCAGGCGGTTAAGAAAGCAAATGGCATGTTGGCCTTCATAGCGAGGGGATTTGAGTACAGGGACAGGGAGGTGTTGCTACAGTTGTACAGGGCCTTGGTGAGGCCACACCTGGAGTATTGTGTACAGTTTTGGTCTCCTAACCTGAGGAAGGACATTCTTGCTATTGAGGGAGTGCAGCGAAGGTTCACCAGACTGATTCCCGGGATGGCGGGACTGACCTATCAAGAAAGACTGGATCAACTGGGCTTGTATTCACTGGAGTTCAGAAGAATGAGAGGGGACCTCATAGAAACGTTTAAAATTCTGACGGGTTTAGACAGGTTAGAGGCAGGAAGAATGTTCCCAATGTTGGGGAAGTCCAGAACCAGGGGTCACAGTCTAAGGATAAGGGGTAAGCCATTTAGGACCGAGATGAGGAGAAACTTCTTCACCCAGAGAGTGGTGAACCTGTGGAATTCTCTACCACAGAAAGTTGTTGAGGCCAATTCACTAAATATATTCAAAAAGGAGTTAGATGTAGTCCTTACTACTCGGGGGATCAAGGGGTATGGCGAGAAAGCAGGAATGGGGTACTGAAGTTGCATGTTCAGCCATGAACTCATTGAATGGCGGTGCAGGCTAGAAGGGCCGAATGGCCTACTCCTGCACCTATTTTCTATGTTTCTATGTTTCTATGTTTCTAATTTCCCCTATGGGGCATTAAAGGATTGGCACAGGGCAGTGAGGGTTCACCACACGCGGTTACGACGTCATCGCTGAATGCTCGGGGCGCTAACCGTGGGGCGCGCACTGCTGTGGCAGCACCTCCACAAACTCCCAGGCAATTTCCCTGGAGGCGGCAGCACCACCCCCGCCTCCCCCCCACCACTCTCCCAGGCAAAAACCGTCTCGCCCCACAGAGCCGCTAACGGGGCTATAAAAAGGGGCAACTTTTCCCCGGTGTCCAAATTCACATCTGAACCTAAATTCAGCTCATTCCTCTTCTCCCTACAAGAGGACGCATGGAACTATGGAACAATAAAGAACTGAGTGAAATAGAAAACAAAGAAAATAAATATGTTCAGAACTAGACTAGACTGCATTGACCACATGTGTGCCTGTTATTTGAATTGTGATTGAAAATCTCCAATTTAGACCCTTTGATAGCTTTCTGCACATTTTGTTGTAAGCTTGCTCCTAACAAGCAGACGAGTTACAGCAATCTGTGAATAAAACACATCAATGATATCATCTCTATTCCACTTAAACACCTGTGCCTTAATACAGCTGATTAAATATTCGCTCACACTTATCATATATTTAACACAGGAAGCTATAACAATATCATTAAAACAGGTCAGAGCTTATATGCACAAACTCTAAATTCAACTTCAAAGACACTAATGTAATCAATAGGGTTCAGACTAGAAAAAAGATGAGTTTTCCCAAACTGTTTCTTGGGAACAATGCAGGGCTTATTATTTTGAGGAAATACATTCTCATTCTAACTGCAGACAGTTATTTTACTTCTAATATGCACAGTGCTCACGACTGAAATACTAATGGGTAGTGTTCATATAAATATCTTTGACTGAATTAATAACATTTATTACAACTCTTGACAAAGGATAGGAGACGAACACAGTTCTGGTCTGGGAGGACAGAATAAATTAATCCTCAAATTAAGTGTTTAATCTGACACTGTCTACATTCATCATTGTGTTCATTATGGTGAAGAATGATGGTAAAGTATTAACATACGAGTTGTGATATGGCCCAGTAGAAATGATGTACGTTGTATAAAAATATAATTCCACCTCGATTTTTGAACAGTAATCTATTGTTAGAACACAGAACATACCTGCGGGTAAAAATTTACTTCCACCCGAAATGGGGCACACTTGCCGTTTTTTAAAAGTTTTTCTCCGTCTCGTGGGCTGCGGCAGAGGTGCCATCGATATTCGTCACTTGGACGGTTTATTTGCTCGGGGCGGCTGAGGAGTGGAAGTGCCCTCGCAGCGGGTCGGCTGTCCCGATTACTCATCAGCGCCGCGTCACAATGTCTCTCCCCTTCAGCTAAACGGGACGGCCGCTGCGAGCTCTGCGTATTTTTAAGTTAGGTCCACTGGGCCACCAGGGAGGGTTTTGGCCGGGCCAGCGGCCTGGCGCTCTAGAGAGGGTGCCAGGCTGCCTGTTGGCGGACCGGCCCGAACCCGGGGGCGTAATTGTCAGGCTGACCTGCCAGTCGGCCGACAATAAAAAAAACAAAATGGCGTCGCCGGCAGCGCCCCCTCCCCTTTAAGGCCGGGGCCGCACCGCCGGCCAACAAGGAAGCGCACCGACACAAAACGCTGTCGGGCGCACCGGCTGGCGGCGGCACTGCTCCCGTGGGGTAATTCCGTAAAAGGGATATTTCCCGCGGGACAATTTCGGGAAGCGGTCCACGCCGGTCGGTAAGGGGTCGGCGCGTGCACACCGCAGCAGGAAAATGGGCAGAGCGGTCCCCTACACCACTCCAGCCCTGCTGAAGGGCAATTTGCAAAATGGCGGCCCCTCTGTGGTGAGTCGCCGGCCATTCCTGTGGCCGCCGCTTTCAGCTGGCCAGAGGACTTATCGGGAGGAGGGCTCAACCGGGAAGATCGAGCCTGGACCAAAATGATGCCTTGGGTTTCATTTTAAACATTTGGGTGAGCTGCCTCTGCCCGATGGGCCGCCACAGGCATTTCACCCATACCTGTAACTTAATTTTAGGCCGCTTGCCTCGCTGACAGCTGCCCTCGGTTAAGCGCCCAGAACAGGCAGGGGAGAACAGCGGAAGGGGGCTTTGATCATGGCCGGCAGTAGCCGTTAGGAATGCCGTGGAGCTGAGAGGGACAATCCTGCTCTTCCTGGCTCCACATGAACATAAAATTAAATGAAACGCCTTTTTGGTGATGGGCACTGGCTAGGCTGCATCTGCTCCTGCTGGACTTGGGTTATCCCAATTTTCAGATGGATCCTGAAACATAGGCTAGGTCCCCTCAGTAGATAAGGGCGAACCAGTGGATGTGGTGTATTTAGACTTCCAGAAGGCATTTGACAAGGTGCCACACAAAAGGTTAACTGCACAGGACAAAAATAAGGGGGCACTTGATTTATGGTTTCAACTTAAAATAGTTGTAGAGCTGTTGCATTGTGAGTGGCTTAGCCAGTCACATGGTGCTCACAAGATTCGATAAAACCCCAGTCAGTTGGGTCTAGGTCATCCATGATGAGGTATGTAGTTGTGAGCCTAGTGGATGAACTGGTAATGTGTAATGTGATTCTTAAACCTTTACTAATAAACCAACTAGTTCTCAATAGCAATATTTTGCTATGAATTCTTAAGCAAAGAACCCATGAAGCAAATACATTAGAGGCAAGTCTGCAAAATCTGTAGTTTAATGGTCACTAT
This sequence comes from Pristiophorus japonicus, assembly GCF_044704955.1. Taxonomy (NCBI): domain Eukaryota; kingdom Metazoa; phylum Chordata; class Chondrichthyes; family Pristiophoridae; genus Pristiophorus; species Pristiophorus japonicus. The sequence goes on along the minus strand of NC_091991.1, from coordinate 19,609,920 downwards.
TACAGTGGTGCGGTATTGAGACTGAACTCATTTAAAGTACTTAACAGGTAAGTAATAGATGCCTTCTCTGGTGTGGAGTTAGACCCATAAATGCAAATAATAACAGACAGGTGCTCTGGAAGGCTTTACTGATGGGACTGGGAAGATGGTTATTTACCTTTAACAGAGAGATCCAATTTATCTGCAATAGAATTTCTAATTAATATGGAATCTCGGTGGAAGGTTCTGACTGTTGGAATGGATTGTGCTGAAACAAGTACCATGGTCAGACCAACACTTCTCAAGCACATTGCAATCGGCTTCAGCAATTGGATATTCTTCATCATTTCAAAAGGCTGTTTGTTTCCTCGCTCCAAGTGCTAATCATGCCTTTTGTTTTAAACAGATGATTAATTCAGTTTAAGGCTGCAAAAACCCATGTTGAAAAACGTATTGTTGTACTTGTCAGTATATAAAAAAAATAATTTATTGCCCCTCCAAAAATTCTGGAAGTTCAAAAGCCTGTCCTCCTTTAGTTACCCAAAGGAATCTCTCCGAATGTAAAGCCCCTTGCATCTATTCTCTCTCTCTATTTATCTGCTTTTGTTGTTTAATCAAGAAATTTCCTGCCCCTGGAGAGAAAGCAAGAGTTTAGTAATTACTGGCAGCTTCATCACCAGCCAATTCCTTTAGGGATAGCAAGCTGTTAGAGTTCAGCTGCCTAAAATCTCAGAAGAAACGTTGAGAATTAATTCGTCCCTTTAGAAAAAAAAATTGCAGCAAGTAAGCTAAATGCTAAATTAAGATAATCTTTATATTGAGAACCATTTGAAAAATTGTCTTGTGCATTCTCCGAGAGTAGCTATTGTTTTCCCAGAGTGAAAGATATGCGCTTGAGCAGTAAGTCATCTCAGAGCTTATATAGTTGCAATCAATAGGTGTAGAGCTATCAGACAGACAGAGATTTAAGCCGCAAAGCTTGGTGGTCGATTTTAATGGGGCTGATGCGTGGGAGAGGTTTAACTCGGCCGACTTGACTTACAGGCAAGTGGCCGCACTCTTCCCACTCGGAGGTATTTTACCTTTGAAGACTTTGAAGTCGGCCGACGCCCCCGCTACCAGGGCCTAATTTAAATTGAAATGTCACGACCCAATGACATTGGCACCACAACGCAATTTTAACGATGATTTGGGGGGTGGTGGGGGAGGGTGCATGCACGGTGTCAAAGCCCCCCCCCCCAAAAAAAAACAGCAGCATGCAGGAGCATGGGCTGAGGAGGCCAAAATATATAAAACATTTTTATTGGTTGGGAGGAATCCATGGGGGCTAGGAGAAGCAGGAGTGCTCCTTTAGGCCCCCGAAAGGAACTCTTGAGCCCCAGCCCGACCTACAGCGGTATTTTTTGTAACTCTCCTCACGCCCTCGCTCCCCTGGCCCAAGTACTTTATGCTGGAGACCGTATCCTTGGGTCTCCGACAATGGCAGCCTCCTGCCCTAATTCCGGATCCCACCAGCTGACCTCGGTGATAGTCATACTGACTTCAGGTGGCAGACTGATTCAGATATTAAAAAAGGCCCAGCGTTTAAAATCATGCCTCGTGTGTTTTCATACTGCCATGTGCGTGCCTGTTTCGACAAACCGCCCTGTGTTAAAGTCAAACACTTGCTCTCTGTGTTTAGTTGAACTTCATGGTCTCGTTAGAAAGTGTGGGCCATAATATATGCATGCAATTGTAATCATACAAAATTGTTGAACTGTAAAATCTATAAAAGCACCACAGTTATAAAAATGCATTGTATACTGCACTGATTGTTAAACTTAAAACAGTTGTTAGATTGCTGCTGACACCTTTTAGAGATTAGCATCTCATTTGCACTTTTCCTTATTTAATTTTGCCTTTTAGCTGCTGAATTATTTATTAACCAGTATCTTCAGGATAAAATACAACTAGTGCTTAATTAGTGCAGCTGAACACACGTGTCATTCTGGCTGTCTTATGCTGCGGGATGTGCCTGTGTGTGTGTAGAGGATAGCGTTTGCTGTTAGCATTGGTCTGTGTCTCATTCATACATGAGGAAGAAAGAAACAGTAGAAAGCAAGTCTGTGCACAGGAAGCATTAGCTATATCTAAGTAGAGGAGTCAGCTGAGGTAGCTGCTGGCTTCAGCATACGAGTGCCATTATGATGAATGTTTACAGCACTTCATCGAGAGCCAATTATCCTTTTTGTGGGAGGCCTGACGATTTGCTCACATTGGTGGCTTGTACAAAGCAACAGTGGATTCAGAAATGGAGTAGCTGAGGAAAATGTCTATGAAGATAAATTTTCTGAGACAGGTAAGATGAACATTTTCTCCCTTTTTATTTGATCTTTCTTTCTTAAGTACTTACTCAGAATCGCCTGTAACAAAGGACAATCCCGTAGAGTTATTGTGACTGTTGGTAACAAAAGATAAACACAAGACAATTGTCATCCCACTTACATTCATTTATATGTTATAAGGAAACCTTTGGTGGTGTGGGGGGTGGGGGGCAGTGGGGGGGAGGGAGAGGGAAGATATAAAGGAACAGAAGAATTTTTGTAGCAAGAAAATTATAGGTCACATTTCAAGATTGATAAATAAATTATTGTAATTGTTAAGCATATTTTCACAACTATTAAAGAAATCATACAAGACTGATACTTTTGTAAATCTTCATATGTATGTATTCAGTCTTTTGTTAATATTTAAAACCTGAAGTTCTGCATTTACTTGAGTAATAATTGAAGATCATATTTTAAGTTGCCAATAGATGATTTTATTTATTAAAAAATGACATCCAAACAATTCCAGTTAAATTATTAAATGAAGGAAATAAATGCAATGAAGTATTGATTCTAATTTCTGCGACTGTGAGGCCTGTTTATTGATTTCACTTAATTGTGTTCATGTGGGGACTTTATCTGGAACTGATATTAAAGAATCTGTTATGCTAACACATGGAATAGATTTAACTAAATATTTAGCATGCAATGCAGTTTCATACCAAGCTCTGCTTAGAAGCAGAGCAATTCAGTTCATTTGAAGATTATGTTCAATATACTCCATTCTTTTCTTTTAGTTTTACTTTTTTAATGTAAGCTACATGGTACATTTAGAAGATGTTTCTCTTGTTGAATTATGTTTCGAAGATTCAGTACCTTACAGTTGACCTACATATTGCAATGTTATCAAATATCTCTTCAACATGCTCTTAACTCGGTATTCTCATGATGTCGTTTTCAAATAAATGCAGTCTCAAAAGGTAATTGTAGAATTAACTAATATTGGATTAAATGTATGGCTGTCATGTGTTCTCTTGATGTAGTGAGAAATTAATGTATGAGAAAGCTAAAGTGAAAAAAATGCAGTTGAATGCATTTGGTTTTGCACTGACTGGTGAGGGAAAAAAAAATATTTTAACATGAAAAAACTCAATACCAAAAGGGTTAATATAAGCAAATATTATAGAGAGCAGGCAGTGCTCGCTACATTTCATCTTTGAAGCACCACTCATAGCAAGGCTCCATAGGGGACACACATACTTTGGGTCCGGATGACCCAAAACTGATTGTGAATCTCCAGGGTTTATATATGAAGGGCTGCCCCGAGTCAGTTCATGCGCCAGGAGGTATTAAATTACCTGTCCAACGCATGCACTGACTCTTGATTAATAGCTGATATCTGCAGGAGATTCGCTTCAGCCGTTTATACTTGCCTGACTTGAATCTTCAACATCATAGTACCAGACAAAACCAGCAGCGAAGGGTGAGTGTTTTTGCTGCAGGTCACAATTGGATTTTTTCTCTTGGGATCATCTACACATGTGATTCTGACCTACAGTGACTGTATATTTGCATCTAATGACAAATTTGCAACAGTAGAATAGACAGGGTATGAGATTCTGTGTTTCGAATTCTGTTCTATCCTAGTAAGACTATTGTCCTATAGGGGTCTTTTTGTTGACCAACTATTTGTCTTGTATTAAGGATGATGCATCTGATCCTTATGTTATTTATTGGATGTTTTATAAATATGTATCAAAAAATAAATATGGCAGATATTCTAGTATTATTTTACTCATTTTTAGGTGCAGATGAAAGGAACGTGTGCTGTATTGTATTAGAATCAGCTTTAGATTTAAATCTAGCCACACGATGAGAATGTACTTTCCTCTCTCTAATCACTAATAAAACTTTCTCTGCCTATTTGAAAGGCCCAATTCAGTTACGTGTACACACAAGCCCACTAATTTGGCTAACTTGTTCTGAGAAGCCATAGGGGCAAAACGGCTGGGAAATAGGAATGTAATAGTGATGAAGCAAAGGCATTGTGTTTTATCTGTTCAGTGTCATGAACAATTTGGAAATGAGGTGAAGGAAAGAATTAGTATTGTTCCTCTTCTTCAATGGCAATACTCCAGAACAGCAATGCTTCATAAATTGCTGTAGAAATATCACCCAAAATTAACTTTAGAAAGCCAGCAATAATATATCAATAATATTTTAATTCTGGAGCATGTTTTGCTGAAACTGCAAAATCAGGCAGATTTGTACCATATTATTGGTAGGTACAGTTCATCCAAGTTCACAAAAGTATAAGAAGTTATTTCAGTTTTGTCCATTTGACACTATGGGGTAATTTTTGTAATGGCGTAAATCAGGCAGGCAGTAGGCAGGGTGTGTGTGCGCTTCACTCACCCAATGGAGTTAGCGAAGGAGCTGTGCCATTTTGGTGGCCAGGCCTAACTTACATAGACTTGATGAGCTGCTAGTGCTAATTGTGCTCCCTGTTGGCATTTCGCAATTGGGATGGCAGGAATCTGGCGGGTTGACCACAAATTAAAGGCAACCCACAAGACTTTAAAGGTGGGGTGCTCTTTTCAATGGTGTATAATAGATAGCAATATTCTGAAATAGCAGGCAACATGACTTCAATCAGGGCCCTCATATTCTCTAATGCAATGATGGAGGTGCTCATACGTCAGTAGCAGGAAGAAGGTTATCTGCCCCATCGATGGGTGATGGGTGCCCAGAAACATTTCTCAAGCAGTAATGAAGAGAGATAGCAGACTGTGTAAATGCCACAAACATTGCTCTCAGGAACTGGCTGCAATGTTGGAGGAAATTGATTGATCTCACCAGGACTGCCAAGGTAACACTCCCTTTCAGATTTCTCTTATTTTTTGCATTGCATTGCTTCAAACTGCTTTAGCCTCAGGTCTCGGAATTCTTCCCTTCCCCACTTTCCATTGCTCTTCTCCTGACAGATCAGGATACTTCACTGCGTCTCTTTTTGCTAATGCCCGCATCCTCAAAACCTCCTACTGCCCTCACAACTATTTCTCTTCTTGGCCACATTTACTGCTTTGTCCTGTTATTAAGCACACGATACTAAGCTGCCATGTAGATATATATTTTTAAAGCACACAGACTAAGCCACTTTCACTCATCTTGCTGTAGAAGCTGGCAATAGAAAGGAGAGTACAAAAACAGGGGGAGGTCTTGCCTCTAAACAGATCCGGACACGAATGGAAAAGAATGCCATCAACAGCGGTGGCAAAGGAAAGACACGCAGCAAAGGAGATGGTGAGGTTAGAGGCCATACGCGCAGAGTTTTGGCATCTTCCCTTCTGTCTCTCTTTCTACTTAACTCACACACTCATGCACTCAGATATAACAACTTGGTGGTGCATTATTTTCTACTGGTTGCGCTTGACATAATGTACTAACCTTTGACTCTCTCCCTTTCTTCATGGTACATCAAATGTTTCTGATCTTGTACAGACTGAGGTGGAGAACTCGCTTAAAAATATACCATAACTTGCTTGCACCCATACAAATACCAGCATAGAAATCAGCACCCCATGTAGTATAGTGAATTACAAGGCTCATCCTTGAGACAAGTGAGCAGATGCAGGTGGAAAGGATAGCTCAGGGCACCATTAATACTATCGCTCAGGGAGGCTCATTCTGAGTCCCATAGGCTTTGAGCTGAACCTTCTCCTCCGCATTTTATCCAATCTACTTTAAGGTTTAGGTACAATGGCAAGTTTTTTTAGAAATACAAAACCATCAATCTGTAACTGTTTCTCTACAGACTTTAAACTTATTACAATGCATTAATTAAATAACATCAATGCTGTATAATCTTCCCACTTTGGAAAGTGACAGAATGGCTCAGATTTTGCAGTGGTAATGATGATGAAGGTTGATAGTTTCGCTGTCATTACCCCTCTGAAACTGACCATAACTTTGGGATTTAGGTAAATGCGGAAATCCTGAAGTTGCGGTCAGTCATTCACTGCTCCAACACTGGCTGCACTGTGGAGCTCCCCACAGCTGGCAATCAATTGAAGTCACTTAAACTGACAACAACCTTTCTTTTTACAATGGAATATTGCTGTAAAAAAAACCCTAAACCTTTCAACCTTGTTGAAAAAGGTAACTGGATTTTTAATGCTGAACAATGATTTTTAATATATATTTTTTAATGTTTGTATATGATATTTCAGTTTCTAGTTTAATCATTTGTGTATGTCCCAATCTTTATTTCACTCTATGTAAAAGTTAGAAAATGTAAATTAGAAGCTGTACATCTTACTTCCTGGTTTGCTGTCTGAGAGAATTCTTAAATGTGATTGACTGCTTAGCCAGCGTGATTATATGCTGGACACTTCGGATTCGCTTGATTTGGTGCCAGATTCAAAGAAAGGTTGTGAGGGCTGAAATCGACTCCACTGGGATCCTTAGATATTTATGGGCAGTTTTCTTCAAGGTCAGCAGCGAGTGCCGTCGCTTCACCACTGACTGCAAACTCCGGGCCATTATTCAATAAAGGTCAACGATTGCAGCCTGTAGAAATGTATCCACTGGCAAAAAGGAGAGTACACAGGTTCGGAATTTGGGTGCTAATGAAGTCATTGGGTCCCAGCTCAAATAGCACAACATTGGAAATTGCTCACCTGGACGTCCACCAGCAGTCCTTGCTCTCAGGTAGAATGTGCCAGAGCCTCTTACTGCTTGGGATCCAAGGCTACTCTACTCACAAATGGTTAATTACCCTTTCTGCCAGCCATGAGACAAGCTTAGCACATATAAAAACAAAACACAATCAGCTGCCAAAATCCATATAGAGCATACTATAAAAATGTTGAAAGATCATTTCAGACGTCTTATGGTACCAGTCATGGTCTCCAGCATCACTGTTGTTTGTATTCTGCATAACTTTGCTTTGCAAAGAGACTCCATCATGGAAGGAGAGGAGGTCAACTGGTGATCAAGGCCAGAGCAGGATGCATGCACTGAAGAGGAGGAAATCCCGACTGAACCACCCGCGCAACCAGGAAAAACCAGATGCTCAGACAAAACATAGTCATAAAAACATAGAAATTCACAGCGCAGAAGGAGGCCATTTCGGCCCATCGTGTCCGCGCCGGCTGACAAAGAGCCACACAGCCCTCGGTCAGCAGCCCTGAAGGTTACATATAAACCTCTGAACAATGAACAATGGTAGACAGGTAAAGAGCATCCGGCCCAATCAGTCCACCCCACAGAACTGCGATATCCCATGTATCACAACATTTTACACTCCACCCCACCCGGAACCATGCGATCTCCTGGGAGAGGCAAAAAGCCCAGCTGAAAACCCAGGCCAATTGGGGAAAAAAAATCTGGGAAAATTCCTCTCTGACCCATCCAGGCGATCAAAACTAGTCCAGGTGACCACTCTGGTCATATAAGTTTCCCTGAATTACTTATCATCGTATCTACTCCAACCAATGAGGTTATCCAGTTTAATCCCACACACCAGCTCTAGGTCTGTAACCTTGCAGGTTATGGCACTTCAAGTGCCCATCCAAGCACCTTTTAAATATGGTGAGGGTTTCTGCCTCTACCACCTTTCCAGGCAGTGAATTCCAGACCCCACAACTCTCTGCCTGAAGAAGCTTCTCCTCAAAGTCCCTCTAAACCTTCCACCAACCTATGCCCTATCGTAATTGACCCCTCCACCAAGTGAAATAGGCCCTTGCTATCACTATATCCAGGCCCCTCAAAATGTTATACTCCTCACTGAGGTCTCCCCTCAGCCTCCTCTGTTCCAAGGAGAACAAACCCAGCCTATCCAATCTGTCTCTATTCTAAGATTCTCCATTCCAGGCAGCATCCTCATAAATTTCCTCTGCACCCTCTCCAGTGCAATCACGTCCTTCCAATAATACGGCGACCAGAACTCCATGCAGTATTCCAGCTGCGGCCTAACCAGTGTATTACTCAATTTAATCATAACATCCCTGCTCTTGTATTCTATGCCTTAGCTAATAAAGGCAAGCATTTTGTATGTCTTTTTAACCACCTTATCCACCTGACTGCTACTTTCAGGGATCTGTGGACAAGCACTCCAAGGTCCCTTTATTCATCTACACTTCTAAGTGGCCTACCATTTAATTTATATACCCTTTCGTTATTAGCCCTCCCCAAGTGCATTACCTCACACATCTCCAAATTAAATTCCATTTGCCACTGTTCTGCCCACCTGACCAGTAGATTGTTATCCTCCTGCAGTCCTCTTCATTATCAACCACACAGACAATTTTAGTGTCATCTGCAAACTTTTTAATCGTACTCCCTATATTCAAATCTAGATCATTGATGTATACCACAAAAAGCAAGGGACCCAGTACTGAGCCCTGCCGAATCCCACTGGAAATATCCTTCCCGTCACAAAAACATCCATCAACCATTACCCTTTGCTTCCTACCTCTGCCAATTTTGGATCCAACTTCCCACTTTGCCCTAGATCCCATGGGCTTTTACCTTCGTGACCAGTCTGCCATGTGGGATCTTATCAAAAGCTTTGCTCAAGTCCATATACACTACATCGTATGCACTACCCTTATCGACCCTCCTGGTTACCTCCTCGAAAAATTCAATCAGGTTAGTCAAACACGATCTTCCCTTAACAAATCCGTGCTGACTATCCCTAATTAATCCTTGCCTTTCTAAATGTAGATTTATCCTGTCCTTCAGGATTTTCCCAATAATTTTCCCATCACTGAGGTTAGGCTGACAGGCCTGTAATTACTCGGTCTATCCTTTTCTCCCTTCTTAAACAAGGGGTACCACATTAGCAGTCCTCCAATCCTCCGGCATCATGCCTGAATCAAAAGAGGACTGGAAAATGATGGTTAAGGCCTCTGCTATTTCCCCTTTTACTTTGCTCAACAGTCTGGGATGCATTTCATCTGGGACTGGGGTCTTATCTACTTTCAAAGCTGCTAAACCCCTTAATACCTCCTCTCTCACTATGTTTATTTCATTCAGAATTTCACATTCTTCCTCGATAGCAGTATCTGCATTGCCCCTTTCCTCTTTGAAAACAGATGCAAAGTATTCATTAAGAACCATACCCACATCTTCTGCCTCCACACAAAGATTACCCTCATGGTCTCGAATAGGCCCTACCCTTTCTTTAGTTATCCATTTGCTCTTAATATATTTATAGAACATCTTTGTGTTTTCCTTGATTTTACATGCTCTCTCTTAGCATTCCTAATATCTTTTTTAATTTAATCTCTGAACTTTCTATATTCCTCCAAAGACTCTACAGTATTTAGCCGTCGGTATATGACATAAGCTTCCCTTTTTTTCTTTATCCTCCCCTGTAAGTTCCTAGACATCCAGGGGTCTCTAGAATTGTTATTCCCACCCTTTTTTCTTTAAGGGCACATTGGCCTGAGCCCTCCGGATCTCCTCCTCGAATGCCTCCCACTGTTCCGACACTGATTTACCTTCAAATAGCTGTTTCCAGTCCACTTTGGCCAACTCATTTCTCAACTTAGCAAATTAGCTTTTCCCCAAATTGGGAATTTATTCCTGGTCTATCCTTATCCTTATCCATAACTACCTTGAATCTGACTGAATTATGCTCACTGGCACCCAAGTGCTGTCCCATTAATACCCCTTCCACCTGCCCAGCTTCATTCCCCAAAACTAAATCTAGAACTACTCCCTCCAGTGTTGGGCTTGTTACATACTGACTAAAAAATTTCTTTTGAATGCATTTTAGGAATTCCGCACCCTCTATCCCCTTCACACTATATTTGTCCCAATCAATATTAGAATAGTTGAAATCCCTACTTTTACTGCCCTATGGTTTTTGGACTTCACAGAAATTTGCCTACATATTTGCTCTTCTATCTCCCTCCCACTGCTTGGGGGTCTATAATACATGCCCAGCAGTGTGATCGCCCCTTTTTTTATTTTTCAGTTCGACCCATATGGCCTCATTTAATGATTCCTCTAACATATCATCTCTCCTCACAGCTGTTATAGTTTCTTTAATCAATACCTCCTTTTTAACCCCTATCTGTCCTGTCTAAAAATCCTGTAATCAGGAATATTGAGCTGCCAAACCTGCCCCTCTTTTAGCCATATCTCTGTAATGGCTATAATGTCATACTCCCACGTGTTTAGCTGTGCTCTCAGCTCATCCACCTTGTTTGCTATAAGCCTTGCATTGAAATATATACCATTTAGCACAGGAAGATCTCCTTGACTACTACTTACTAACGCTTGTTTCCTCTGTCTTACAGATTCATTTTCTACATTCTTGCTTTCCAATTTCAGCTTTACTTCCTTCCCTATTTAATTTGTTCTCGGGTTCCCATCCCCCTGCCAAGCTAGTTTAAACTCTTCCCCCAATAGCACTAGCAAAACTCCCCGTGAGTATATTGGTCCCGGCGCTGTTGAAGTGCAACCCGTCCGGTCATCTCAGTGACTCAACCAACCAAACAGTGCCTCCCAAATTATCTCTGTTACTACATCAATTCCAATAAATGTCATCCTTTCTAGCTGCTACCTTATTCTGCACCATCAGAGAAAAAAAACAAAGAAAAGTCAAATACGGTACAACATGATTATTCAGCTACTTTGCGTCATGTGTAAGTGATGTTGGTGTTTTTTCACATGATACTTCACTTAGTGCTTGATGCGCTGTGTGAAAATTCTAACTCCTAACCTGTGACTTATTCTAAGTGATTCCCAGTGAAAGGTGTAAGTCTAATAATCTAGCTGCCGGGTTTGGATATGGGTGGCCCTATATATACCATCTTGTGGTGGGTCATGAGTTGATCCTGTCATTGCCGCTGCCGCATTTGGCTATGCCACTTTCAGGCATGTCTTCCATCAATTGTGCAAGGGGCTGAATGGTCTGAGTATTGAATTGTCTTGAGAGATTGCTGCCTCACATCAAACCATGCCTGTTGCTGGTGAGCATTGTCTCAATATGTTCAGTGATCTGCTGAGGAGCAAGATAGTCTGTTGTGGATTGAAGCCCAAGGTCTCTGAGCATTCACAGGAAATATTCTACCTGGCCCCAGGGAAACTATCACTGGGGCAAGAGTGAAGATGCCTCTAGAGTTGCCATGTGCGAGAGTATTGAATATGGTATCATTGAAGTATAATCAATTATGACATTTTGCCTTCGAGGATTTTAGATGCTAATTATAATGAGTATTAACAATACTGGAAAGCAGCAGTTTTTGATTTTAATAGCTATGTTACAACACTTTATTTGATTAAATAAGGAACAAATATTAAAGACACCAAGCCATTGTCATTGCCCAGTCACCATTTTAGCGGATGTTAATTCCCAATTATAGGGTATCTAACATGTCAGTTAAATTCAGTGTACACCACATTGTGCAAAGTCTCTTTTTACCTTCTGCCTTGTGCAGATGTGCGGGTATGCAATCACAGTTCTTGAAGAGCAGTGGAAACTGTAGATTTTCAAGAAATAACCAGATGATGAGGGGAGCAGTGCAAGACAATGTAGTGTATTGAAGCTGTATCACATAGGGGCCGGTTTTGGTGGAAAGCTCAATGGTTAGCAGAGCAGGAAATCCAGTAGGGCTACTGCTACTTAAAGGCAGCATGCAATATCTCTTAACAGAGTGACTATTTGTACTAGTTTTCTGTGTGTCCTTCTGCCCTCTTTTTTTTTTAGTGCAAATAGCTCTGTCCATCTCTTAAAGGGCATGTTACGATCTCCAGAGCTGGCTAGTAGCAATTGATTTTCTGAAAGCGCTAGAATAATGCTTTTGTCCAGACTCCCCAGATTTTCTGACTATGCCATGGAGGTAATCATAGAGCAAGTGAGCAGCAGGAAGGCACTCCTCCTACCCTCTGATTGGAGCTGAGTGCTCAGGCAAATTTGCCAACAACAATAGAGAGAGGGGATAGGGCATCATCATCATCATCATCATCATCATAGACAATCGAGGAAGACTTGCTTCCACTCTAAAAGTTAGTTCATCGGTGACTGTACAGTCCGATACAGGAATTACAGTCTCTGTCACAGGTGGGACAGACAGTGGTTGAAGGAAAAGGTGGGTGGGTAGTCTGCTTTGCCACACACTCCTTCCGCTGCCTGTGTTTGGTTTCCGCATGCTAGCGGCGACGAGACTCAAGGTGCTCAGCGCCCTCCCTGATGCTCTTCCTCCACGTCTTGGGCCAGGGATTCCCAGGTGTCAGTGGGAATGTTGCACTGATGTAGAATCGGTATGGCTGGAGCTACGGAATACCAAAGGGCAGAAAACGCTAATGGGAGTTGTGTACAGACCACCAAACAGTAGTAGTGAGGTTGGGGACAGCATCAAACAAGAAATTAGGGATGCATGCAATAAAGGTACAGCAGTTATCACGGGTGACTTTAATCTACATATTGATTGGGCTAACCAAACTGTTGCAATGTGGTGGTGGAGGATTTCCTGGAGTGTATTAGGGATGATTTTCTAGACCAATATGTCGAGGAACCATCTAGAGGGCTGGCCATCTTAGACTGGGTGATGTGTAATGAGAAAGAACTAATTAGCAATCTTGTTGTGCGAGGCCCCTTGGGGAAGAGTGACCATAATATGATAGAATTCTTTATTAAGATGGAGAGTGGCACAGTTAATTCAGAAACTAGGGTCCTGAAATTAAGGAAAGGTAACTTCGATGGTATGAGACGTGAATTGGCTAGAATATACTGGCGAGTGATACTTAAAGGGTTGACGGTGGATAGGCAATGGCAAACTTTTAAAGATCACATGGATGAACTTCAACAATTGTACATCCCTGTCTGGAGTAAAAATAAAACGGTGAAGGTGGCTCAACCGTCGCTAACGAGGGTAATTAAGGATAGTGTTAAATCCAAGGAAGAGGCAGATAAATTGACCAGAAAAGGCAGCAAACCTGAGGACTGTGAGAATTTTATAATTCAGCAGAGGAGGATAAAGGGTTTAATTAGGAGGGGGAAAATAGAATATGAAAGGAAGCATGCTGGGAACATAAAAACTGACTGTAAAAGCTTCTATAGAAATTGTGTTAGGGAAATTGATGGGATTGAAGGCCGATAAATCCCCACGGCCTGATAGTCTGCATCCCAGAGTATTTAAGGAAGTAGCCCTAGAAATAGTGGACGCATTGGTGATCATTTTCCAACAGTCTATCGACTCTGGATTGGTTCCCATGGAATGGAGGGTAGCTAATGTAACACCACTTTTTAAGAAAGGAGGGAGAGAGAAAGCGGGTAATTATAGACCGGTTAGCCTGACATCAGTAGTGGGGAAATGTTGGACTCAACTATTAAAGATGAAATAGCAGTGCATTTGGAAAGCAGTGACGGGTTCAGTCCAAGTCTGCATGGATTTCCTGCTTGACAAATCTTCTCGAATTTTTTGAGGATGTAACTAGTAGAGTGGACAAGGGAGAACCAGTGGATGTGGTGCATTTGGACTTTCAAAAGGCTTTTGACAAGGTCCCACACAAGAGATTAGTGTGCGAAATTAAAGCACATGGTATTGGGGGTAATGTACTGATGTGGATAGAGAACTGGTTGGCAGATAGGAAGCAGAGAGTCGGGAAAAACGGGTACTTTTCAGAATGGCAGGCAGTGACTAGTGGGGTGCCGCAGGGCTCAGTGCTGGGACCCCAGCTATTTATAATATACATTAATGATTTAGATGAAGGAATTGAGTGTAATATCTCCAAGTTTGCAGATGACATTTAGCTGGGTGACAGTGTGAGCTGTGAGGAGGATGCTAAAAGGCTGCAGGGTGACTTGGAAAGGTTAGATAAATGGGCAAACGAGTGGCAGATGCAGTATAATGTGGATAAATGTGAAGTTATCCATTTTGGTGGCAAAAACACAAAGGCAGAATATTATCTGAATGGCGGCAGATTAGGAAAAGGGGAGGTGCAACGAGACCTGGGTGTCATGGTACATCAGTAATTGAAATTTGGCATGCAGGTACAGCAAGCGGTGAAGAAGGCAAATGGTATGTTGGCCTTCATCGCTAGGGGATTTGAGTATAGGAGCAGCAAGGTCTTACTGCAGTTGTACAGGCCTTGGTGAGGCCTCACCTGGAATATTGTGTTCTGTTTTGGTCTCCTAATCTGAGGAAGGATGTTCTTGCTATTGAGGGAGTGCAGCGCAGGTTTACCAGACTAATTCCCGGGATGGCAGGACTGACATATGAGGAGAGACTGGATAGACTGGACCTGTATTCACTGGAGTTTAGAAGGATGAGAGGGGAATCTCATAGAAACATATAAAATTCTGACTGGACTGAACAGGTTAGATGCAGGAAGAATGTTCCCGATGTTGGGGAAGTCCAGAACCAGGGGACATAGTCTAAGGATAAGAGGTAAGCCATTTAAGACTGAGATGAAGAGAAACTTCTTCACTCAGAGAGTTGTTAACTGTGAAATTCCCTACCGGAGAGAGTTGTTGATGCCAGTTCATTGGATATATTCAAGAGGGAGCTAGATATGGCCCTTACGGCTAAAGGGATCAAGGGGTATGGAGAGAAAGCAGGAAAGGGATACTGAGGTGAATGATCGGCCATGATCTTATTGAATGGTGGTGCAGGCTCGAAGGGCCGAATAGCCTAATCCTGCACCTATTTTCTATGTCTATGTTTCTATGTTTATCAACGAGACTTTGAGGGTGTCCTTGAAATGTTTCCGCTGCCCATCTGGGGCTCGCTTGCCGTGTAGGAGTTCCGAGTAGAGCACTTGCTTTGGGAGTCTCGTGTCGGGAATGCGGACAATGTGGCCCGCTCAACGGAGCTGGTCGAGTGTGGTCAGTGCTTCAATGCTGGGGATGTTGGCCTGATCGAGAACACTGATGTTGGTGTGTCTATCCTCCCAGTGGATTTGCAGCATCTTGCGGAGGCAGCGCTGGTGGTACTTCTCCAGCACTTTGAGGTGTCTTGCGTATCACCTGTGCCGTGACACGAGCCGATGACTGCTGGACGGACCACTGCCTAATCTGTTCCATCGTCAATATTAATATCGCCCCAAAGTGGCGATGGCAACAGAAGCAATGCTGCAGAAAAATCACCGGGGCACTCAGCTAAGAGAGCCCTATACAGCCAGCGCTTCTCTGCCAACCTGGTGACCCTTGATGACCCTGAGACACAGAGTGCCCACAGCACCTGGTCTGCCCTCAAGGCCTCCTTAACCAGTGCCTGCGAAGAGACGCTCGGTCACTCGACCAGCAACCACCAAGACTGGTTTGACAAGAATGACCAGGAGATCCAGGAGCTAATAAAGAGCAAGCGCAGAGAATTTCTGAACTTAAAGCAGCAACCCAATTCGGGAGCAGCAAAGCAGCTTTATAGATGGCTGAAGGCCGAGGTCCAACAAAAAACCCGTGACTTAAAGTATAGATGGTGGGCGGAGAAAGCACAGGAGATCCAGCAGCTGGCCGACAACCATGACGTGTGAGGATTCTTCACCACAGTTAAGTCCACCTACTGCCCAAGCTCCCAAGGCCCCACCCCACTGCTGGCCAAGAACGGGAAGACACTCATTAAGGACACTGAGGCAGTCAGGGCCCGCTGGTGGTAGGGCATGTCAATGCTAGCAGCATTATGCCTCACGGCAATGCCAATTTTTGTTTAATTACCTCACCAGGATTGCAATAGTAAGTGTTTCTTTCAGATCTCTCTTACTTTCTACACAGACCGACGCACCCTACTTTAGTCTTAGCCCTAGCAATCCTTCCCTTCCAAATTTCTCATCCTCCAATCACAACATGGCACTTCATTCCACCTCCTTCTGTATTTCATGACCTGTTACTACCCTCACAACTACTTCCCCTCTTCACCACACTTACTGGTTCTTCCAGTCATCGTGCAAAACATGCTAAACTGCCGCACACATCTTCAAAGACCTTCAACAAGGCACACATTTGTCTTGAAGGACAAACTGACATACATCAGAAGGGAGGTTACAAGAACGGGAGCAAGCCCTGCCTCAGTACACTTGCTGCCACCAATGAAGGAGGCTGCCATCGGCACAATCAACAGAGAGGAGGCATGCAGCATTGAAGATAGTGAGACTGGAGGCCATGCCACCCATAGTGGTTGTGCAACTTCCCTTCCTTCTCTCTACGTTTAACTCTCACCTCACACATTCGGCATGACAACCTGGTGCACCATGCTGCCATTCATCTGCTACTGCTTACCCTTGCCAATGTGTGCTAACCCTTGTCCCATTTCCCTCTTTCTATATCCAACAGATGTCTCAGGTCTTACTGACAACATGTCACTTACTGAAGGCACACAAATGGCTATATTATCTACCACCTGCCACTGGGATGGTAATGTGGTCCTTATCACCAAATCACACCTTAGTCTTGCCCTTACTGAAGTTGCATGATCAGCCATATTGAATGGCGGTGCAGGCTCGAAGGGCCGAATGTTCTACTCCTGCACCTATTTTCTATTGTTAGTGTTAGTGTTTATCAGAAGAATCACTCAACATTCAGAGTCGGTTCCAACGCCAATGCGGCCTTTATTAACACCAGCGGGGAGGAAGTCTCAGGACTGGATCCAGGCTTCTCTCCACCGAACAAAGAAACTCATCGATATTTATATGTTTTAGAATAGTTCTTTACAGTTACTCAGCCCACTTCGGCTGGACACAATCCAATCATAATGATTATAGATTACATATAGGTTTCTTTAACCCAATAGAATTTCCCTGATATCTCAGGAACTGCATGTTCAGGTTTTGTCAGCTCGGGCTGATTAATTACCTCGTTATGTGAGGCAGA
Organism: Pristiophorus japonicus; assembly: GCF_044704955.1. NCBI lineage: Eukaryota > Metazoa > Chordata > Chondrichthyes > Pristiophoridae > Pristiophorus > Pristiophorus japonicus. The sequence continues at coordinate 19,592,814 of NC_091991.1, read as the reverse complement.
TTCTCCCCTTATCTCTCTTCCTTGGACTTCGGCTGTGTGAAATCACTGGTTCATTGTATCCAAGGCATTCCTGGTAGTGGGCCTCACAGGGTCATTGCTCGGTCAGTCCCAGTTCATTACTTGACTAATGGGGTTCCCATCATGCTTGGGCAGCCATTTTATATGTGGCCATTTTAAACTTATGTGAGTTTAGATATATTCAGCAGGTGCCTAATGCCTAGTGTTTTATATATTCAGCAGGTGCCTAATGCCTACAAGAATTCCCTCCTTTCGGTAAAGAGACTAGTCCTAGTCCCCCTTTAACCTACTGCCCTACTTTTATTAGATTCTGTGCACGGCCCGGTACTCCCTGCCTCAACGTGCTGGCCAGTCCCGGTTGCTTAAATCAAATTGACAAAGGCAAAATCCTCCTGCCCCTTTATTAGACAGGCTTGTTTAGTATTTGGGGACCGGTCATGGGTCCCTCTTCATTGTGCTTGGTGCCTGCATGCCTGGCAGGTCATTATGCCCCATGTTATCGCTAAGATCAATTGTATCCCGACCAGTATGTGTGAAATTATTCGAATCCAAGGATGGATGTTCACATTTATTCCCCAGTCCCAGACCTTTCTCCACCAACTCTGACTTTGTAAGTCCATATCGATATCTTCTTCCAGTACTTTGATTTTAGTTTGCAGTTGGTGGTAGAGCTTTACTCTCGTAATAACCTGGGTGATATGCGCTTGCCCGATCATGACAGGTCGTAGTGGCGTAAAGCAAAAGTTTGGCTGTAGTATAGGGCACTGCAGGTCATTGTACTGGTATGAACACTCTGTGGTAGAGACGCAGTATCTTCCCTTCCCTCTGTAGCCTGCCTTCGCGAAGTGCATGTGTGCGGGCACTATTTCTAGTACACACCCGTCGGTTCGGTTAAACCCGCACTCGTCTAGTTCACCTCGGCCTACCGGGTGAGGGCATACTGTGATCCCGGTAAGTATGTTGTTTCGATGAACGGCGGAGGTGGTGGTCAGATAGTAACGTATGGAGACATTTTCCCGTATTACTCCGATATTCTCCAGTTAGTATAGGGGGAACGGCCCTGAGTCCGGCGTGGCTATAGGGATCATCAGGACTATCCCTATCCCAGTATTCCTACCCATCTAGCAATCTGGAATTGCTGGGTATACTCGGGTCAGTCCCTTCAGAGTACAATTATCCAGTGTCCCCCTCTGGTTAGCCAACTGAGCCAGATGTGAACTGTCTATCCAATCGGGTAATTCCCCGCGTTGGATCTGGTCGAGATTGTGGCGGATCTGTCCCACCATCCACAGACCATAAGCGTGACAGAGTTGCCCCTGTCTTTGCTTTCCTGTATCTTCTTTTTCTCTATCAATGAGGTGATTGATGGTTTTGGCGTGAGCTTCCAGGACTGAGATGCCATCCAACTGGATTTCGGCACCCTCCTTTCCTAGGTTGGCTTGGTCTTCCTGGTTTTGCTCCACCCTCTCTAATAACCCCTTCATCACCCCTCTAAGCTGTTCCACCCTCTCATTTAACCCTTGTATGTCTATCGAGTTTACTACGGAGGTCCCTGTATTGAAAACGGTAGCAATGTCATTAACTATTTCCCTCTTTATCCTAGGGGCTGACCCCTGTCCTCGGAATCTACTGGCACCCATTGCATCGGCAGCCTGCTGCATTACAACTTTACTTAATACATTGTACATTTTCCTTGACTGTTCTGTAAAGTATTCCGGCATCTGGATGCCTGAAATATTGATCAGGACAGGCACAATTTCATGTTTAACATTATCATACAATAATTCCCCTTCGTTGTACATTACAATCGCATTTTCTGGTCCCTTAGTAGTTATGGGACAAGGCAGTTCCTCGGGCAATGTAGTGGTTCTTATGGGGCGCGGTGTCGGAGGGGGTGAGAAGCACACATACTGCAGCATCCCCCACCTCCTCGTAGTACCCACACAGCCCCGCTCCCTTTTTGCGGATGACTGATTGCTGGGATTGTCCCGGAGGCATGCTAATTATGCCGAAAGTACATTCATCAGGCCCTTTGACATCCCTCCGTTTAATGCAGCTGCTCCTTATACCCGCGGAGCACTGTACACATACTCTTATTCTTATTAGGATTCTTATTAGGATTCACTTGTAACCATGCATTAAAATAAGTCCTGTCCTTGCTCCAGTCCTTGGCTGCTGGGATGCACATTCCATCCGTTAAATTAAACAAGACTCCATAGTTCATGTCGTTGTTTATTTCCTGAGTGCGCTGCAATCCGTCGGTGTCGTCCAGGGTACGTGCCTGTCGCAGGGCTATCCATATTACGAGGAGTGCCGTTCGTATTCCCATTCTGGTAGGTATTATCTGTAATTTTAAACAGACGGCCTGGTCGTCACCAGGGGTTAGGTTTTACTCTACGAGTATCCCTGTCACCCTGCGAAATCAGAAGCACAAGGTTATAATCGAACCATTTCGAGTTGAATCTGTGGGGCGTGCGCCCGTGTCTTTACCCACTTAAATATTACCCAAACTCCTATTATGACCAAGGCCAAAGCTATTCCTCCGAACATCGTTGTCTGCTTTACCGTTAGGTTGGGTTTGTGGACTACATCTACCCACCGTGGGGTACATTGGCTCTATTGCCATAGGTGATGGTGCTATGGCTGCGCACTGCACTATTCGTCTAGTCCAGTTATCTCTTCCAGCCTGTTTATCTTAGCTTTTAACTCTTCAATTTGTTTTATTGAGTATCTATTTCTTTATTGTATCAGGCAAGTATTATTACATAAGCTAGTTCTGTTTTTATTTTTGTTTCCTCTGTTAGGTGAGTCTTTTTTTTTCTATTAAGAAATCCAAACTAATAATGTTCAGTATCAAACGGCTGTCAATGGAAAGGGTTAACTCCTTTTCAGGTTTGTAAGAAGACCTGATGTCATTACGTGACTTCACGTAATCATCTGAAAAAAAAAGTCTTTGTGCCTTCAAACTTGCTTAGAAATTAGGAATCCGTTAAAACTCCAATGTTTTCTTAACTTCTAATTCAAGTACTTGCTAAAGAAATTTTTTTTTTTAATTGATATAAAACGAGACCACACATTTTTAATAGCAATATTGTTTACTGAAACTCAATTTTTTTTAAAATTTCTCTCTTTCTCCTCGTTATCTTCAAAACCCTCCTGCTTGTTTAGACTGTTCGGGACTTTTCTTGATAAACACTGTCCATTTTGGAAATCTTTTCAAACTGCATTGAAACTTTCTCATAATTTAAAATCTTTTTCACAGCAAACATCAACTAGTATTTAGTAAGTTATGTCTTTTTCCATCACAAACATATATTTTTTTTCAGCACTTATTTAGTCCGTTACATCTTTTTTTTTCTTTCTTCAAATTAGGTTTTGTATTTTACACGGAGGGTTCGTAACTCCATAAAGTTGTTAATTTAAAATCATTTGTTTACTTTCAAAGTGGCATCTTTATCTTTTTCTTTTTCTCCATAACTGGAATGGAGTTCAGCTTTCAGGGTTTGAGGGCTGCTTTTCGTTATCTCAAAATGCTCCAGTTTCAAAGTCGTTGCTAAAGCTTGCTGTTTTTAACATTTTCCAAAAGTCCCTTTTACACCTTCGCAGATAGCTCGCCACTCGCCCAGAAGTTTGACCTGATCAGATTTAATTTAATAATGTTTTTTTTTAATCCACCTCAGTATTTTCTGTGCCTTCTCTGAATATCTCAAAATCCCAATTCAAACTTTGTAATTTCAATCTTTATGTAATCAATCATTGCATGTTTTCTTTCGGCAAGTAAGTGAGCGTGTCAAATAAATCTTTTGCTCAACAAACCTATCCTTTGTACATTTCCTAGCTCCGTAACTTATCATCCGAATAAATCCACACCTGCGTTTCTAACTTAAATGTCTTAAAACTTCCCACACACAGGACAACACTACAAAGGGTTAAAAAAGACTTTCACTCTGTTTCTAAAATAAACAGACACTTGCATTCCTCTTCCAACCAGGCTTTCGGAACATGAAAACATAAAAAATTCATTCCGCAGTCAAAAATCACACAGGCACTTCTCATTTAAAACAGACGTTCACAAATGTCTCTCTTCTTTCCTATTGTTTTAGCCGGCTCTATTCCTCTTCCATACTTCACTTAAGACAATCACCATCAGTTTCTTTTATTGATTAACTTCCTCTGTTAATTTACATGGGCTCGCAGTATCAAGACCACAGCCTTTTTTTTCTTTTTGACTTTCCGTTCCTTCTCCCACCATTCCCGTTGGGCTGCTGGCAGGTCCTGAGTATCCCACCCTGCTCTAATCATTTTCTCGATTAGTTTCTTTTGCTTTTCCGCCAGATGGCGGGTAATGGACCCTTCTGATCCCCACTCGAGTTTACTTGCTTTCATGGCCATTCCTGGGTAGGACTAGAACAGTTAGGAATCTACTCTCAGAGGTTTGCCTTTTACCTCGCACAACTTGTGGTAGATCATCTCTGGGCTGCTGTCAGGTCACAAGTCTGCTGTTACACAAACTTATACAACTCTTAAAACGCGTTTAAGCAATTCCCGCAGCGCTCTACGTATTTTTAACGACTACCTACCACCGCTCTGCCCGTTGGTCCGACCCTGTTCACAGGTTTGGATTCCGTTAGCCGCTGTACACCACTTGGTTCTACCCCGGGGTATATCTCAAATTACACGACTGGGTCCGGAAGATGTCTTTCGGTATCACAATCCCACGGTCCAAGTGTGTTCCCGGCACCTACTTAATTCCTGGCCGTCACGTGGGACTGAAGTCCTCTTAATTCAGGCTCAGGCTAGGTGTTTGAGATATTGGACCGTCTCCTCGTGTCGATCAACCAGCATCCACATTCCGCACCCTTTATTTTGTTTAAGGTATACTCACCCAGTTTCTCCAAGAGCGTCAGCAACCCCCGAAATCCTGTTCGTGACGCCACTGTTAGCGTGAATGTTTTCTCAGAAGAATCACTCAACATTCAGAGTCGGTTACAACGCCAATGCGGCCTTTATTAACGCCAGCGGGGAGGACGTCTCAGGACTGGATCCAGGCTTCTCTCCGCCGAACAAAGAAACTCATCGATATTTATATGTTTTACAATAGTTCTTTACAGTTACTCAGCCCACTTAGGCTGGACACAATCTAATCATAACGATTATAGATTACATATAGGTTTCTTTAACCCAATAGAATTTACCTGTTATCTCAGGAACTGCATGTTTGGGTTTTGTCAGCTCGGGCTGATTAATGACCTCGTTATGTGAGGCAGATTCTCCCCTTATCTCTCTTCCTTGGACTTCGGCTGTGTGAAATCACTGGTTCATTGTATCCAAGGCATTCCTGGTAGTGGGCCTCACAGGGTCATTGCTCGGTCAGTCCCAGTTCATTACTTGACTAACGGGGTTCCCATCATGCTTGGGCAGCCATTTTATATGTGGCCGTTTTAAACTTATGTGAGTTTTGATATATTCAGCAGGTGCCTAATGCCTAGTGTTTTATATATTCAGCAGGTGCCTAATGCCTACAACACTATGTTTCTATATTTACTCTTTTGGTGCCTTCTCCTCCTTTGAGCACCTTACCTTGTTCCCTTCTCACCTCTCTTTTTAAGTCCTTCATTGTCTGCTACCTCCATTAGCACCATCCTGAGTTCTCCCTGAGATATCCCTCCCTCAAATTGAGCAACTACCTCATCCTCCAGGATTCCATTTTCCATCTCCGCTCACTTTTCCCTCCCTCCTGTGATTTCACAGCCCTCCTGTCCTCCCTAAAAACTTTCCTACCAATATTCATAGCCACACCTTCCATTTTATTATCTCCCATGGCCTCTCTACTCTCCTGGTCTTGATCACAGAGAAGGCCATCTCAGAACATAAACTTGTATTCCCCAACACCCATGTCCCCTTACATTCTTCCTATCCCAGCTCCTGGAAAAGCTTCCCCCCTGCCTCATGTCTGCTGCATTTCAAGTCCTGTGGCGATCTGCCACTGGGGCTTCCTTTCATATTTATAATTTTCAAAAAATTAAACTTAATGCTGTGATATATAAAATAAACCAATATAGTAAACTTATAATTTAAAAAAACTTACCAAATGTGTGCTAAAAGCTAAATAACTTAAAGGGAATAGTTAATTTATTTTCTCTGTTGATGTCTGTTATGAGTGACAATCCTGGAAATGGATATTCAGAACTAGTGTAGATGCAGGCAAAGCTGACCTAGAAAACGAAATGCCGACCACATACTTTTAATATTAACCAAACACAAAATCAAAGTGCTGCATCAGGGCCCATGGTGCAGAACACCACCGAAGTCCAAACAATAACTGAGAAGAGGTAAATCAGGGAATCGTGACTGGGACAGTCAGAGCTGGGCTTTGAAAGCTTGAAGATTGTAGGAGGAAGGAAAGGGTCAAGAAGGTAAAGATTTCAATAGTTTGGGGAAAGAGTGAATTAGGGACAATATGATGAGTCTTATTCTCAAATTGGTGATGATACAGAGAGAAGGACAAGTGTATAGTATGGCATATTCACAGCTTAGGCAGAACATGAGAGGGAAGTTTGGGAGAAGCACTGGTCACAGCAGTATTGATAAAATGGAGAGACACAGGGAGAGTTGTGATGGAGAGAGAACTTGGATGGAAAAGGTGAGAGAGAGATCACTGATCAGGTGATGAGTGTTTCTTGTATCCTGTCCAGAAGTGCAAGATAAATGTTAGAAACACCTCCCCAGATGTGGGAGCAATATTGAAATCCTAGCCAGGCTTGGGCTTTATTGCAGTTAAAAGTCTGGAATAATTCAGTGTTTGGCACAGCAGGAAAAACCGAGCTACTTTGAGACAGATTTACCAATGGAGAAGCTGCAAGAATTCTATTGGAGGCCAGAGAGGCCAAGAATGTTGATAGATGCTCCATGCTCGATCCATACTTATGTTTTCTGGCTCGCATGGCTCCCAATCATCCAGACTAGGTCGGGGTGCTAATCTGCAGAATTCTCTATTGCGCTTCTTCTAACACATCCATGACTGACACCAGTGCTGCAGCTTCTAGGTGTGAGAGGAGATTTGCAATGACAGCTCTGCACAGGGCTGAAACACAGCAATGAAATCATAGAATCGTGGAATGATACGGTACAGTAGGAGGCCATTTGGCACATCGTGCTTGCTCTTTGATTGAGCTATCCAAATGCCCTATAAATGTTTTTCCTTCAAGTATTTATCCCCTTCCCTTTGGAAAGTTACTATTGAATCTTCTTCCAGACAGTGCATTCCTGATCACAACAACTCAATAAAGGAGATCTATCACTGGGCAGGAGATGTAACACTATTGCACAGATAAGCGAGTTCACCACATTCTCTTCAGGCTTAACGCTTCCCACTAACATATACCCACACTGCTGATTGAGTAAATCAATTGAAGACAGTGCTAGCCTATTTTTTCTATTTGCCACAATTTTGCTTACTTTTCAATATTAACATTTCTCACTTGTGTGACATTTTTTGAATGAAACACGTGAGGCAAGTATAGCTCAACAGGAATATTAACAAAACCATAAAATAATTATCAGTACAGGTACAACGTCTAAAATCCGGCAACCTCGGGACCGAAACTGTGCCAGTTTTCGGGTTTTGCCAGATTTTGGACCTCGCTGTTGGCGTTCCTCACTGCCCGCCGATCCTCCGACCCTCGCCGCCCGCCGATTCCCACCAGTCCTCCGCTCTTTGCCTACGCCGATTCCCGCTGACTCTCGACACCCGCAACCCGCCGGCGCTGCGTTTTTTTTTACCGGTTTCCTCGTCCCTCGCCGCCCGATGTCGCAAACTTGGCCGCTTCAGAAATGTCCAGTTTTCGGACAATTCTGTTTTTGGGAATTCCAGATTAAGGACATTGTACCTGTATTGGCAAATTGCTTGATCATGTAGCACATTGGAACACCAATATGTGGTATGATGGTGTGCAGGTTTGATTCTCTCACCCTGCTGCTCCACCATTCCTGGTCTCAGCTCCACCACTTGAATAGGGCACAGAGAAACAATCCAAGGAAGCTCCATGCACAAGCTGCTTTTCTGCACTTCCACTCCGGGATAGTTTGGCAGAGGCTTTGGAGTAGTTTGGCTGACTGTTCCTTAGGCTGCAATCATAGAATGGCCCATTTTGCCTGTGCCAGATTAACCCTTTTTGTTGTCAGATTTACCCTGTTACATAGAAACATAGAAAATAGGTGCAGAGGTAGGCCATTCGGCCCTTCTAGCCTGCACCGCCATTCAATGAGTTCATGGCTGAACATGCAACTTCAGTACCCCATTCCTGCTTTCTCACCATACCCCCTGATCCCCCTCGTAGTAAGGACTTCATCTAACTCCTTTTTGAATATATTCAGTGAACTGGCCTCAACAACTTTCTGTGGTAGAGAATTCCACAGGTTCACCACTCTCTGGGTGAAGAAATTCCTCCTCATCTCGGTCCTAAATGGCTTACCCCTTATCCTTAGACTGTGTCCCCTGGTTCTGGACTTCCCCAACATTGGGAACATTCTTCCTGCATTTAACCTGTCTAACCCCATCAGAATTTTAAACGTATGTTAATCAACGTATGGTTAGGAGAGCACAACTGAGGAGGGCTTGGGGAGGAAATCGAGGGATTCCATGTCAAAAGACAAAGGTGGAAAACATTTGTTAGGAAGAGTTTCACAACAAACAAAACTTAACACTGCATCTGCATTCTAACACAACAGTGAAAGGGTTAAACAGCATGTTGGCAAGCTGGCCCTCACTCCACTAACAACAACTTTCATTTATATAGCGGCGAAGAGTTTCCGCTTTGGTCGCAATTGGCAATCTGGGCGCAAATTGCACACAAAATTGCGCTAGTTTTCAGAAGTGTTTTTTTTGGCTCATTTTCTGCTCAAACTCATTTTGCATATTGCCGAATGTAAAATCTATCTTGAAATCGCGCAGCCTTTTAGAACGTGATACCTGTATATATTTTTTAAATTTTGCATTAAAATAAAGATGCTTGATATATTTAAGTGTGGAACCTGGTGTAGTTTTATTAATACAACTGAAAATGGGTTTATCAAAAAAATATGCATTTTTAAATCTGTTTCTATTCCACCACCCAATTTTAATAACTGAAAATGTCTCTAAAAACATAGTAAATGAAAAAAAATGTTAAAAGCTTTTCAAACGTTCCTATTCGTGCCCTTGCGCCTCGAAAAAAAACAGCTTAATTTTCAGAACCTCCTCAAAGGCTCGCAAACGGGCACAATTAGCGAAAGCTCACCATGGTGATTCATTTGATCTGGGGGTGTGGCCAGTTTTGTGGGAGGGGCCGGCTTCGAGCGCAATGTTTTCTAAACTAGCGGAAAAGATCGCGGAAACATGATTTGCATTGGACGTAATTTGTGCGCTAAATTTCTCGATTTTTTCCGCTGGCTTGGCCAATTTTGGGCAAATTACACTGAAAAAACCAGCGCAACCTAACGTAAACTCCTGCCCAGCACCTTTAACATAGTTAAAAACATCCTAAGACATTTCACAGGAGCATTATCAGACAAAAAACATATATTGACTAATTACAAAGAATCAGTCCATAAATTACATCTCTAAATGAAGAAAGTATACCAGAGGTTCTGCATTAAGTCACAAGTATGATATTGGGCCTCATCATTCAGAACCTCTGTAAATATAATATCAGCTGTCCCATCCACTATCAGTCCCATGTTTGTTGGAAAACAAATAACTTTGATGCAACCTTATAGAAGTTTTCAAAATTATTCAGGGGATGGATAAAATTGATTCATACAATTATTCACAGAGCCAAAGGGGTGAAATCCTATGGAGCATCAGTTTAAAAAAAAAATCAGAAACATAAATAAAAAGTTAATTCAGGAAGAACTATTTCACACGAAAAGGGATGGCCCAATAAAGAATAAACTACTAGGGAAGGCAAAAGATATAAGTGTGCTCAAGGAAACGTTTTCCTACATTACAACAATGACTACATTCCAAAAGTACTTCATTGGCTGTAAAGCACTTTGAGATGTCTGGTGGTCGTGGAAGGCGCTACATAAATCCAAGTATTTCTTTCAAGTGTTTCTTAAGTATGTGGCTGAAGAATGGAGATTGAAGTATCTGGTGAGAAGGCAGAAAATCGAGGTCGAGATCAACTAAAAAAGGGCAGTTTTGTGGGGACACATGATATGTTCCTAGAATTCTCTTCAATCCTATCCCTGCCTGCAGTTACATCACACGTGCAGCACTGGTGTGAAGCAATTTTCCTTTGCACCAATACTAAAGTTGTAGAGTACATGTGCAATTGAAGCCCAACCTGACTGTAGAAGGAAGCAAAGTGACTGTTCTGTTGATGTTAGTTTGAAGCCAAACCACTTTGCACTGACCGTGCAGTTGTAATGTGTCTTTCTGAAGGCTTTTGTAGAGTCGGGAGGTGGAATGGATTGGTGTTACTACTGGTCACCAGAGGTCAATTCCATTGAAATTTTAGTTAGTAATTACATTGGGGAGCTCCATAAAATGTGAGCAGAATGGGGAGGCAAGATGAAATGAAGACTGAGAATGAAAATGAAGAACTTAAAGAAAAAAATAAATCCATGCAGGAGATGTACAAGTCATTAAGACCACAAGCAGCTGATAACAAAATGTGTAGCCAGCAGCTGATCAACTGCACAGGGTTGGGGCTGTGTACTGTTCGATAAATGTTTCCAGCATTGGTAGTTGGAAGCCACAAAGCATAAACATCATGCAGGGTATGAGTAGAATCAAATAAGCCGTGTATCTAGTTTCTATGGCAACAGTTTTATATTTTTTTTATATGAACACTTGTGATTCTTGTTTGAAAAGTATTTAAGAAGGAACTTTGCCTGAATCCGGGTTTTATAATTCCGGACCAGATGGACAGTCACAGAAAATTCAATTGACCTCAGAAGGATTAAAAGGGATTTCTAATGGGAGATCAGAAAAGGGAGTGGATTGAAGCTCAGTTCTTCTAGGTTGAAGTTGGCTCACTTTGAATTATGGTCTGCTTGGGAGTTAGTTGTGTGCAATTACATTTCTGCTGGTAAGCAGCTATTCCCATTTTTTTCCCCTCATCTTTTCCCCCCCAAGTAATTTAGAAGAAAAAATGTAGTGGCTAATTGGTTTCAAAAAGTACATATCTCCAAGCAAAGTTTCCCCAATGGAGACTTTACAGTGACACACGGATGCACATGGGCACATAGGCAGTACGAGCTGCCTGTTGCTTGCGGTCTCAGCCCTCTACATTCATTTATCTGCGTTCAGTGGGTAGAAAAGATTTTTTTCCCTTGTCTTCTCATGTCATATCAAACAGACTTTCTTTTTGCGCACACCTTTGAATGAATCTAAGATATAAACCCTCCAAGAAAAATATACCATTGCAAAGGTACAAATGTGCAACAAGAACCTGAAAATTTAGAAAATGCACACAGGTTAATCAACATATAAAAGGAAAAAGGCAGGTCAACATTTCAAGGGTAACCTTTAATCAGCACTAATGAAGGTTGTATATGAAACGTTAACCCATGCTCCTTCAGGTGCTAATTGACCTGCTGTGCACGGTCAGCACTTTACGTCCTTTTTCAGATTTCCAGCATTAGTAGTATTTCTTATCTCCACTAAAAAACGTGCACATTCCCATGCAAACGGCTGTGCTATGTAAATGTTTGATTCCAAAGCCAATTTATATGCCTCATGTGAATTTGCCTCAGCTTGATAAAAGACAGCTCACTTATAAACCCAAATCCTGACAGTAAAATTGAACATTTTTATTTCACCAAGTGTGCATATTTCAGTCTTCTATTGTATTATATACAAGATTGAATAGCTTTATTTTGTGGTATTTCAGCAGTTTCTGCCGCTGTGGAATGTGAAGGGAAGGATTATAAGATTTACTGATAGTGGATTTCCCACACACAACATTTATCTTTATTACTGATGACAAGTTGATAAAATTTTCACATATTTTTGCATGCCACTTTATTAACTTCTGCCTACATTTTGCCTTATTAAAGCACCTTCTCTTCCATTTGAAAATGGACTGAATTTCAAATTGGAGATGGCGTAAGTAATGAACATGAACATCATAATAAACTCTGGTAAGAAAGATATAGATAGGTGAAGAGTTACTTTACTGTGCAGTTTTATGTTGATGAGTTGAGGCATATTTAGATGCAACCATTCATCTTGTCAAAGCAAAATGGTTCTGCTTGTCAAAATTGACAATCATTCCAAATATTCAATGCTGCATATTTCTTTCATAAAATAATTAGTAATATGATTATTTTCAATTGATTGGCCATTTTATTTTGAAAATGAGTTAACTCTTAGATTGCTGGAAGGTGCAGGGAAACGAGTCTCCTCGGGTCAGTCAACTTTTTAGGTCGCGCATTGATTAAGGAACTGGCGCTAACATTGCAGATATGAGGACTAACCTTATTACTGTAATATTAACCCGACAAAAATTAAACAGCTAAAAAATGAATAGAATATGAAACATTTTTAAACACTTCGGAGGTAATTTTCAACATCAGCAGGGGTAGAAACTAGCAGTAGTGGATTAGCTACATCCCGCCTGATTTATTTTTCTATTGAAGGCAATAAAAAGAGAAATTGAACTGGGTATATAACAGGGGACCTCCACTCTTCCCTCCTTTTTCTCCCATTCTCTTCTTCCCCATTTTTTATTATTTAATCTTATTTAACTTTTCATAACTATTTTTTGCCTTTATGTCTCTTGTATGGATCCGAAATGGAAAACTTGTTAAGTCTGGGTCATTTTAACTTAACTTGCCCAGCTGAACACTTCACTGGAAAGTAAATTCAGGTGATGTGTAAAATGGGCGACCGATCGGATTGCGTCATTTTCCTGGCAGGCGGGTTACATTAAAATTAATCTTTTGATTTCTGAATGAAAACCAAGTACATAAGCCATAATTTCAGTCAACTGCATGTGTCTAAGGAAGAAGAAAGACTTGCATTTAGACAGCGCCTTTCTTGACCACTGGACGTCCTAAAGTGCTTTACATCCAATGAAGTACTTTTTGAAGTGTAGTCACTGTTGTAATGTGGGAAATGCAGCAGCAGCAAGCTCCCACAAACAGCAATGTGTTAATGACCAGATAATCTGTTTTTTTTAGTGATGTTGGTTGAGGGAACTGTATCTTACCATGCTATACATGACTGTAACTGGATATGACCTGTAACAATAAGCATACCTGACCACCAGGGGTGCACCTGCAGGAGACACTCCATACCTGTCCCACTGTGGTATATAAAGGGAGGTCTCAGGCAAGTGCAGCACTGGCGAGCTGGAATTAAAGGGGCAGGTCCTGAGTGATCTTGACTTCAGCATGTGTCTCGTGTAAGTCAGTACATTAGAGTCAGGACTTAACAGATTTAATGTCTCATCCGAAAGATGGCAGCTCTGACAGTGCAGCACTGCACTGGAGTGTCAGCCGAGATATTTGTGCTCAAGTCTCAGGAGTGGGACTTAGAACCCACAACCTTTCTGACTCAGAGACGAGGGTGCTACCAACTGAGCCATAACTGACGCTGACACTGACAATTGTCTATTGTAAAGATAAACATATTCACAATATGTGTGCATCTAGGCCAACCCATAACATGTGTTATAGCATCTAACAGCTACATAACACTGCAAGTGAGTTATCTCGTGCAGAGCACAGGAGGCCCTATTGCTCCTGAATAAGATAACCTGTTCGTGTTACTAGAAGGATTAAAGCATGTTGAGGTGTACTACCTAACTTAGCAGTGTACCAATGTTAAATAGCTTTAAAAAATCTATTTCATTTTTTTTCCCACATGTATTCCTCCTCCTTCACCGATTGGAAGGCTAGCTTGATGCAGCTGGTGATACTTCGATGGATGCTTTCAATATTACTCCTAGATTAACTCACTTGATTAGTGCAGAAGGAAGTCCTTGCACCAACTCAAGCTAGTTTCGCTCCCTCCTCTATAGGACATGGGGAAAGTGGTACAATTTCCACCTCGAGAACTCTAGCAAAAATCCTAAGATTGAAGGCCAGGCAAATATGAGATTTTGAACTCAGATCTCCAAGACAAAATAACAACCCTCTGGAGTAGCTTCTAGGCTGACCCCAGATACAATTTTAAATTCTGATTGGGTGTGCTGTAGAAAAACATGTCAATCGCTTAAATTCTAAATTTAGTTTCATTGCTCAAGGGATAAAAGTAAACTATCTGACAATCTATGCAGTGCTCATTTATATACTGTCCTAGTTTATCCTCCAACATCACAATTTGTAATTCTTTCATTTCTGAAAGAATGATTTATCACACAATGATAACATACTTTGATTGTTGAACAATTCAATATTTGCTTTTGTTAGAGCAGTACATTCATTCATTCTTGAAATTGTTTTGCTGATAAAATTGGCCCTCCAAACAGATATTGGAGAATTATATCGTTTTCTTTTAATGCAGTGGTTCCGCTCTTCCCAGATTATTTCTCTTGCTATCGGAACTGAAAGCAAATTATTTCTCTCCATTACTTTCAACTGAATTTCTATCCCCAGCTAGCAGCTTCAAACTGCAAGTGCATTGCAGAATGACTAGTTTCCAGACTTCAAAGCTGACGTGGGTTGAGAAGAGATTAGCACTGGTGATGACATTGACAAATCAGATATATTAAGTCTCTGCTGAAGGGGATCTGTTGACTGAGGAGCACAGGTCCTTTGCAGAAGGCATGCTGCAGTCTTTCATGGATTTCAAAAAGGGCAAATATTACAAAAAATCTAAAGCAAATGTGATAAGCATTGCAGCAACCTGTGAATCTTGGTGCAGTTTTGGAAAAAGAACATACAAAAGGAATTGAACCTCTTGCAGGTAGGTCATTTTATTTTCCGGAGATTTTGCTAAGGAAACTTTCGGATGCATTGTTTGCAATATCAAGTAGACATATTGAGCTAGAATTACCTGTCAAATGAATGGTGTGGATAATGGTGCTCACCCTTATTTATGTGAAAATTATGCAGCAACTTCAGGAGAAAGCAGATGCGTGGTTAAATGTGAACATCCGGATATTGCTGTTTGAAATGCGCCGCTCCGCTGTACACTTTGCGAAAACGGCATCTCCCTGTCTGGTTCTCCATCGAAGTGGATTGAACGATGTTAAGTTGCTTATTTGCACGGTAGACTAAGCACCCTCTTTAAACAGCGTGGTAAGTCTTAATTGCTGCTAAATAATCTCACTGGCACTGAAAATGTACTATTACAAGTGTGGAGTCTCATTACTTCAGCTTTTAATTGTTGTTGGAGATTTTTTTTAAATTCTTTACTTTTTTTCTCCCTCTCTTAATCCAATCTTTCTTTCCCTCTCATCACTTCACATTCTTTACCTGTCCTGACAAGAATTCACCATTCTAACTTATACTTCCTTTTCAGTCTTTGTACTGGTCATATCAGGATGCTTTAATCTGATGGGTTAAGGAGATACACAACTGCTCGTACAGATCCCAGATATCCCTGGATCAGGAAGGTGGTTCTCCTATGCTTTTTGGAAATAGGAGGTGGGTGGGGTGGATTGACCCATCCACCTCCACGGAGGTGTGTGGGGGGCCTGACCCATCCACCTCCATGGCACGAACCTGGTATTGCAGTACTTCCAGGAACGGTGCAGTGGCTCTAGGCCTTTTGGCTAAGAGCATTGGCGCAGAGTGATCCTTGATGTGTGCAAGGTGACCTCTGGCATTTGTGATTTGACAAAGAATTGGAAAGATTGGCTACGAATTAAAAAAAAAAAAATCCTGTTGGGGGTGCCGCGCCATTTCCATCTCCCTCTTGCAGCAACTCCTGGTGCCAAGTCTGATGGAAATGAAACGGGCAAGGGCATGTTGCCATTCGTTCACTGGCTACAGTAAATTCTGGCCCTTTTTTTTTAGCAAATAATGCTTTGTTCGCATAAAACAAATGAAGCAATACAGCATTTCATTATTAAAACCTGTAATTATGGGAGAGAAATGCAGCTCACAGCCGCCCATTTTGCTGGCATAAGATTGAAGTGAGACCTCCAAATTTGATCGGTCACACCTGAACTGCATCGGAGTTTACCAGATGCGTATTGACTTGGGTGATTTTTAGTCATCGAGGTTGCCCGCCTGAAAACAGCAGGGAGACTAATAAATATAAGTAAATTAGGGACCTGCGCTTGGTTAAGGGCCCTTCTGCCAAATTGACCTTTGGGAGCGCTGTATTCATTCATTCTCAAGTCTACACACACACACATCCTTGCCAGCAGCAATCAGAACGAGGCTGAACCAGTGTTATTTAATGGGATCTGGAGCTGCATTCAGATAGCGCTCTTCTTAGTGGTTTTAGACTGCTTGTGGACTTGTGTCTACTTCTAGCTCCGTTAGCTACTCCAGCTGGTTTCAAAAATTGTTGCAAATTATTATTTGCAGCTGCAGCACAACCTCTGCCTAAGGGCTTGTGCACAGTTAATCTTTCAAGATGGGTGTCCTCCTTGGTGGGCCATTGGGGTAGGAGGATGAGGAGGAGGAAGAGCACAAGTCCATGCAAAGACCTACAGCTGCTGGAAGAAGAGGGCGCAGGAAGGGAGAGTGCCGGAGGCTTTACACCATGCCAATGTACAGGAACAGAACATCTCGCCTCTAATTAACTGAGGAGCAGTGTGCCCCACAGCTCCACTTCACCCAGGAGGTTGTCACAGAGATAAGTCACCTGTTGTGGCACCAACTGCAGCCTAGCTCCAGGTCATGCATTTCAATGCCTGCTGCTCTGAAGATGTCTGTAGACATTAATTTCTAAACCTCAGGGTTATTCCGGGCTTCACCAGGTAACATTAGCAACATCATTCAGTTTGCAGTGCAATGCCTGCATCAAGCAAGTCACAAATGCACTCATCGCTGAGCAGCGAAGCAGGAACAGAACTCTTGCCTGCAGTAACATCAACCGCCAGAAACAGTGTACACCAAAGAATCTGATTCCAAATGGTTCATTTTAAAATTGGAATCAAACAAGTTGGAAAATTAAAGATTGCGGCAACTCCTAGTGCCTGTCCCAAATGCTTTTTTCTGCCTAATATGGTGCTCCTACAAGGTGCGATAATCCAGTGGCTGCAACATGGGAGGTGGAAGGTAGCTGATTATCCACTGAGTGCACGTGAGATGGATGGCCTCAAAGAACTTTGGCTTTAGGGGGTTTAGCTGCAGACGGCAACACCTCTGGGCAGTCTAGCCCAGCCTCCCATCTGACACCAGCATGGGCACTGGTGGGGGAGCAGGTATGCTGTCACCTTTAGAGATGACAAGTACATGTCGCTCCCAAGGCACAACTGCCATTCTCATGGGGTTCAGCCTCAGCACTCCCGCTGCTCTGCGGGCGAACAGAGTGCAGAAGTGACATGACAATTTGGACGTCCCTATCCATGCAAACTCAAGGAGCTGTTGGAACCCAGAGGCACAATGTCAACAGTCTGAGCGTCCATCAGAGAAGTCAGAGCTGTCACCAGAGGTTCCATAACTGAGGGCCCCACTGCAGTGTGCATAGAGGTAATCACATGCTCCATAGTTGACTGCATCATTCCCATGCTCTGCGCAGTGACCCCACACAAGTTAGAAGTGAACTCCTCCATGCTGTCCGACATTGGGCACAGGCTTACTGGCAGGCAGTCTAATGGACTGAAATGTTGGTGGTGCCTAGCCATGGCCGCACCTTTGAAGTCAACCTCTGTGCCCTTCTGCATGCTTGTCCCCATCTCCCTGCCCTTGGTTCTGTGCACTTGTGCTTGGTGTATCATCCAGTCCATGAGGGTGCCAATTTCTGCGCTAGTGCCTAAAAGGGTAAGGTCAAGAGGCGGAGTGTTTTCAGGAGATCTGTCCTCTCCTGGAACTGGGCATGTTAGTCGTGATGGACCTGTAAAAAGAAGAGAATGAGAAGGGTTAGCAGAGGCAGATGAGTGGGAGCTCAAAGCAGCACCAGGTTATCAGACCGAGTGTGTGAGGGACAGAGTTCAGGAAGAAGAGAAAAGGAAGGCAAGATGCCCAAACACCCGTCTGAGCATATCCTCCACCCTCACCAGCTGCGATGCCCCCTGATGCGCCCTCTGCTCACTAGTGCCAATGCAATCTCTTCCAATGGGCACAGGATTTGTAGGGATGGTGGCCCTCCTCTTGTTCTCATCAGTTCCCTGGTTTTGTGTGGCAGCTTGTCCTGCAAGAAGAAAGGGAATGTGTTACTGTGTAGCCTGCTGAAAGCTTGTGAAGGTGTGCGTGTCAGGGTAGAGTAGTGTGGATGGTATAGGAAAGCTGCCACAGGTGTGGGGAAGTGAAGGGTGTAACTGGGAGATCAATAGCAGGCATGGAGTGTAAAAGTAGCAGCAGAGGGAGGTTCAGTGAAGTACGCTACATGTGATTGGAGGAGAATGATTGGAAATGGTGGAGGAAAGACTTGTGAGCTCTGGGGCTACAGGTGGCGCAGGGCTAAGGGTGGAGTAAGAGAGATGTGAGTAGGAGTCTTACCTTAGCAGCTCTGGTGAGTTCATTGCATTATTGTGGCATTAAAGCCAGGTCCTGTGCACCACGCTCCTCGTATTAGCCTGCTCAGCCACCTCTGACCACTGCTGCTGGGCCATATTCTTTGGCACTCATCTCTCATCAGTTGGAAGGAGTGGCTCTCTTTTCCTGGTCATCTCCTCATGAAGACCTCCAGAGTGGTAGCTGAAAATCGAGGTGCCCGTGTGGAACATGTTTTAGCCGCCATCTTCACTTTGCAACAATGACTGAGAGAGGCAGCTTGCCTTTAAATGGTGTCACTGCTGCCCATCTATCACCACCCACCCTCACCTATCCAATCAGCGAGCTGCCAATCAACACCATGAGCTATGCCCATTTTGCACCTGTTTTTGCTGCAAGTTGAATTTCTGTCCCTATGGCACAAGCAACAGAATTACATAGACTAGACAGCACAGAAACAGGCCATTCGGCCCAACTAATTCGTGTTGGTGCTTATACTCCACCCGAGTTTCCTCCCACTCCGTTTACCTCGTCTCAGCACTCCAGCATATCTTTCTATCCCCTTTTCTCTCAAGTACTCACATAGTTTCCTTTTGAAAGCATCTAAGCTATTTGCCTCATTCATGTTCTGTGGTAGTGAGTTCCACATTCTAACCAATCTCTGAGTAAAGAAATGTTTCCTTATGGGATTTATTAGTAACTGTCTTGTAGTTAGGGCCCCTCGTTTTAGATTCTCCCACAATTCGAAACAGTTCATCCACGTGTTGCACTTTCTCCAGTGCTTCTATGTCCTTATTCTAATATGGAAACCAGAACTGTGCACAGTACTCTAAGTGTGGCCTGACCAGGGTCCTAGATAAGTTTAACATAACTTCACTACTTTTGAAATCTATAGCCCTAGAAATAAATCCTAGTGCATTGTTAGCATTTGTAATTGCTTTGCTGCGATAATTTGTAACGAAAGGATATCACTTCATTAAGGAAGGCACGGGTTGAGTTATTAGTGGTATGCCAGCTTTGGCCAGTATCATTTTCAGGCTCTCATTTTGGTGATGGGAGAGTTAAATATCAATAATTGGGAAGAAATGTGATTTTTGTACAAGATCAATATTTAATTTAGCAAATCTCAGGATCCTTGTTGGTGTAAGAGAACCTCATGAAGTTCAGTATATCATATTGTGCAAGCCATGATATTAAAACAATGTTTTAATGGACTGGAGAATTTTAGCTATGAGGAAAGATTGGATAGGCTGAGTTTGTTTTCTTTGGAACAGAGGAGGTCTTATTGAGGTGTATAAATTAGCACGGAATATAAAAACAGATAGTAAGAATTTCTACATAAAAAGGAAGAGGGTGGCTAAAGTAAATGTTGGTCTCCTAGAGGATGAGGATGAGACTGGGGTATTAATAGTGGAGAACAGGGAAATGACAGAGGCGTTGAACTAGTATTTTGTATCGGTCTTCACGGTAGAAGACACTAAAACATCTCAATAGTGGATAATCAAGGGGCTATAGGGAGGAAGGAACTTAATATAATCACTATCACTAAAGAAGTAGTACTCGATAAAATAATGTGACTAAAGGCGGACAAGTTCCCAGGACCTGATGGTTTACATCCTAGGGTCTTAAAAGAAGTGGCTGCAGAGTAAGTGGATGCATGGGTTGTAATCTACCAAAATTTCCTGGATTCTGGGGCGGTCCCAGTGGATTAGAAAACGCAAATGTAACACCCATATTTAAAAAATGAGGCAGACAAAAAACTGGAAACTATAGACCAGTTAGCCTAACATCTGTCGTTGGGAAAATGCTGGAGTCCATTATTAAGGAAGCGATAGTGGGACATTTGGAAAAGCATAATTCAATCAAGCAGAGTCAGCATGGTTTTATGAAAGGGAAATCATGTTTGACAAATTTGCTGGAGATCTTTGAGGATGCAATGAGCAGGGTGGATAATGGGGAACCAGTGGATGTGGTGTATTTGGATTTCCAGAAAGCATTCGACAAGGTGTCACATAAAAGGTTACTGCGCAAGATAAAAGTTCATGGAGTTGGGGGTAATATATTAGCATGGATTGAGGATTAGCTAACTAACAGAAAACAGAGAGTCGGGATAAAAGGGTCATTTCCGGTTGGCAAACAATAACTAGTAGGGTGCTGCAAGGATTACGGAGACATGGCTCCAGGGTGACCAAGGCTAGTAACTCAACATCCAGGGGTATTCAATATTCAGGAAGGATAGACAGAAAGGAAAAGGAGGTGGGGTAGCGTTGCTGGTTAAAGAGGAGATTGACGCAATATAAGGAAGGACATTAGCTTGGATGATGTGGAATCTGTATGGGTGGAGCTGCGGAATACCAAGGGGCAGAAAACGCTAGTCGGAGTTGTATACAGACCACCAAACAGTAGTAGTGAGTTTGGGGATGGCATCAAACAGGAAATTAGAGATGCATGCAATAAAGGTACAGCAGTTATCATGGGTGACTTTAATTTGCATATAGATTGGGCGAACCAAACTGGTCGCAATACGGTGGAGGAGGATTTCCTGGAGTGTATAAGGGATGGTTTGCTAGACCAGTACGTTGAAGAACCAACTAGAGAGCTGGCCATCCTCGACTGGGTGTTGTGTAACGAGAGAGGATTAATTAGCAATCTTGTTGTGCAAGGCCCGTTGGGGAAGAGTGACCATAAAGTAGTAGAATTCTTCATTAAGATGGAGAATGACACAGTTAATTCAGAGACTAGAGTCCTGAACTTGAAGTATGAGACGTGAATTGGCTAGGATAGACGGGCGAATTATACTGAAATGGCGGACGGTGGATAGGCAATGGCAGACATTTAAAGATCACATGGATGAACTTCAACAATTGTATATCCCTGTCTGGCGTAAAAATAAAATGGGGAAAGTGGCTCAACCGTGGCTAACAAGAAAATTAGGGATAGTGTTAAATCCAAGGAAGAGGATATAAATTGACCAGAAAAAGCAGCAAACCTGAGGACGAGGAGAAATTTATTATTCAGCAGAGGAGGACAAAGGGTTTAATTAGGAGGGGAAAAATAGAGTATGAGAGTAAGCTTGCAGGGAATATTAAAAGCTGCAAAAGCTTCTATAGATATATGAAGAGAAAAAGATTAGTGAAGACAAATGTATGTCCCTTACAGTCAGAATCAGGTGCATTTATAATGGGGCACAAAGAAATGGCAAACCAATTGAACAAATACTTTGGTTTTGTCTTCAATAAGGAAGATACAAATAACCTTCAGGAAATACTAGGGACTGAGGGTCTAGCGAGAAGGAGGAACTGAAGGAAATCCTTATTCATCAGGAAATTGTGTTAGGGAAATTGATGGGACTGAAGGCCGATAAATTCCGATAGTCTGCATCCCAGAGTACTTAAGGAAGTGGTCCTAGAAATAGTGCATTGGTGGTCATTTTCCAACATTCTATAGACTCTGAATCAGTTCCTATGGATTGGAAGGTAGCTAATGTAAACCCACTTATTAAAAAAGGAGGGAGAGCGAAAATATGGAATTATAGACCGGTTAGCCTGACATTGGTAATGGGGAAAATGTTGGAATCAATTATTAAAGATGTAATAGCAGCGCATTTGGAAAGCAGTGACAGGATCTGTCCAAGTAAGCATGGATTTATGAAAGGGAAATCATGCTTGACAAATCTTCTGGAATTTTTTGAGGATGTAACTCGTAGAGTGGACAAGGGAGAACCAGTGGATGGGGTGTATTTGAACTTTCAAAAGGCTTTTGACAAGATCCCACACAACAGATTAGTGTGCAAAATTAAAGCACATGGTATTGGGGGTAATGTATTGATGTGGATAGAGACCTGGTCAGCAGACAGGAAGCAAAGACTAGGAATAAACAGGTTCTTTTCAGAATGGCAGACAGTGATTATTGGGATACTGCAAGGTTCAGTGCTGGGACCCCAGTTATTTATAATATACATTAATGATTTAGACGAAGGAATTGAATGCAATATCTCCAAGTTTGCAGATGACACTAAGCTGGGTGGTGGTGTGAGCTGTGAGGAGAATGCTGAGAGGCTGCAGAGTGATTTGGGCAGGTTAGGTGAGTGGGCAAATGCATGGCAGATGCAATATAATGTAGATAAATGTGAGGTTATCCACTTTGGTGGCAAAAACAGGAAGACAGAATATTATCTGAATGGCGACAGATTAGGAAAAGGGGAGGTGCAACGAGACCTGGGTGTCATGGTACATCAGTCATTGAAAGTTGGCATGCAGGTACAGCAGGTGGTGAAGGCGGCAAATGGTATGTTGGCCTTCATAGCGAGAGGATTTGCTTATAGGAGCAGGGAGGTCTTACTGCAGTTGTACAGGGCCTTGTTGAGGCCACACCTTGAATATTGTATACAGTTTCTGTCTCCTAATCTGAGGAAGGACATTCTTGCTATTGAGGGAGTGCAGTGAAGGTTCACCAGACTGATTCCTGGGATGGCAGGACTGAATTATGAAGAAAGACTGGATCGACTAGGCTTATATTCACTGGAATTTAGAAGAATGAGAGGGGATCTCATAGAAACATGTAAAATTCTGAGGGGATTGGACAGGTTAGATGCAGGAAGAATGTTCCCAATGTTGGGGATGTCCAGAACCTGGGGTCACAGTCTAAGGGTAAGGGGTAAGCCATTTTGGACCGAGATGAGGAGAAACTTCTTCACTCAGAGAATTGTGAACCTGTGGAAAGTTGTTGAGGCCAGTTTGTTAAATATATTCAAAAGGGAGTTAGATGTGGCCCCTTACAGCTAAAGGGATCAAGGGGTATGACGAGAAAGCAGGAATGGGGTACTAAAGTTGCAAAAATGATCAGCCATGATCATATTGATGGTGGTGCAGGCTCGAAGGGCCGAATGGCCTACTCCTGCACCTATTTTCTACGTTTCTATGTTTCTATGTCCTCAACTCTTTACAATCTATATTAATGACTTGGATGAAGGGACTAAGTGTAATATAGCCAATTTTGCTGGTGATATAAAGGGATGGAAATTGGGCGTCCACCCAGTTCTCGGCAGTATGCCGGTGGTATGTTGTTTCACACCGCCGGGTATCACTGGGGCGGAGTGTGCACAATTTTCAGCAGTTTTTTTCTCGGTGGTATGCCGAACGGAGTTCAGCCGGCGGTGTGCGGGCGGTGATTCCTTTTCACTCGGGAATCTTCGAGTCCCGAGTTGTGCACACGCGCATGCTGCTGCAAAGCTCCGTCCTCCTGAGAGACACAAATAGAATCGACAGAAACTGCCGGCCTGAGAGCACTTTGCAGATAAGTTGAGGGCGGGAGGAGATTGCTTCGGGGGGGGGGGGGGGGGGGGAGAAATCGCTTCTTTGGGGGAGATCGCTTCTTGTGTGGGGTGGGTGGGGCGGTAACGGATCGCTGTGGGGTGGGGGAGAGACTGGATGGTGGGAGCGAAGGGGGGTGATGTAAAAACATTTTCACAGGTGAAGATGCATACCGCTGACTGAAGATCGACTTATAACTATCTTTTCCAGTCGGTCTGCAGGGTAATGGTATATTGGTGGTGAGTTATCAATTTGGCAATTTTGGATGGACGGCATGCATACCGCCCGGCGGTATGACACTGATGAATTTTCCGCCGGGTGGTATGTGGGTGGTATGTTGGTATTTTTCGATCAAATTCGTGATTTTGAGCGGTATGTTGGCAGTCCGCGGCGATATGTTCTCCAGTTTTGGGCCCAAAGATGGGTGGGAAGGTAAATTGTGAGCAGGACCCAAAAAATCTGCAAAGGGATATAGACAGGCTCAGCGAGTGTGCAAAAATTTGGCAGATGGAGTATAATGTGGGAAAATGTGAGGTTATCCACTTTGGCAGAAAAAATAGAAAAGCAAGTTATTATTTAAATGGAGAAAAATTGCAAAGTGCTGCAGTACAGAGGGACCTGAGGGTCCTGGTGCATGAAACACAAAAAGTGAGCATGCAGATATAGCAAGTAATCAGGAATGCAATTTTGGCCTTTATTGCAAAGGGAATAGAGTATAAAAGCAGGGAACTCCTGCTACAATTGTAGAGTGTATTGGTGAAGCCACACCTAGAGTACTGTGGACAGTTTTGGTTTCGTATTTAAGGAAGGGTATACTTGCATTGGATGCTGTTCAGAGGAGGTTCACTAGGTTGATTCCGGAGATGAGGGGGTTGACTTATGAGAAAAGGTTGAGTAGGTTGGGCCTCTACTCATTGGAATTCAAAAGAATGAGAGGTGACCTTATCGAAACGTATAAGATAATGAGGGAGCTCGACAAGGTGGATACATAGAGGATATTAGCACTCATAGGGGAAACTAGAACTACATGGCATAGCCTCAGAATAAGTGGCCATCCATTTAAAACTGAGATGAGTTCTCTGAGGGTTGTAAATCTGTGGAATTCACTGCCCCAGAGAACTGTGGAGGCTGGGTCATTGAATATATTTAAAGCAGAGATAGACAGATTTTTGAGCGATAAGGGAGTAAAGGATTATGGGGAGTGGGCAGGGAAATGGAGCTGAGTCCATGATCAGATCAGCCACGATCTTATTAAATGGCAGAGCAGGCTCGAGCGACCAGGTGGCCTACTCCTGCTCCTATTTCTTATGTTCTATAGAGTGGATAGGAAGCGATTTCCCTTAGCAGAGGGGTCAACAACCGGGGGCATAGATTTAAAGTAATTGGTAGGAGGTTTAGCAGGGATTTGAGAGGAAATTTCTTCACCCAGAGGTTGGCGTGGGTCTGGAACTCACTGCCTGAAAGGGTGCTAGAGGCAAAAACCCTCACCGCATTTAAAAAGTGCTTGGATGTGCAGTAACCTACAGAGCTACGGACCAAGAGCTAGAACGTGGGATTAGGCTGAATAGCTCTTTATTAGCCAGCATAACACGATGGGCCGAAATGGTCTCCTCCGGGCTGTAAATTACTATGATTCTATGTTGGCATCAGAAGAAGAAATCGTTTTTTGTCAATAGAATTAATCTTGGCCAATGAAGCAATGGAAGAAATTTTGCACGACCAGATGTGAAAGTGGCATGTTGAGCCTTCGCAATGGGAAAATCTCTGGTGATGTGTTCTGTGGTTCATCAGAAAGCCTACTGAAATTTTAGTGAACCTGGATCATAGCAACAGTTCCTGGGACAATGGCCCAGAAATTGCGGTCGGAGGTTTCTCGCGGGCGGACGCCTCCGACCAGAAACATTTCTACGAATTTACCTGGTGGTCCCAGAGGAGCCTGTGATTCCGTTGGGCAGGCCTTCTCTTCCCGTGCTGCGAAGTGCACTCCCACCCTCCAGGTTCCCATGCAGAAGATGCAATCAGGTACAGTATTCCACAGCATTCTCATTAATAGCAATGGGAACTCCGTATCTACGAGTTCTCATTGCTATTAATGAAAAAAAAACACAATAAAAAATAAAAAACACACCTCACAATTAAAATTAGTTGAAATTAAAGTTAATAAATGCCTTCAAAAAAATATGTATTTTTCCGATTTTTAAAAAGTTTTGTAATTCGGGTTAAAAATAAACTTACCTTAGTGGGCGGGGTTTTTAAACAATAAAATGTTTTTTTTTAATTTAAATGTAACTATATTTTTGTATGTTTTAAAACTCTTACGCCTGTAAAGGTAGGCTATGCACCTGCTTTATCAGCTCCAGCTTGACAGATCAGAAATGCCAGTTTTCGGCACATGCGCATTGCATGCTGAAAACCGGCTTTTGCGATGCCTTCCCGGGTCTGTTGACACCCAGTACAGACCCGGGAGGCCAGGATTTCCAAGCTAATGTCACTTCGAGCCACACAGGCACTACTGAATGCATATGACTTTTAACATTTATTTGGACTTTAGAAGCATTGTTTATTCATCTTTTTAAAAATGCATTTAATTAACATTTTGCCATTTTCTTTCTTCATATAAACTTCCAAATTTACTTTATTGGAAAACTATGCAAAACTGTTTATGTCATGTATGTAACCACAATGTAACACCACTGTATTACTGTATACACTCAACCTAGATGCACACCTTGACCACAAAGGGTGAACTTGTGGGAGACACTCCTTACCTGATCACGCAGGTATAAAAAGGGAGGTCCCACGCTGGGTCATCGTCTTGAGAGTCCTGTAAATAAAGAGCGAAGGTCACAGAGTGACCTTGTCCCCAGAATGTGCCTCATGTGGTTTCATACTGTAGAGTAAGGACTTTACATTGGCGACGAGAAACGGGAATTCTCGACTCACGAGAATGGCCACCGGTAGCACAGAGGAACGGTACTGTGTTGGGAAAGACTGGGACGATTTTGGCGAGAGGCTTTAGCAAAGCTTCATTCCGAAAGAATGGCTGGGGGATGCAGCGGCCGACAAGCGGAGGGCTCATCTTTTGACCAGCTGCGGACCAAAGACTTACGCGCTCATGAAGACTTACTAGCACCCGAAAAGCCGGCGGACAAAACCTTTGAAGAACTTAGCAAATTGATCGGGGAGCACCTCAAACCAGCGAGTAGCATACATACGGCCCAACACAGATTCTACACCCACCGAAGTCGTGAAGGACAGAGCATACCGGAATTCATAGCGGACCTCCGGCGTTTGGCCAGCCTCTGTAAATTCACAGATGCCTGCAAGGGGGAGATGCTAAGGGACTTCTTTATCGAGGGCATCGGTCATGTGGGAATTTTCCGCAAATTAATTGAGGCCAAGGATTTGACCTTGGAAGCGGCGGCGTTGATAGCTCAAACTTTCATGGCGAGGGAGGAAGAGACGAAAATAATATTCGCGCGCAATTCTGCCTCGAACACGTGATGGATCAGGGAGTCAACATCATCAATGCGACTCAGAGGCAGGCAGGCAGGGGCAGTCCGACACTCCGCAGGCAGCAATAGACCCCAGAGTAGGACTTCAACAGAGACAATGGCAGGCTGAACGGACATTCACGCCATCACAGTGGACAATGCGGTCCGGGATGAGGCCATTCACACCCACTAATAGGGTACTTAAGAGCAGTCAAAGGGACAGTCAGCACGGAATGCCTGGCCATAGTCCCTTTGTTCCCAACAATGGAAACTTTAACTCATGCTGGAGGTGTGGGGGAAAACACTCAGCCAGATCTTGCAGATTTCAACAGTTTGTCTGCAGGAACTGCAACTCAGCTCGAATGTGCAGGGAGCCTGCAACCAGACTAATATATGAGGCGGATGGACCAGAAGAGGGTTCTTTGAGGCAGGATGACTTTTGGGGCAAATCGATGGACACTGAGGTGCAGCGGGTCCATGTGGCGAATATTCACAGCTCATACACCAAAACGCCACCAATGATGATGAGGGTTTTATTAAACGGTTTCCCAGTACGCATGGAGCTGGACACTGGGGCCAGCCAGTCATCATGGGCGTTCAGCAATTTGAGAAGCCAGTAGACCCAAATTAGCACGTATTGAGACACAATTACAGGCTTACACTAAAGAAATCATTCTGGTGCTAGGCAGTGCAATGTTGGCTGTCACACACAATGGGTTAGTGAATCGGCTGCCGCTTTGGATTGTTCCGGGCAATGGTCCCGCACTGTTGGGGAGGAACTGGTTAGCCGCGATGAACTGGAAATGGGGGGATGTTCATGCAATGTCATCTGTGGAGTGAAGTTCGTGCTCACAAGTCATACAACAATTCGATTCACTATTCCAACCTGGTGTCAGGACTTTCAAAGGCACCAAAGTAGTGATACACATCACCCCGGACGCCAGGCCAGTGCACCACAAAGCCAGAGCGGTGCCATATGTGATGCGGGAAAAGATCGAGAGCGAACTGGACCGGCTGTTGAGAGAGGGCATCACCTCGCCTGTTGAATTCAGCGACTGGGTGAGCCCCATCGTTCCTGTCCTAAAAGCAGATGGCTCTGTCAGGATCTGTGGCAACTACAAGGCCACCATCAATTGGGTGTCCCTACAAGATCAATACCCGCTCCCGAGAGCGGAGGACATCTTCGCCACGCTGGCAGGTGGCAAGCTGTTCACCAAGTTGGACCTCAATTCAGCCTATATGACCCAGGAACTGGCCGACGAATCTAAACTACTGACCACCATCACCACGCACAAGGAACTGTTCGTTTATAACAGGTGTCCGTTTGGCATTCGATCAGCGGCCGCGATTTTTCAATGAAACATGGAAAGCCTGCTTAAATCCATTCCTGGAATGATTGTATTCCAGGACGACATCCTCATCACGGGTCAAGACACCGAGGAACACCTCCACAACCTGGAGGAGGTGCAATGCCGACTGGACCGGGTAGGCCTGCGACTCAAGAAGTCTAGATGTGTGTTCTTAGCTCCTGAGGTTGAGTTTCTGGGCAGGAGGGTTGCTGCAGGTGGGATTCGGCCCACCAAATCCAAAACACAGGCGATTCGACGAGTTCCCAGGCCCTGCAACACATCGGAGCTGCGTTCATTCCTGGGACTGTTGAACTATTTTAGGAACTTTCTGCCGAACTTGAGCACGTTGTTGGAGCCGCTACACGTGCTCCTGCGTAAGGATTACGATTGGTTTTGGGGGGACTGTTAGGAACGGCCTTTTGATCGGGCGCGAAACCTACCCTACTTTGTTCAAACAAGTTGTTGACCCTGTACGACTCCTGTAAAATATTGGTTCTGACATGTAATGCATCGTCCTATGGGGTTGGGTGCGTGTTGCAGCAGGGCAATGCTGAGGGTCAACTACAATCTGTGGCTTATGCCTCCAGATGGCTCTCTCAAGCAGAACAGGGATAAGGGATGGTCGAGAAGGAAGCGCTTGCATGTGTCTGTGGTGTAAAAAAAATGCATCAGTACCTTTTTGGTAGGAAGTTTGAATTATTGACGGACCACAAGCCATTAACATCCCTGTTGTCAGACAGCAAAGCTGTCAGTGCCAACGCATCAGCTCATATACAGCGACAGGCTCTCACTCTGGCTGCTTATGACTACTCCATCCAGCACCGGCCAGGCACTGAAAATTGCACTGACGCGCTCAGCAGGCTTCCACTGGCCACCACTGAAGGGGCAGCGGAGCAAAGCGCCGAGATGGTCATGGCTGTCGATGCCTTTGACAGCGCAGGCTCCCCCATCACAGCCCGCCAGATCAAAATCTGGACAAACAGAGATCCCCTCCTATCTCTGATTAAGAAATGTGTCCTGACTGGGGATTGGGCGCCCGCACACGGAGCATGCCCTGAGGAGGTCAGACCGTTCCACAGACGGATGGATGAGCTCTCCATCCAAGCCGGCTGTCTACTGTGGGGCAGCCGGGTAGTTATGCCCCAGAAAGGCAGGGAAGCATTTATCAGGGAACTCCACAGCGAGCACCCAGGCATTGTGCTGATGAAGGCCATTGCCCGGTAACACGTTTGGTGGCCTGGAATTGATTCAGACCTGGAACACTGTGTTCGCAGGTGCACGACGTGTGCCCAGCTGGGTAATGCCCCCAGGGAGGCCCCGCTCAGCCCGTGGCCCTGGCCCACCAGGCCATGGTCACGCATTCATGTTGACTACGCGGGCCCGTTCATGGGAAAGATGTTCCTTAATGTAGTAGATGCATACTCGAAATGGATCGAGTGCATCATTCTGAATTCATCCACGTCATCCACCACCGTGGAAAGCCTACGTGCAATCTTTGCAATGGCTTGCCGGACATCCTGGTTAGTGATAATGGCCCATGTTTCACAAGCTATGAATTCCGAGAGTTTATGTCGGGCAATGGCATCAACCACGTAAGGACTGCGCCGTTCAAGCCGGCCTCCAATGGCCAGGCGGAACGTGCGGTCCAAATAATTAAGCAAGGCATGCTCAGGATTCAAGGACCCTCCCTTCAATGCCGCCTATCGCGTCTCCTGCTGACCTATAGTTCCCGACTGCACTCGCTCACGGGGGTCCCGCCCGCAGAGCTACTAATGAAACGGACACTCAAAACTCGGTTGTCCCTCATTTACCCAGTCCTGACCGACATAGTTGAGGGCAAGCACAAGTCACAAAACGAGTACCATGACCGTAATTCGAGGGGGAAATGTATAGAAATAAATGATCCTGTATTCATCCTCAATCACGCTATGGGGCCCAAATGGCTTGAGGGCACTGTAATTGACAAAGAGGGGAATAGGGTAATCGTGGTAAAACTCAACAATGGTCAGATATGCCGTAAGCATCTGGACCAAGTAAAAAAAAGGTTCAGCATCGACACGGAGGAACCTGAAGAAGACCATGAGATGGAGCTCACACTACCGCCAGTGAACGAGCAACAAGAGCAATCAGAAGAATGCACAGTCCCTGCGGTCAGCCCGGACAGGCCGGAATCACCACAGGTGACAGACACTCACGTCAGTGTCCAACAACCAGAGCCCCAACTGCGGCGCTCCACAAGGGAGCATAGACCACCTGAAAGACTAAACCTATGATCCCAATAAAACTTTGGGGGGGTGGGGGGGAGGTGATGTCATGTATGTAACCACAATGTAACACCACTGTATTACTGTATACACTCAACCTAGATGCACACCTTGAGCACAAGGGGTGAACTTGTGGGAGACACTCCTTACCTGATCACACGGATATAAAAAGGGAGGTCCCACGCAGAGTCATCGTCTTGGGAGTCCTGTAAATAAAGAGCGAAAGTCACAGAGTAACCTTGTCCCCAGAATGTGCCTCGTGTGGTTTCATACTGTAGAGTAAGGACTTTACAGTTTAGCACCTTGGGATTGCATACAATAAAGAGGAGGGTAGCTCTAGTTATATAAAATTCATTAGTGACACTAAAGAATTGATCAGAGACTGCTGTAATGGAGATTGATAACGAAGGGATGTGGTCAAATTAGCAGATGTAAAAAACATTAACAGATGAATTTTAATGTGGATAAATATACGGTTGGAACAGCAATCACAAAACATGCACCGGGAATTTCTTTGAGGGGTCTTCTGATTTCCAGCTGTAACTTTGGCAGAAGAAGGCAGAAACCTTGGATACACTTTGTAAACAGGATTTCTGCCGACCTTCTGTCGAAGATACAGCAGCCGAATGGGAGAATTCCCGAAAAAATTCCTGGCAAGGTGCATCTT
This sequence comes from Pristiophorus japonicus, assembly GCF_044704955.1. NCBI lineage: Eukaryota > Metazoa > Chordata > Chondrichthyes > Pristiophoridae > Pristiophorus > Pristiophorus japonicus. The sequence continues at coordinate 19,561,167 of NC_091991.1, read as the reverse complement.
GGAGACAAGGTACAAAATAATAGGATTTGGGATTGTTTATTGACCATTCCATTCTGACCAGTTCCAGTCTTTTTTCAGAACTGCATCTTATCAAAGCCATATTTGGCCTCTGTTGCTATGGCGACTAGGTCAAAACTGGCACCAACTGATGTATGTAAAGTGTTTGACCCTTAAAGCCCAAAAAACTTAAAAAATATATTCTCACCTTTGAGAGAAGTCAGTCTACATCACTGTGGCACTTTACATTGGACAATGAACAGCTGCTCTAAACCAAACTCTCAAACTTATGCTGACGGCCACAGGAGGCACCTGACAAATGCTGCAGCTATTCTGATCAGATTATATCATGGTTTAATACCCCGGCGATGCACTGTAATTTTTTCCAGCACTTGGATGGCTGTTTTTCCAGATGTATATGTCTGTTGGTAACGAACAGTATTAGCATGACTTTGCTCGAGCCAAATGCATAAATGTATGAAGTTGCAGTATCTTTCTTCAAAAGAACTGAGGATAGAATTTCCATGGGGGTTCTCCTGATCTCCCACCATAACTTTAGCAGGAGATCAATGGAACATAGAAACAAAGAAACATAGAAAATAGGTGCAGGAGTAGGCCATTCGGCCCTTCTAGCCTGCACTGCCATTCAATGAGTTCATGGCTGAACATGCAACTTCAGTACCCCATTCCTGCTTTCTCACCATAGCCCTTGATCCCCCTAGTAGTAAGGACTACATCTAACTCCTTTTTGAATATATTTAGTGAATTGGCCTCAACAACTTTCTGTGGTAGAGAATTCCACAGGTTCACCACTCTCTGGGTGAAGAAGTTTCTCCTCATCTCGGTCTTAAATGGCTTACCCCTTATCCTGAGACTGTGGCCCCTGGTTCTGGACTTCCCAACATTGGGAACATTCTTCCTGCATCTAACCTGTCTAAACCCGTCAGAATTTTAAACGTTTCTATGAGATCCCCTCTCATTCTTCTGAACTCCAGTGAATACAAGCCAAGTTGATTCAGTCTTTCTTGATATGTCAGTCCCGCCATCCCGGGTATCAGTCTGGTGAACCTTTGCTGCACTCCCTCAATAGCAGAAATGTCCTTCCTCAAGTTAGGAGACCAAAACTATACACATTACTCCAGGTGTGGCCTCACCAAGGCCCTGTACAACTGTAGCAACACCTCCCTGCCCCTGTACTCAAATCCCCTCGCTATGAAGGCCAACATGCCATTTGCTTTCTGAACCGCCTGCTGTACCTGCATGCCAACCTTCAATGACTGATGTAGCATGACACCCAGGTCTCGTTGTACCTCCCCTTTTCCTAATCTGTCACCATTCAGATAATAGTCTGTCTCTCTGTTTTTACCACCAAAGTGGATAACCTCACATTTATCCACATTATACTTCATCTGCCATGCATTTGCCCACTCACCTAACCTATCCATGTCACTCTGCAGCCTCATAGCATCCTCCTCGCAGCTCACACTGCCACCCAACTTAGTGTCATCCGCAAATTTGGAGATACTACATTTAATCCCCTCATCAAAATCATTAATGTACAATGGAACTTCCAAAGAAATGGTCTAAATAGCTGTTTACCAGGTTTCTTCAGGGTTTATTCTCCATCTTCCACCGAAGCTATGCTGGGAGGTCTGGAGAACCCTAATGGAAATTGTACTCCTGTTTATAAGCCAAGAAATGCAGAATGGAGAAAGCTCCCATAAACTTTGGACTGAAATGTTCAGTTTTGTATGGATAATTTAGATGTGAGAAGTTTATTTATCGTGGATTGTGACCACGTAACTAGATTTGAACACACAATTAAAAAACCTCGTGTGAGATTGGTCCGAGAAATTTTATGGCGCCGTAGCCGCAGAATCCCAACAGCTCGCGCTCAAAACGGGAAGGTCCAAGGAGCCTGGGATTTTCGGCCTCGGAACTCATTTTCATGTATATGGTGCTGTGGTAGGAACCCGCGCAGGTTGAAACACAAAATCCAGGTAAGTGATTGGGTTGCATCGCCTGGATCTGGAGGTGGAATGGGTGGGCCTCAGAGTCCGTGATTGGAGGGCTGGCGGGGGTCGGGTGTGAAGATCGTTAGGCATGCAATATTGTTGGGGGTTGGCATTGCTGTTGGGGGGTGGGAGGGAGGGGGAGGGGGGGGCCTGAGTGTCGGAGTCGGGAGTGAATTTGGCGATCTCAGGACCGGAAGCGTTGATAACAAATGATAAATAGTTACCTTTTTTTAAATTCAGTGCTCTTTAGCATTGATTAATCATCGCTGGCGCTGGCTGCCTCAAACGCAAACCAAATTTGCAATATGGAGCAGAAGCAGCCATTAGGCCCCTTATTTGAATATGTTGATGGCCTAACGCCTGTTTCAGATGTGGGTAAACGACACCTTTTGTTTGGCCCTTACTAAAATGGCGTCTGCCACAACCCGCGCCCGATGTGGGCAGAAGCGAGGCGGATGCCATTTTTTTTGCCGAAACCTGCCTTAACTGCCAGAGCTAAGCAGGGGAATGTCTCTCCACGAGAGTGGATATTTCTTTCGGCAGAGCAGTAGGTATGTGGAATATACTCTCTGAAAATGCAACTAGTGTTCTGTTAGTTATGTACTTTAAAAAAAAGAGTTGGAGAAACATTTGATTAAGAATGGGGCAGCAGGTTGCAAGAATGTTCCAATATGTAGGTGATTCTTTAAATGGAGAGAGACTACAGAATGCTGTGGTACAGAGGGAACCTGGTGTCCGCATACATGAAGCACAAAAACTTAGGATGCAGGTACAGCAAGTAATTAAATGGAATTTTGGCCTTTATTGAAGGGGTGATGGAATATAAAAGTAGGGAAGTCTTTCTCGGACATTGGTGAGATCACACCTAGAGTACTACGTATAGTTTTGGTCTCCTTATTTTACAGGAGGAATATACTTGCATTGGAGGCAGTTCAGAGAAGGTTCACTAGTTGATTCCTGGGAAGAAAGGGTTGCTTTATGAGGAAAGGTTGAGCAGGTTGGGCCTGTACTCATTGGAGTTTAGAAGAATGAGAGGTGATCTTATTGAAACATATAAGATTCTGAGGGGGCTCGACAGGGTAGATGCTGAGAGGACGTTTCCCCTCGTAGGGGAATCCAAAACTAGGGGGCATAGTTTCAGAATAAGGGGTGCCCATTTAAAACTGAGATGAAGAGGAATTTCTTCTCAGAGGGTCGTGAAGCTCTAGAATTCTCTACCCCGGAGAGCTGTGGAAGCTGAATCATTGAATATATTCAAACCTGAGATGGACAGATTCTTGAACTACAGTCAAGCGGTATGGGGAACAGGCAGGAAAGTGGAGTTGAAGCCAAAATCACATCATCCATGATCGTATTGAATGGCGGAGCAGGCTCGAGGTGCCGTATGGCCTACTCCTGCTCCTATTTCTTATGTTCTTATGTTTAAATGCTCAGTGAAAGACTATGGGCTAGAAATTTGGGTATTGGCGATTTCGCCTGTTTTGGGGCGATAATCATGGAGTTATTTTTTTTTTAGCGCCGATAGCGTTATCGCTGGACGTTGTAAAATTCGCCAAACGGTGACCAGCGATAGCGCTAAATCTGACCTTGCATGTGTGAATGAGTGCGTCAGAGCCGAAATTTGAGGGGGAAAAAAAAAACTTAGCTTCTGCGCATGCGTGAATGATTTTTTTCTGCTTTTTAAAATTTTTCTACGATTTTTTTCTTCTTTCCGCGATTCTGGTCAGCTGTCAGGGTGCGCCCGCACATGCGCAATATATCCAGGTCTGAATTAGGTTTTTTTCGCAGACCAAGCAACCACGATGGAAGGGGACTCCAGCAGGCTCAGAGCCCAAAAGTTTAACTATGAAGCAAACGAGGCCCTGCTAGCAGCTGTGCAAACCAGATGGGGAAATTTAATAGGAGGGGTACTGGTAAACCCTTCCCGCTGTGCGAGGGCATCTGTGGACCACCGTGGCTGAGGAGATTTCCTCAGTCAATAATACCAAGAGGGACCATCAATAATGTAGGAAACAGTTCAATGACCATTGCAGGGTCGAGAGAGTAAGTAATATTTTTATTCATGCATTCGTTCAATACTTAAATTGTAAATCTGACACATGTTGGTATAGGTAGGCTTAGTGTTGGACCTTATTTGCCATGAATGATCATAACATATTAGCAAGACTGCTTTTTGACATCGCAAAATATGTTTCTGCACTTCGATGTCTTCCTCATGGACCACGTGCAGCTACTAGGGCCATTAAACAGAGGACTGTGTTAAATGCACACAGTATGGTATAAGTGCTTTGATGGCTATCTGTGTGTGCCACAAGAGCCCTCTGGTAACCATTCCAATTGTCATCTTTGCAGGGAAAGATGTCGCGTTACCGTCGGGAGCAGCGGCGCACAGGTGGCGGTCCACCCCAGCCACCGCCATTAACGGACTTGGAGGAGTGGCAGCTCTGATCAGTGCCTCAGGGAGGTCAACTACCCACAGGGGCTGCTAGTTCCCTGTTTGAAACGGAGTCCTGCAAAATCCCCAGGTTGCGTTGTGGCAATGTGATGTAGTGTCTGTGGACTAGGGTTGGGGCAATGTGATGTAGTGTCTGTGGACTAGGGTTGGGGCAATGTGGTGCAGTGTCTGTGGGCTAGGGGTGGGGCAATGTGATGCAGTGTCTGTGGACTAGGGTTGGGGTAATGTGATGCAGTGTCTGTGGACTAGGGTTGGGGCAATGTGATGCAGTGTCTGTGGACTAGGGTTGGGGCAATGTGATGTAGTGTCTGTGGGCTAGGGTTGGGGCAATGTGATGCAGTGTCTGTGGGCTAGGGTTGGGGCAATGTGATGTGGTGTCTGTGGACTAGGGTTAGGGCAATGTGATGCAGTGTCTGTGGACTAGGGTTGGGGCAATGTGATGCAGTGTCTGTGGGCTAGGGTTGGGGCAATGTGATGTAGTGTCTGTGGGCTAGGGTTGGGGCAATGTGATGCCGTGTCTGTGGGCTAGGGTTGGGGCAATGTGATGCCGTGTCTGTGGGCTAGGGTTGGGGCAATGTGATGTAGTGTCTGTGGGCTAGGGTTGGGGCAATGTGGTGCAGTGTCTGTGGGCTAGGGTTGGGGCAATGTGATGCAGTGTCTGTGGGCTAGGGTTGGGGCAATGTGGTGCAGTGTCTGTGGACTAGGGTTGGGGCAATGTGATGCAGTGTCTGTGGACTAGGGTTGGGGCAATGTGGTGCAGTGTCTGTGGACTAGGGTTGGGGCAATGTGGTGCAGTGTCTGTGGACTAGGGTTGGGGCAATGTGGTGCAGTGTCTGTGGACTAGGGTTGGGGCAATGTGGTGCAGTGTCTGTGGACTAGGGTTGGGGCAATGTGATGCAGTGTCTGTGGACTAGGGTTGGGGCAATGTGGTGCAGTGTCTGTGGACTAGGGTTGGGGCAATGTGATGCAGTGTCTGTGGACTAGGGTTGGGGCAATGTGATGCAGTGTCTGTGGACTAGGGTTGGGGCAATGTGATGCAGTGTGTGTGGACTAGGGTTGGGGCAATGTGGTGCAGTGTCTGTGGACTAGGGTTGGGGCAATGTGATGCAGTGTCTGTGGACTAGGGTTGCGGCAATGTGATGTCGTGTCTGTGGGCTAGGGTTAGGGCAATGTGGTGCAGCGTCTGTGGGCTAGGGTTGGGGCAATGTGGTGCAGCGTCTGTGGGCTAGGGTTGGGGCAATGTGGTGCAGTGTCTGTGGACTAGGGTTGGGGCAATGTGGTGCAGCGTCTGTGGGCTAGGGTTGGGGCAATGTGATGCGGTGTCTGTGGGCTAGGGTTGGGGCAATGTGGTGCAGTGTCTGTGGACTAGGGTTGGGGCAATGTGGTGCAGCGTCTGTGGGCTAGGGTTGGGGCAATGTGATGCGGTGTCTGTGGGCTAGGGTTGGGGCAATGTGATGCAGTGTCTGTGGGCTACATATAATGCAGTGGTGCTGGTCCTACAACTGAGCCTGTGTTCTGTGACGTTCATGTCACCCTGTTCCCTCCCCTGCTGCTAACCACTTGTCTGTTGTTTTCTATTTCCAGATGAGGAGACGCCCGATCCTCCATGGAAGCCTCCACCTCAGCCGGACTGTGGGGGTGGAGGACGGGGAACTTCCACAGGAGGAGGAAACTCAGGAAGCTATTCTGGGGGGAGTGGGTGGCCAATGCAGTCGACACCTCTTTTAGCTGGGACCATTAGCTCTGACCAGGAAGACACATTCTCAGGCTTTGGCCAATCCGAGGCCATGGGTCCAAGTGGCGTGCAGCCACGCACTCCCAGGGTTGAATCCCGCATGCCGTCTGTCCGGATGGTGGGTCAGCAAAGCCGGTCTGCTGACAGACAGGCTGACGCACACTTGGACATGGTGGGACTGTCCAGGGAGAGCATCCAGCTCAGCCGACAGTTCCTGGGGGTCTTGGGTGCTTTTCCCGCAAGTATTGCGGCACTATCAGCGGGCACGAGGGAGGTAATGTCTCAGATTGTCGCGGCTGTCAATGATCACGCCCAATTGCTGGTCTTAACATTTGGCACAGCAGTTCCCAGTGTCACAGCACCCAGACCCACATCACCTATGCGTAGCGAGGCCGAGCAAGAGGCTCGCCACTCAGAAGCCGAGCTTCTCTAGGGGATCCACACATGCCATTGTCCATCCCCCTTTTAGAACAGGACTCTGGCCACGTTGCTGCACAACGTCTTGGTACCACCTTGGGTACAGTCATGGTGCGAGGGATGGGGGTTAGGATGCGGTGGGGGGGGGTGCGGGGGAAGTGGGAGGAGGGGCTGCGGGTAAAAAACATTCAGTGCAGGGGTTGTTCTTTTGTTGTTGTTGCTATTTTATAAAAGTTTTCAAAGTTTCCCCAATTCTGTTAAGTTACTAAAATTTCACATATTGAGTAAATGTTATTCCAGTTTCCAAATTACATTTACAATGTTTAATAAATCTTTATTCAAGTTACTGTATGTTAAATACATTCTTTTGTTGACCTTAACCATTCCTGTGTAATGTCTCATTTGCAGAATAAGAGGGGGAATAGTCAACAAGGTGGGATAGAGTGGGGAAGCAACAGTCAAACTGCTCACTGTTCAAGCAAAGCTATGAATTATGAACTGCTGACGTAAGGCTTTTGCAGCGGCTAAAGCTCCACAAGGCCTCCCCTGTGGTGGTGGTGGTGGTGGGATGAGTTCATTGCTAGGCTCCTCCTCCCCGCCCCCTCTCTCTCCTGAGGTGCTCCTGCAATCCCCATTGGCAATTCCTGTCACAAGAACATAAGAACATAAGAATTAGGAACAGGAGTAGGCCATCTCGCCCCTCGAGCCTGCTCCGCCATTCAACAAGATCATGGCTGATCTGGCCGTGGACTCAGCTCCACTTACCCGCCCGCTCCCCGTAACCCTTAATTCCCTTATTGGTTAAAAATCTATCTGTGACTTGAATACATTCAATGAGCTAGCCTCAACTGCTTCCTTGGGCAGAGAATTCCACAGATTCACAACCCCCTGGGAGAAGAAATTCCTTCTCAACTCGGTTTTAAATTGGCTCCCCCGTATTTTGAGGCTGTGCCCCCTAGTTCTAGTCTCCCCGACCAGTGGAAACAACCTCTCTGCCTCTATCTTGTCTATCCCTTTCATTATTTTAAATGTTTCTATAAGATCACCCCTCATCCTTCTGAAGTCCAACGAGTAAAGACCCAGTCTACTCAATCTATCATAAGGTAACCCCCTCATCTCCGGAATCAGCCTAGTGAATTGTCTCTGTACCCCCTCCAAAGCTAGTATATCCTTCCTTAAGTAAGGTGACCAAAACTGCACGCAGCACTCCAGGTGCGGCCTCACCAATACCCTATACAGTTGCAGAAGGACCTCCCTGCTTTTGTACTCCATTCCTCTCGCAATGTCCCCTCATGATGATTAAGTTGTGTAGTATACGGCACACCACAATGAACTCAAAGACCTGCTGAGGGAAGTATTGCAGGCAGCTCCAGAATGGTCCAGGCATCGGAAGCACTGCTTGAGCACTCCAATTGTCTTTTTGATGATGTGGCTATATGGCTGTCATTATAGCAATGATCGGCTTGTAATTGAGGGTTCCAGGGGGGTTGGCGGGGGGTCATGAGCCAGGTGGTGAGGCCGTAACCTTTGTCCCCAGCATCCAGCTCTGGCCTGTGGCTGATGTTCGAACAGGTATGAGACAGTGCTCTCACGCAAGATGAAAGGATCATGGATGCTCCCTGGATATTTGGCATTTACTGCCATGATGCACTGAGTATGGTCGCAGACGATCTGTATGTTCATGGGGTGGAATCCCTTTCGGTTTCGGTAAACCTCTGGATCCTCCAAAGTTGCTCGCAGGGCGATGAGGTAACAGCCTGTACCTTGGGGAAGACAGCAATTCGTGCAAAACCTACAGCCATCTCATTCTGTGCCTCCTTGGTCATTGGGAACTTTATAAAGTCCATCCTGTGTGCTTTATAAAGTGCATCCAGTCATCAGCTGGCGAATGCAGCGATGTGTAGAATGCTGTGAGATGGAGCATATGTCCGCTGCTGATGCCTGAATAGGAGCCAGAGGCATAGAAGGCAAGTGCCACAGTCACCTTCACCTCGATGGGCAGTGCAGAACTCTTGGTGCTGGTAGGCTGTAGGTCTGCCTTTATGAGCTGGCATAATCTTGTGACTACCTCTTTTCGGAAGTGCAGCCTTCGAACACACTGCCTCAGACAGCTGCAGGTATGAGCGCTGTTCCCTGTAAACTCGTGGGGGGTGGGGGGGGTTAAGGCCTCCTCCCTGTACATCTGCGAGCTCTTCGATTACACTCAAAATGCTCTTGAATAAGCCTTCTTCCAGCTGGAGGCTGCATAGAAAAAGCCAGAAATATACTATAGCTCATATTCTTTTAAATGTCCTTAAGTATCCTTGAAAATGAACTAGGAACTCAAAGCCCACTGTGTAAAACGCAGCCTTTGCTCCAAATCCTTTTATGCAATGAACTTCTGCTCCATTTTTCAAGATGGCGCCGTTAGTGCCGAGTGCTCCCTGGATCCCATCTGGTAAGACTTGAATTTTTCATGTGCATTTTTGGGCCGGCCATAAAAATGGTGATATCGGTGAATTTTCCGCCCTCGGCAATAGCGCATCGTTGCATGCCGATTGACGTCATAAAAATGGCAAAAAAACTGGCTGGTGGTCATTTTTTTGCGCCGGCGCAAAACCACTGCCGAATTTTCCGTCTGGGCACTAAATTTTGTGCAACTTATTTAGTGCCCCCAAAAAAATTACTTTTTCAGCTTCGCCATGGCGCTAAACGGGTGCAAACCTGCCGAATTTCTAGCCCAATGGTTCCAATACTGTTGGGACCAACGAAATGTAATCGATTGAATATAACTGCTCAGCACTGACTAATGTAGTTCAACAAGTTATGTCGATAACCTAGAGTTTGATTAGATTTTGAGGTTAGGAAGAAATTTTGCAGAACTTTACCTACCTGGCAATGTCATCTGTCGTAAGTCACCTCCCTCAGGAGGTTAAGTAAGGTACAGTCCAGGGCTGGCAAATTGTGCAATGAGCTGTGGAAGGAACAGGTTTTATGGAACAAGTGGGGTAGAATTTCCATGAGGCGGGTTTGGTTTCCTGATCTCCCACTATAGTTTCGGCAGAATAAATCGGAGAAACCCTGTAATGGGAGATCAGAAGAAACCCAGTGAAAGTTTTCCCCCAATTTATTTGCTCACTTCATATTTTCTTACTTCTCTTTTCATATTAAACAGAAGCCAAAACATTATTATTCAGCATTTTTATTACTAGGCACAAGTTTCCTTGCTTTATCTCCACCATAAAAATAAAATTCAATTTATTTCCTGCAACAGTAAAATCTGAAAATTCACTCACATCCCATCGGAGATGTAACTTATGGATATCAGGCTGTCAAACCGCAAACATTTACTACAACTTGAAATAGCTGGTCACTTTATTACAGTAGAATGATATATATTTTATATAAATACACATGTATAATACACCCATTATATACACACATATGCATCAATGTTTCCTTCTTCGTGTTGTGCATAATTAATAGGCCAGAAAATTGTCATTGTGGTCACTGTAAACATAAAGGAACCTTTATGGGAAACATGACTTATTAAATGTCGCAGTAGAGAACTCAACCTGAAGATTATGGCATTAATCCATTTGGATTGCCTATTTTTAGTGGTTACGTTTCACTTTTTTTGATTGGCTAAATAATGCATTATGTATTAGTAGAGTGGTCCATTTCAAGCGATGAAAATACCGACTGACGGCTTGTTTACAGGTACGCATTGGGGCTGATTTTCCCATGCAGCGCACATCAGATGGGTAGTGGGAGGAGCAATTGCACTGGCTGCCCCATCACACCAGCGAGATGCCAGAATCCTTTTCATGGTTGGGTCTCATTTGAATCAAACCATTGAGCTTTACTAGTAATGATCGGGGAGGGGAAGGACTGGGAGCTAAAGGTTGAAGGAATGGGGAAGCAATCCAGGGAGGTTGGGGGCGGGGCTGGGGGGTGGGGTGGAGGGGACAGGGGGTAGAACCACAGAGGTTGGCAGTGGGTGGGAAGATTTTTGTGGGGCCGGGAATGTCACACACAAATATCAATGCCACCATGGTTTCTGTCATCTTTTCAGGGTGTGCTGCAGTGGTCCCTTAAATGCTGGTTAGATTTCTCTGTCCCGTTCTGCCCATTGGTACCTGAAAATTGCATCAGCATCCTACAACTGTAGGATTTGAAGTTAAACATTGAAATAAGGCACCAGCTTGTCTTGGGTGGGAGAGCTGCCCGTCCACTTTGAGCGTCTCCTTAAAAATTGAGTCAGGCAGAACCCCAATTTACATTTTTGTCCTGCTACTGCCCTATTCATGCTACGGATTTTGGTGATAGTGAGATGGAAATCATCCCATTGTCTGTCAGCTAATTAGAAAAATAATGAAAGGAAAGAAGTATGATGGCAGGAATAGCAAGCAATCTAAAAAGTGGAATTGCATTGGGAAAAGCAAATAAATCAATATTAACAGAAAAAGAAACTAAGAACCCATAGTAAGGGGAATAGACAGGCATTTCTGCGGCTGCAACCGAGACTCCAGGATGGTATGTTGCCTCCCTGGTGCAAGGGTCAAGGATGTCTCGGAGTGGGTGCAGGGCATTCTGAAAAGGGAGGGTGAACAGCCAGTTGTTGTGGTGCACATTGGTACCAACGATATAGGTAAAAAAAGGAATGAGGTCCTACAAGACGAATTTCAGGAGCTAGGAGCTGAATTAAAATGTAGGACCTCAAAAGTAGTAATCTCGGGATCGCTACCAGTGCCACGTGCTAGCTAGGGAATGGAAGACCAGCAGGAAGAGCAGTGCAAGGAAGGTAGTGCAGGGGTCCCCTGCGGTCATCCCCCTGCAAAACAGATACACTGCTTTGAGTACTGTTAAGGGGGATGACTCATCAGGGGAGGGCAGCAGCAGCTAAGTTCATGGCACTGTGGCTGGCTCTGTTGCACAGGAGGGCAGGAAAAAGAGTGGGAGAGCGATAGTGATAGGGGATTCAATTGTAAGGGGAATAGATAGGCGTTTCTGCAGCTGCAACAGAGACTCCAGGATGGTATGTTGCCTCCCGGGTGCAAGGGTCAAGGATGTCTCGGAGTGGGTGCAGGACATTCAAAAAAGGGAGGGAGAACAGCCAGTTGTTGTGGTGCACATTGGTACCAACGACATAGGTTAAAAAAGGGATGTGGTCCAACGAGACGAATCTAAGGAGCTAGGAGCTAAATTAAAAAGTAGGACCGCAAAAGTAGTAATCTCCGGATTGCTACCAGTGCCACGTGCTAGTCAGAAAAGGAATCGCAGGATAGCGCAGATGAATACGTGGCTTGAGCAGTGGTGCAGCAGGGAGTGATTCAAATTCCTGGGGCATTGGAACAGGTTCTGGGGGAGGTGGGACCAGTACAAACTGGACGGTCTGCACCTGGGCAGGACCGGAACCAATGTCCTTGGGGGAGTGTTTGCTAGTGCTGTTGGGGAGGAGTTAAACTAATATGGCAGGGGGATGGGAACCAATGCAGGGAGACAGAAGGAAACAGAAAGGAGACAAAAGCAAAAGACAGAAAGGAGATGAGTAAAAGTGGAGGGCAGAGAAACCCAAGGCAAAAAACAAAAAGGGCCACTGAATATAAAGGGGCTGCAGGAGGGGTCAAAACTAAAAATCATGGTTTAAAAACTAGGATTTAAACACTCTACCTAAATGCAAGCAGCATTCGAAATAAAGTAAATGAGTTGACGGCACAAATCATTACAAATAGGTATGATTTGGTGGCCATTACAGAAACATGGTTGCAGAGTGGCCAAGACTGGGAATAAAACATACAGGGGTATCTGACGATTCGGAAAGATAGACAAGAAGGGAAAGGAGGTGGGATAGCTCTGTTAATAAAAGGATGATATCAGGGCAGTTGTGAGAGACGATATTGGCTCTAATGAACAAAATGTTGAATCATTGTGGGTGGAGATTAGAGATAGTAAGGGGAAAGAGTCATTGGTGGGCGTAGTTTATAGGCCCCCAAATAATAACTTCATGGTGGGGCGGGCTATAATCAAGGGAATAATGGAGGCATGTGAAAAAGGAATGGCAGTAATCATGGGGGATTTTAACCTACATATTGATTGATCAACTCAAATCGCATGGGGTAGCCTGGAGGAGGAATTCAGAGAATGCATACGGGATTGTTTCTTAGAACAGTATGTTACAGAACCTACAAGGGAGCAAGCTATCTTAGATCTGGTCCTGTGTAATGAGACAGGAAAAATAAACGATCTCCTAGTAAAAGATCCTCTCGGAATGAGTGATCACAGTATGGTTGAATTTGTAATACAGATTGAGGATGAGGAAGTTGTGTCAGAAACAAGCATACTATGCTTAAACAAAGGGGACTATAGTGGGATGAGGGCAGAGTTGGCTAAAGTAGACTGGAAACACAGACTATACGGTGGCACAATTGAGGAACAGTGGAGGACTTTTAAGGAGCTCTTTCATAGAGCTCAACAAAAATATATTCCAGTGAAAAAGAAGGGCGGGAAGAGAAGGGATAACCAGCCGTGGATAACCAAGGAAATAAAGGAGTGTATCAAATCAAAGACCAGTGCGTATAAGGTGGCCAAGGTTAGTGGGAAACTAGAGGATTGGGAAAATTGTAAACAACAGCAAAGAATGACTAAAAAAGCAATAAAGAAAGGAAAGATAGATTACGAAGGTAAACTTGCGCAAAACATAAAAACAGATAGTAAAAGCTTTTACAGATATATAAAATGGAAAAGAGTGACTAATGTAAATGTTGGTCCCTTAGAAGATGAGAAGGGGGATTTAATAATCGGAAATGTGGAAATGGCTGAGACCTTAAACAATTATTTTTCTTCAGTCTTCACAGTGGAAGACACAAAAACTATGCCAAAAATTGCTGGTCACAGGAATGTGGGAAGGGAGGACCTTGAGACAATCACTATCACTAGCGGGGTAGTGCTGGACAGGCTAATGGGACTCAAGGTAGACAAGTCCCCTGGTCCTGATGAAATGCATCCCAGGGTATTAAAAGAGATGGCGGAAGTTATAGCAGATGCATTCGTTATAATCTACCAAAATTCTCTGGACTCTGGGGAGGTACCAGCGGATTGGAAAGCAGCTAATGTAACGTCTCTGTTTAAAAAAGGGAGCAGACAAAAGGTAGGTAACGATAGCCCGGTTAGTTTAACATCTGTAGTGGGGAAAATGTTTGAAGCTATCATTAAGGAAGAAATAGCGGGACATCTGGATCGGAATAGTGCAATCAAGCAGACGCAACATGGATTCATGAAGGGGAAATCATGTTTAACTAATTTATTGGAATTCTTTGAGGATATAACGAGCATGGTGGATAGAGGTGTACCGATGGATGTGGTGTATTTAGATTTCCAAAAGGCATTCGATAAGGTGCCACACAAAAGGTTACTGCAGAAGATAAAGGTACGCGGAGTCAGAGGAAATATATTAGCATGGATCGAGAATTGGCTGGCTAACAGAAAGCAGAGAGTCGGGATAAATGGGTCCTTTTCGGGTTGGAAATCGGTGGTTAGTGGTGTGCCACAGGGATCGGTGCTGGGACCACAACTGTTTACAATATACATAGATGACCTGGAAGAGGGGACAGAGTGTAGTGTAACAAAATTTGCAGATGACACAAAGATTAGTGGGAAAGCGGGTTGTGTAGAGGACACAGAGAGGCTGCAAAGAGATTTAGATAAGTTAAGCGAATGGGCTAAGGTTTGGCAGATGGAATACAATGTCGGAAAATGTGAGGTCATCCACCTTGGGAAAAAAAAACAGTAAAAGGGAATATTATTTGAATGGGGAAAAATTACAACATGCTGCGGTGCAGAGGAACCTGGAGGTCCTTGTGCATGAAACTCTTTTGAGTTTACCTGCAAAAACATAAACATTAAAACCATGCCACCTGACCTGGGTGACACAGCAGACATTTTCAAGGCCCTTTTTTTTTTTTTCTTTTTTTTTGGTTTTTTTGGGGCGCTAAAATCAAATTTTTCCAGTGCCCCCTATAAAAGGGGAGGGGGACACTAAAAGCACCGGCAATGAAAACAAATTAAACTTTAAAACGTAAAATCAAATTAAAATTTGGTTGCCGGGCGTGATGATGCACTCCAGTCCCTCCGGTGCCCACCTCTCGCGGAAGGCCGCGAGCGTACCGGTGGACACCGCGTGCTCCATCTCCAAGGACACCCTGGACCGGATGTAAGAGCGGAAGAGAGGCAGGCAGTCAGGTTGAACGACCCCCTCGACCGCCCGCTGCCTGGACCGGCTGATGGCACCCTTGGCCGTGCCCAGGAGCAGTCCTACGAGGAGGCCCTCGGACCTACCCGCTCCCCTCCGCACAGGGTGCCCAAAGATCAGGAGAGTGGGACTGAAGTGCAGCCAGAATTTCAGGAGCAGCCCCTTCAAATAATGGAACAGGGGCTGCAACCTGGTGCACTCAATAAAAACATGGAACACGGACTCCTCCAGACCGCAGAAATTGCAGGCGGCCTGGGAGTCCGTGAACCGGCTTAAAAATTTGTTGCACGGCACTGCTCCGTGCACCACCCTCCAGGCCAAGTCCCCGATGAATAGTGGCAGGACCCCTGCGTAGAGTGCCCTCCATCGGGGTCCCCCGCCTCCTCCGGACGGCAAGATGGTACGCCATGGCGTGTCCGGACGGCCGGCGAGGATGGCAAAGTTGAGGGTGTGCAGGAGCAGCCCGTACATGAAACCCCTCCGCACGGAACTGAAAGGCACGGAGGGGATTTCCCCGAGGCGGCTCAAGTTGTGAGGCGCCGGCCCCCGAGGGAGGTTCCGGGGTTTGGCGCCGATGAGGAATTCCGTCCGGACGGGGGTCATTTCGGACGGGATCTCCCCACGTGCTTGAGCCTCCTCGACGCACCTAACGGAGTCAGGGCCCAGAGCTGTTTTTAGCGACTCGATGGCATCGGCCGCGTGGCGGACGTTGGCAGAATTTAGGCGCCGCGCCAGCGTGTCTGGCGCCATCCAGCCCGCTCCTCCGCCATCGAGCAGGTCCCTGACCCTGGTCACCTCACCAGCCACAGCCCTCTCTTCCGACCGCCACATAAAACCTCGGCCGTGGAGGTACGGATTCCCGAGCAGCGGTTCCTGCAGGACGGCCGCCACTCCAGCCGGCGGAGAGCTGCGCTTGGTGGAGACTTTGTTCCAGACCCTGATGAGTTCCCTGTAAAAGACAGGCAGCTCCCGGAGGGCGGTCCTGGCACCCCCCAAGTTCACAAACAGGAGCTGCGTGTCATAATTGAGGTCGCGCTGTTGGCGGAAGAAATACCTCGCCAGAGCACACCACCTAGGAGGGGGCTCGACGTAAAGGTATCTCTGCAGGGTCTGAAGACGGAAAGTCGCGAGCTGGGCGCTGACGCACACCAACGACTGACCGCCCTCCTCAAGCGGGAGACTCAAGACCGCAGCAGAGACCCAGTGCTTCCTGTTGTTCCAGAAGAAGTCCACCAGCTTCTTCTGTATCTTGGCGACAAACGCAGGGGGAGGGGTCAAAGTGACCAGCCGGTACCACAGCATTGCGGCCACCAGCTGGTTTATGACTAGCGCTCGACCCCTGTAGGACAGCACTCGGAGCAGTCCTGTCTCCTTGTGCATGAAACTCTTTTGAGTTTATCTGTGAAAACATAAAACATTAAACGGTGCCACCCGACCTGGGTGACACTCCAGACATTTACAAGGCCCTTTTTTTTTTTCCCCCTTTTTTGTGTTTTTTTTTGTGTTTTTTCTTTTTTTTTTTTTGTTTTTTTTTTTTGGGCACTAAAATCACAATTTTTCCCCAGTGCCCCCTATAAAAGGGAAGGGGACACTAAAAGCACCGGCAATTAAAACAAATTAACTTTAAAACGTAAAATCAAATTAAAATTTGGTTGCCGGGCGTGATGATGCACTCCAGTCCCTCCGGTGCCCACCTCTCGCGGAAGGCCGCGAGCGTACCGGTGGACACCGCGTGCTCCATCTCCAAGGACACCCTGGACCGGATGTAAGAGCGGAAGAGAGGCAGGCAGTCAGGTTGAACGACCCCCTCGACCGCCCGCTGCCTGGACCGGCTGATGGCACCCTTGGCCGTGCCCAGGAGCAGTCCTACGAGGAGGCCTTCGGACCTACCCGCTCCCCTCCGCACAGGGTGCCCAAAGATCAGGAGAGTGGGACTGAAGTGCAGCCAGAATTTCAGGAGCAGCCCCTTCAAATAATGGAACAGGGGCTGCAACCTCGTGCACTCCATAAAAACATGGAACACGGACTCCTCCAGACCGCAGAAATTGCAGGCGGCCTGGGAGTCCGTGAACCGGCTTAAAAATTTGTTGCACGGCACTGCTCCGTGCATCACCCTCCAGGCCAAGTCCCCGATGAATAGTGGGAGGACCCCTGCGTAGAGTGCCCTCCATCGGGGACCCCCGCCTCCTCCGGACGGCAAGATGGTACGCCATGGCGTGTCCGGACGGCCGGCGAGGATGGCAAAGTTGAGGGTGTGCAGGAGCAGCCCGTACAGGAAACCCCTCCGCGCGGAACTGAAAGGCACGGAGGGGATTTCCCCGAGGCGGCTCAAGTTGTGAGGCGCCGGCCCCCGAGGGAGGTTCCGGAGTTTGGCGCCGATGAGGAATTCCGTCCGGACGGGGGTCAGTTCGGACGGGATCTCCCCATGTGCTTGAGCCTCCTCGATGCACCTAACGGAGTCAGGGCCCAGAGCTGTTTTTAGCGACTCGATGGCATCGGCCGCGTGGCGGACGTTGGCAGAGTTTAGGCG
This sequence comes from Pristiophorus japonicus, assembly GCF_044704955.1. Classification (NCBI taxonomy): domain Eukaryota; kingdom Metazoa; phylum Chordata; class Chondrichthyes; family Pristiophoridae; genus Pristiophorus; species Pristiophorus japonicus. The sequence continues at coordinate 19,543,788 of NC_091991.1, read as the reverse complement.
CCGCGCCAGCGTGTCTGGCGCCATCCAGCCCGCTCCTCCGCCATCGAGCAGGTCCCTGACCCTGGTCACCTCACCAGCCACAGCCCTCTCTTCCGACCGCCACATAAAGCCTCGGCCGTGGAGGTACGGATTCCCGAGCAGCGGTTCCTGCAGGACGGCCGCCACTCCAGCCGGCGGAGAGCTGCGCTTGGTGGAGACTTTGTTCCAGACCCTGATGAGTTCCCTGTAAAAGACAGGCAGCTCCCGGAGGGCGGTCCTGGCACCCCCCAAGTTCACAAACAGGAGCTGCGTGTCATAATTGAGGTCGAGCTGCTGGCGGAAGAAATACCTCGCCAGAGCGCACCACCTAGGAGGGGGCTCGACGTAAAGGTATCTCTGCAGGGTCTGAAGACGGAAAGTCGCGAGCTGGGCGCTGACGCACACCAACGACTGACCGCCCTCCTCAAGCGGGAGACTCAAGACCGCGGCAGAGACCCAGTGCTTCCTGTTGTTCCAGAAGAAGTCCACCAGCTTCTTCTGTATCTTGGCGACAAACGCAGGGGGAGGGGTCAAAGTGACCAGCCGGTACCACAGCATTGCGGCCACCAGCTGGTTTATGACTAGCGCTCGACCCCTGTAGGACAGCACTCGGAGCAGTCCTGTCTCCTTGTGCATGAATCCCAAAAAGTTAGTTTGCAGGTGCAGCAGGTAATCAGGAAGGCAAATGGAATATTGGCCTTCATTGCGAGAGGGATGGAATACAAAAGCAGGGAGGTCCTGCTGCAACTGTACAGGGTATTGGTGAGGCCGCACCTGGAGTACTGCATGCAGTTTTGGTCACCTTACTTAAGGAAGGATATACTAGCTTTGGAGGGGGTACAGAGATGATTCACTAAGCTGATTCCAGAGATGAGGGAGTTACCTTATGATGATAGATTGAGTAGACTGGGTCTTTACTCGTTGGAGTTCAGAAGGATGAGGGATGATCTTATCAAAACATTTAAAATAATGAAAAGGATAGACAAGATAGAGGCAGAAAGGTTGTTTCCACTGATCGGAGAGACTAGAACTAGGGGGCACAGCCTCAAAATGCGGGGGAGCCAATTTAAAACCGAGTTGAGAAGGAATTTCTTCTCCCAGAGGGTTGTGAATCTGTGGAATTCTCTGCCCAAGGAAGCAGTTGAGGCTAGCTCATTGAATGTATTCAAATCACAGATAGATAGATTTTTAACTAAAAAGGGAATTAAGGGTTACGGGGAGCGGGCGGGTAAGTGGAGCTGAGTCCACGGCCAGATCAGCCATGATCTTGTTGAATGGCGGAGCAGGCTCGAGGGGCTAGATGGCCTACTCCTGTTCCTAATTCTTATGTTCTTATGACGTTGAACAGGGATTATAGCCCCACTGACACATATCCAATCAATTCTAGGGGTACGATCGCATAGTGGTTATGTTACTGGATTAGTAACTAATGATGCAGATAATTGAGTTCAAATCCCACCACTGGAAGCTGGGGAATTGAAATTCAGTTAATTAAATAAAGCTGAAATAAAAAGCTAGTATCAGTAATGGTGACTATTAGATTGTCATAAAAACCCATCTGCTTCACTAATGTCCTTCAGAGAACGAAATCTTCTGTCCTTACCTGCTCTGGCCTATATGTGACTCCAGATACCCGCAGCAATCTGATTGATTCTTAACTGCTCTCTGAAATGGCCAAGCAAGCCGTTCAGTTGTACAGGTACAGCGTCGAAAATCCGGAGTTCCAGAATCTGGACTGTTTGGTGGCAGGGTCGTCTGGAATCCATAAAATGTTCCAGAATCCGGACCTGCCCCCTCTGCTGTCCTTACCTCGGGACCTCCTCTTGGGCGGTGCCCACCCGAACAGCTCCTCTTCGGCGGGGCCTGCCTGACGACTTCATCGTCTGGGCCTGCCCGAACAGCTCCTCGGCCGGGAAGCGCACCCACCCACGCCCCCCCCCCGCCCACCCCGAACTTTGATGTTCTGAAATCTGGAAATAGCCGAACCTGGGCTCGGGTGTTTCTGGATTTGTGACGTTAGCAATCTCGTTGTGCGAGGCCCCTTGGGGAAGAGTGACCATAATATGGTGGAATTCTGCATTGGGATGGAGAATGAAACAGTTAATTCAGAGACCATGGTCCAGAACTTAAAGGCGGCTAACTTTGAAGGTATGAGGCGTGAATTGGCTGGGATGGATTGGCGAATGATACTTAAGGGGTTGACTGTGGATGGGCAATGGCAGACATTTAGAGGCCGCATGGATGAACTACAACAATTGTACATTCCTGTCTGGCATAAAAATAAAAAAGGGAAGTTGGCTCAACCGTGGCTATCAAGGGAAATCAGGGATAGTATTAAAGCCAAGGAAGTGGCATACAAATTGGCCAGAAATAGCAGCAAACCTGGGGACTGGGAGAAATTTAGAACTCAGCAGAGGAGGACAAAGGGTTTGATTAGGGCAGGGAAAATGGAGTATGAGAAGAAGCTTGCAGGGAACATTAAGATGGATTGCAAAAGTTTCTATAGATATGTAAAGAGAAAAAGGTTAGTAAAGACAAACGTAGGTCCCTTGCAGACAGAATCAGGGGAAGTCATAACGGGGAACAAAGAAATGGCGGACCAATTGAACAAGTACTTTGGTTCGGTATTCACGAAGGAGGACGCGAACAACCTTCCGGTTATAAAAGGGGTCGGGGGGTCTAGTAAGGAGGAGGAACTGAGGGAAATCCTTATTAGCCAGGAAATTGTGTTGGGGAAATTGATGGGATTGAAGGCCGATAAATCCCCAGGGCCTGATGGACTGCATCCCAGAGTATTTAAGGAGGTGGCCTTGGAAATAGTGGATGCGTTGACAGTCATTTTCCAACATTCCATTGACTCTGGATCAGTTCCTATAGAGTGGAGGGTAGCCAATGTAACCCCACTTTTTAAAAAAGGAGGGAGAGAGAAAACAGGGAATTATAGACCGGTCAGCCTGACATCGGTAGTGCGTAAAATGATGGAATCAATTATTAAGGATGTCATAGCAGTGCATTTGGAAAGAGGTGACATGATAGGTCCAAGTCAGCATGGATTTGTGAAGGGGAAATCATGCTTGACAAATCTTCTGGAATTTTTTGAGGATGTTTCCAGTAGAGTGGACAAGGGAGAACCAGTTGATGTGGTATATTTGGACTTTCAGAAGGCGTTCGACAAGGTCCCACACAAGAGATTGATGTGCAAAGTTAGAGCACATGGGATTGGGGGTAGTGTACTGACATGGATTGAGAACTGGTTGTCAGACAGGAAGCAAAGAGTAGGAGTAAATGGGTACTTTTCAGAATGGCAGGCAGTGACTGGTGGGGTAGCGCAAGGTTCTGTGCTGGGGCCCCAGCTGTTTACATTGTACATTAATGATTTAGATGAGGGGATTAAATGTAGTATCTACAAATTTGCGGATGACACTAAGTTGGGTGGCAGTGTGAGCTGCGAGGAGGATGCTGTGAGGCTGCAGAGCGATTTGGATAGGTTTGGTGAGTGGGCAAATGCATGGCAGATGAAGTATAATGTGGATAAATGTGAGGTTATCCACTTTGGTGGTAAAAACAGAGAGACAGACTATTATCTGAATGGTGACAGATTAGGAAAAGGGGAGGTGCAAAGAGACCTGGGTGTCATGGTATATCAGTCATTGAAGGTTGGCATGCAGGTACAGCAGGCGGTTCAGAAAGCAAATGGCATGTTGGCCTTCATAGCAAGGGGATTTGAGTACAGGGGCAGGGAGGTGTTGCTACAGTTGTACAGGGCATTGGTGAGGCCACACCTGGAGTATTGTGTACAGTTTTGGTCTCCTAACCTGAGGAAGGACATTCTTGCTATTGAGGGAGTGCAGCGAAGGTTCACCAGACTGATTCCCGGGATGGCGGGACTGACCTATCAAGAAAGACTGGATCAACTGGACTTGTATTCACTGGAGTTCAGAAGAATGAGAGGGGACCTCATAGAAACATTTAAAATTCTGACGGGGTTAGACAGGTTAGATGCAGGAAGAATGTTCCCAATGTTGGGGAAGTCCAGAACCAGAGGTCACAGTCTAAGGATAAGGGGTAAGCCATTTAGGACAGAGATGCGGAGGAACTTCTTCACCCAGAGAGTGGTGAACCTGTGGAATTCTCTACCACAGAAAGTTGTTGAGGCCAATTCACTAAATATATTCAAAAAGGAGTTAGATGAGGTCCTTACCACTAGGGGGATCAAGGGGTATGGCGAGAAAGCAGGAATGGGGTACTGAAGTTGAATGTTCAGCCATGAACTCATTGAATGGCGGTGCAGGCTAGAAGGGCCGAATGGCCTACTCCTGCACCTATTTTCTATGTTTCTATGATCAAAAGTCCGGAATCTGGAACGGCCTCAGTCCCAAGGGTTCCGGATTCTTGACGCTGCACCTGTATTGTGGGAATACCTGCAGCAGTTCAAGGCAGCGACACACCACCACCTTCCCAAGGGCAATAAATGCTGGCTTGTCAGTGACGCCCACATCCTCGGAACAAATAAAAAAAGCAATTAAGGTTTGGATACAACACCTTTTTCTAATAACAAAATGTTGTTTCATGTCATGAGATTACATAATCCTTTTCACAAGTACCAACACAAGTTTTCGATACACAGTGGCCAATTTCTATGCCTCGAGTTACAACAACAAAGGTACTTGATATTTTATTTATTTCCCTATTTGTGAAGTGCCGAGGTATGCTTCTTGTGTTAAAGGTGTTATATAATTGCAAGTTGTTGCTTGTTCTTTTTTAAAATACAAAAATGCTAAACAAATATACAATTTTTATGGATTTTTATAAGAAAACTTACTGATGGAATATTCAAGTATAGATCCATTTCCCTGGTATGTATGAGTGTCTACTCACTGAGGATTAGAGGAAAGTCTGAGGGCGGAGAGTTATCCATCTAGACTCTGATCTAAGGAATAATTTTGTCATGTTTTTGAACTAAATACCTCAAAATGAATTCTTGCCTCTAAAATACACACACGGCACATGAATAAACATGTATGAAGTAGTCAAACATGCAAATATTAGCAATGACACTACATTAAAAAGTATCAAAAATGTGTTGTTTTAACTTGGAGATAACTATTTTCTGGTGTTCCTTCCTGGCAGTAAATTGGTAGAAAGTGTGGTGCTGATATAATTATGAACCAACTGAGATCCCAATGAGGGAGCAGAATGAAAGAAAAGATGCTACTGTGCAATGACGCATGACAATTTTCAGCATTAACATATGGCAGTTTTAGACCATGTTGAACAGTACAACAGACACTTGACATTGACAATGTTCTCCAGTACTACTTAATGCAAAATCTTATCTCCGCTTATCGTGTCTGCTACCATAATCAGTTCTGCTATGTTGAAAATGAGTGTTGACTGCACCCTGATTGCCTAATCAGTCTTTATTCATAATATGAATTTTTATGTAATGTTAAAAAAAAAATAAGTGTAGGATCGCTCCATTCTATGTGAACTAAACACTAAAATGGCCGTAAGAGGCAAAGGAGTTAAATTGGATTACTTGCTATTATTAACAAACTCATTGACGTATTCAACTGAAATTCCTTTCTCCAATATTGTAACTTATTTACAGTTTTATGCATTTGTTAAAATACCAGACAAAGACATTACAGATGAATGTCTGAATGCATTTGTTAATATTGCACAGCACAATCTCAGCCCATCTGAATGCAAACAATACCTTCGCTATTAGTCAACTACAAGTTAATCTTTCCAATAGTCTAATAACACCCAAAAACAAGAGGGTTTTGTGCATTGAGGATTGCAGGTTGACAGGCAGAAATTTGTAAAAGTTTTATTTTGGGAACCAACTATTTCAATCTTGCATGGTTCTGCACCACAAGCACTGCTGACCATTGCTTTACAGCAACTTAATTCTACTAAAAAGGGACATTGCGTGCTTCAAACAATTTTTCCCTTATTTCATTCATCCAGTATTTCTTTCTTCAGGTTCAAGCGAGTGTGCAGGGTAATCTGGAGTTCAAAAATAATGCCATGACAAGATGAGCACGTTTCAGTCTCCTCCATTTAGCCTCCTAGGTCTAACACTTCAGCTCCTTTGGACTGTGTAATGCTGCAAATTCCATGTTTTGGAAACATTTATGGCAATTTATTTTACCAATATTGCGCTCCATAATGTCACTGCCAAGGATTTCCAAATTAATGAGGGCCATTCCTGGCTTAGCCTTTGGAACAATTGCTTATATTGACTCGTGAAAATAAACAAATATTGATATGAGCAACTCCTGCAATCCTCATATCGGACAATTACAGAGTCATTATTAGGGAACAGAATGTCTGGAAGCCAATAATCCTGGAATGTCTTCGTAGATTTTGATTGAGAGCCAGAACACAACCTCAGGTAGTCATCTAGAAACTCTTTCACGGAAATGTTTTTTCCCTCTTTCGATCTCTAACAGTACAGAAAGAAAGACTTGCATTTATATAGCGCCTTGAATGACCACCGGACGTCCCAAAGTGCTTTACAGCCAATGAAGTATTTTGGGAGTGTAGTCACTATTGCAATGTGGGAAACGCAGCAGCCAACTTGTGCACAGCAACCAGCAATGTGATAATGAGCAGATAATCTGTTTTTGTTATGTTGATTGAGGGATAAATATTGGCCAGGACGCCAGGGATAACTTCCCTGCTCTTAATTGAAATAGTGCCATGGGATCTTTTATGCCCACCTGAGAGAGCAGGCATCTTGGTTGAATGTCTCATCCAAAAGACGGCACCTCTGACAGTGCAGCACTCCCTCAGCACTGCACTGGAATGTCAGCCTAGATTTATGTTCTGAAGTTCCTAGAGTGGGACTTGAATCCACAACCTTTGCCTCAGAGGCGAGTGTGTGACCCACTGAACCACAACTGACATGATAATATATTGTTAAGAGATATAACAATTTTGAACTGTGAAGAATATATATGAAAAATGCACATAGAATCTACCACACAGAAACAGGTGATTCCCTCCAACTGGCCTATGCCAGTGTTTTTGCTTCACACAAGCCATAGGCCAAATGAACAAAGAATGTGGTGCTTGTGGGACTCCAGGAACTGAACATTTTAGTATGTTTGAAAGTTGCTATTTTACCCGATTACAACATTAGTCTGATTGTAAAGCCTGTTCCTTGAACCTGTGCAGTGAAGTTGATTGCGTTGTTTTGCTAACCCATTGCTTTGTTTTAACAAAGAGATGTTGTCTTATTCAACTGTGTCAAGTGTTTCCTCCAAACCTGCTAATGAATAGGTGGCTAAGCCATGTCTTGAGTGTATCAGATGGAGGATGCCAGAAACACCTGTTACATGTATATTCTTACAAGGGTAGCACTATGTCGAAAGAACAGATGTGCTCAGAGCACAGGGGGAATTGTAGAATTGGGAGAGCAAGGCCCTGTGCCCATTACCATGGGCTGAACTGCTGCAATCTTCTGTATTTTGTATACAGGGTACTAAAGTGCTTGCACCTGTTTTCTGACTTAGCCTTGTAAACCCTGATTTAAATGGAACATTTTTCAAGAACGAATGAACAATTCTGCAGGATATGACCCAGGTTTACTGAGTAATCCTATTTGAAATGAGTGTATGGGGCGATGTATGAATGAAGGAGGGCTTAAAATGACATATTTTTGTGATGTTTTCAGTACCATTTTAGTACGATGTTTTTAATTTCGACATTTCTGACTTTTTATAAACAATGCCAGAACGTTTCAGGGGATCTTTTTTTTAAAAACTAAAGACAAGTTAGTTTTTGAAGTGATTCAAAGATAATGGGCAATAATTTAGAGTCACTGCAGGCATGTACGAGGTGTGCACGTGCCCATAGGGGCAGTGCAAGCTTTAGGCATGCACTGCATGAGCTAAAACCCAGAACTTGCAATCTGTCAAGAATTCTCTTGACAGATCACAAGCATCCCCGGGAAAAGGGAATTATGGGCGGAGAACTTCTGCCCAGCGAATGCCTGTGAAATTCTTAAGCCTGTAAGAATTTTTAAAAAACAGAAAAATAAAGTGTTATCAATAATTTATATATTAAAAACCATATGCAATAAGGCAAGTTTATTTTTAGCCCCATTAAAACATGTAAATTTATTTTTCAAAACATTATTTTGTTTTAAATGTTTAATTAAATGCTATTTTAATTCCTTTTAAATATGTAACGTTTTCTAAAATTTATTTGATGGCTTGAGGTATTGTTTGTGATTCCCCAGTTGTACTTATGGGAGTTCCGTACGTCCGTAATCCCCATAAGCATGAATTGGGATTTCCTTCCTTGATAGGTCGGGCAACCCACGTGATCCCAGTGTTGCTTGCGAACCACATGCGCCCGTGGCATACGTGGGCTTCTACGCAGGCCTATGTGTAAAGGCCCAAGAGTGCCAGTCGCTAAACCTCCGGGATCATCGGGTAAGGCATCCACCTGTGCAATGCCTCCGAGCGCAAATTCAGCCCCAATATTTCATGATTGAGATGATGAAACATAGAAACATAGAAAATAGTTGCAGGAGTAGGCCATTCGGCCTTTCGAGCCTGCACCACCATTCAATAAGATCATGGCTGAGCATTCCCCTCAGTACCCTTTTCCTGCTTTCTCTCCAGACCCCTTGATCCCTTTAGCGGTAAGGGCCATATCTAACTCCCTCTTGAATATATGCAATGAACTGGCATCAACAAATCTTTGAGGTACGGAATTCCACTGGTAAACAACTCTGAGTGAAGAAGTTTCTCATCTCAGCCTTAAATGGCTTACCCCTTATCCATAGACTATGTTCCCTGGTTCTGAACTTCCCCAACATCGTGAACATTGTTCCTGCATCTAACCTGTCCAATCCCGTCAGAATTTTATATGTTTCTAGGAGATCCCCTCTCATCCTTCTAAACTCCAGTGAATACAAGCCCAGTCGATCCAGTCTCCCCTTATATGTCAGTCCTGCCATCCCGGGAATCAGTCTGGTGAACCTTCGCTGCACTCCCTCAATAGCAACAACATCCTTCCCCAGATTAGGAGACCAAAACAGAACACAATATTCCAGGTGAGGCCTCACTAAGGCCCTGTACAACTGCAATAAGGCCTCCCTGCTCCTATACTCAAATCCCCTAGCTATGAAGGCCAACATAGCATTTGCTTTCTTCACCGCTTGCTGTACCTGCGTGCCAACTTTCAATGACTTATGTACCATGACACCCAGGTCTCGTTGCACCTCCCGCTTTCCTAATCTGCCGCCATTCAGATAATATTCTGCCTTTGTGTTTTTGCCACCAAAGTGGATAACCTCACATTTATCCACATTATACTGCATCTGCCATGCATTAGCCCACTCACTTAACCTGTCCAAGTCACCCTGAAGCCTCTTAGCATCCTCCTCACAGCTCACACCGCCACCCAGCTTAGTGTCATCTGCAAACTTGGAGATATTACACTCAATTTCTTCATCTAAAATCATTGATGTATATTGTAAATAGTTGGGGTCCCAGCACTGAGCCCTGCGGCACCCCACTAGTCACTGCCTGACATTCTGAAAAGGACCCATTTATCCCGACTCTGCTTCCTGCTATCCACGTCAGTTTATTACCCCCAATACCATGTGCTTTAATTTTGCACACCAATCTCTTGTGTGGGACCTTGTCAAAAGCCTTTTGAAAATCCAAATACACCACATCCACTGATTCTCCCTTGTCCACTCTACTAGTTACATCCTCAAAAAATTCCATAAGATTTGTCAAGCATGATTTCCCTTTCATAAATCCATGTTGACTTGGACCGATCATGTCACTGCTTTCCAAATGCGCTGCTATTTCATCTTTAATAATTGATTCCAACATTTTCCCCACTACTGATGTCAGGCTAACCGATCTATAATTACCCGTTTTCTCTCTTTCTCCTTTCTTAAAAAGCGGTGTTACATTAGCTACCCTCCAGTCCATAGGAACTGATCCAGAGTCGATAGACTGTTGGAAAATGATCACCAATACATCCACTATATCTAGGGTCACTTCCCCAAGTATTCTGGGATGCAGATTATCAGGCCCTGGGGATTTATCAATCCCATAAATTTTTCTAACAATTTCCGATCTAATAAGGATTTCTTTCAGTTCCTCTTTCTCCCTTGACCCTTTGTCCTCTAATATTTCCGGAAGATTATTTGTGTCTTCCTTGTATGTTCCCAGCAAGCTTCCTCTCAGACTCTATTCTCCCCCTCCTAATTAAATCCTTTGTCCTCCTCTGCTGAATTATAAAATTCTCCCAGTCCTCAGGTTTGCTGCTTTTTCTGGCCAATTTATATGCCTCTTCCTTGGATTTAACACTATCATTAATTACCCTCGTTAGCGACGGTTGAGCCACCTTCCCCGTTTTATTTTTACTCCAGCCAGTGATGTACAATTGTTGAAGTTCATCCATGTGATCTTTAAATGTTTGCCATTGCCTATCCACCGTCAACCCTTTAAATATCACTCGCCAGTCTATTCTAGCCAATTCACGTATCATATCATCAAAGTTACCTTTCCTTAAGTTCAGGACCCTAGTCTCTGAATTAACTGTGTCACTCTCCATCTTAATAAAGAATTCTACCATATTATGGTCACTCTTCCCCAAGGGGCCTCGCACAACAAGATTGCTAATTAGTCCTTTCTCATTACACATCACCCAGTCTAGGATGGCTAGCCCTCTAGTTGGTTCCTCGACATATTGGTCTCGAAAACCATCCCTAATACACTCAAGGAAATCCTCCTCCACCACATTGCTACCAGTTTGGTTAGCCCAATCTATATGCATATTAAAGTCGCCCATGATATCTGCTGTACCTTTATTGCACGCATCCCTAATTTCTTGTTTGATGCTGTCCCCAACCTCACTACTATTGTTTGGTGGTCTGTACACAACTCCCACTATCATTTTCTGCCCTTTGATATTCCGTAGCTCCACCCATACAGATTCCACATCATCCAAGCTAATGTCCTTCCTTACTATTGCGTTAATTTCCTCTTTAACCAGCAACGCCACCCCACCTCCTTTTCCTTTCTGTCTATCATTCCTGAATGTTGAATACCCCTGGATGTTGAGTTCCCAGCCTTGGTCACCCTGGAGCCATGTCTCCGTGATGCCAATTACATCATATCCGTTAACAGCTATCTGTGCAGTTAATTCATCCATCTTATTACGAATACTCCCCACATTGAGGCACAGAGCCTTCAGGCTTGTCTTTTGAACACAGTTTGCCCCTTTAGAATTTTGCTGTAATGTGGCCCTTTTTGCTTTGGGTTTCTCTGCCCTCCACTTTTACTTTTCTTCTTTCTATCTTTTGCTTCTGCCCCCATTCTACTTCCCTCTTTCTCCCTACATAGGTTCCCATCCCCTGCCATATTAGTTTAACCCCTCCCCAACAGCACTCGCAAACACTCCCCCTAGGACATTGGTTCCGGTCCTGCCCAGGTGCAGACTGTCCAGTTTGTACTGGTCCCATCTCCCCCAGAACCGGTTCCAATGCCCCAGGAATTTGAATCCTCCCTTTTGCAAAACTCCTCAAGCCACGTATTCATCTGAGCTATCCTGCGATTCTTACTCTGACTAGCTTGTGGTACTGGTAGCAATCCTGAGATTACGACTTTTGAGTCCTACTTTTTAAATTTAGCTCCTAGCTCCCTAAATTCGTCTTGTAGGTCTCATCCCATTTTTTACCAGATCATTGGTAACTATATGCACCACGACAACTGGTTGTTCACCCTCCCCCTTCAAAATGTCCTCCAGCTGCTCCGAGACATCCTTGATCCTTGCACCAGGTAGGCAATATATCATCCTGGAGTCTCGATTGTGGCCGCAGAAACGTCTATCTATTCCCCTCACAATAGAATCCCCTACCACTACAGCTCTCCCACTCTTTTTCCTGCCCTCCTGTACAGCAGAACCACCCATGGTGCCATGAACTTGGCTGCTGCTGCTCTCCCCTGATGAATCACCCCGCTCAACAGTACCCAAAGCAGTGTATCTGTTTTGCAGAGGGATAATCGCAGGGGCCCCCTGCACTACCCTCCTTCTACTGCTCTTCATGTTGGTCACCCAGTCCCTACCTGGCTGTGTAACCTTTACCTGCGGTGTGGCCAACTCCCTAACCGTGCTATTCACGACATCCTCTGCATCGCGGATGCTCCAGAGTAAATCCACCTGCAGCTCCAGTGCCGCAATGCGGTCTGCTGGGTCTGCAGCCGGATACACTTCCCGCACATGTAGTCATCAGGTACACTGGAATCGTCCCAGACTGCCCACATAGCACAGGAGGAGCATGACACGTGACCTGTCTCTCCTGCCATGACTTAAACCTTAGATTAACTTAATTTGGCAACAACAATACTAAGATACCTACTGATAAAGAAAAAGAAAAAAAAAATCTACTCAGCAATCACCAGCCAATCACTTACCCCCTTGGCTTTGATGTCACCCTTCAATTTCTTTCTACTTTTTTTGCTTTCTCTCCCAGCAACTGCACCAGCTTGCCTCCCGACTCGCGCTGGACCTTTTGTAGGCCACTCCGACGCTACTCCGCCTCCTCGAACTCCCCGCTGCCTCCCGACTCGACACTGGGCCTGTTGTCTGAAACAGGGCATTGAAGGGGAATGGATGTTCTCACATATAATTTTATAAGCTATTCTACAAGATAATAGGGTTCAAAAGGCATTTATTGGCCTTCATTGGAATTAAGCATATAATGATAACGATTACAAATAATAATTACACATCTTCAATGATAACCATTATTATTAATAATTACTCACATACTCAGAGCACACTTACGATACAAAGGTACTGGAGAATTTACCCTGTCACAAGATTCGAGCTGGAGGGGATTGGTTGTCCAAGCCTTTTTGAATTCTGAAGAATCTATTCGAATACTCCTTTATATACCTTTCTGTCACTTATGTGACAGTCTACACGTTTCAAAGTGTTACCTCATACAATTAACGACAATAACTTCATCATTTTTAACAAGAATAACTCCCTATAACTTGACTGACTCCCTAATTTTCTAGATCTATGGCACATGCCTTTTCAAGGCTAGAGCGAAAAGTGACAGTTTATGGCCTCTCCTCAATCAGCTGAAAGACTTTCTGACTGGAATCCATTTACGAACGGAACACTGCTAACAGGAACTCACTTAAAAGCTAAAGTTATGGGCCTGGAATTTGCGGTGAGCAATACGTTTCTTCGCTGTTATCACCCCTTTGAAAATGACCGCAATGTCAGGATGTAGCGCATGTGCATCCTAACGTAGAAATCCTGAAGTTGCGGTCAGTCATTTAATGCTCCGACACAGGCTGCGCTGGGCCCCCCACCCCACTGCCGGCGATCAGCGTAATCAGCAAAATCAGGGAAACTGACAAAACCATTGGCTCTTCCGCAGTAACATCGCTGTTAAATACCCCGTTAAAAGTTAAACCTTTGGATTCGGTGTAACTGGGCTTTTAACAGTGTATTGACTACTAAACAAATGTTATCGCCCTGAAAAACTAATTTAATTTTGTGGCATCAAATTTATCCATTTTAATAAAAATTAAATTAAAGGATACTTAAATTAAAAATATATATATTTTTTTTAAGTTTGTTCATCTTTAGTTCAGGTTTACCTTTTCTCCCCACCCGCCATGTGTGAGGCCCTATCAGTTTGCTTCGCTGCCTACTGCAAATTATGGGCCAATATAAAGAATTGAACTGTTTCCTTACAGGCGTGCCACAGGGATGAGCAAGGATCACATCATGTTTAGAGTTCTCGGTATGTCTGCCGGCCAATGCCAAAGAATCAAGCAGGAGGTCAGTTGCAGATCCTCCCAACTGTTGCAAGAACACCGAAAGCCACTTACAACATGGGGTTTGCTCTGCCAGTGGCCAACAAGGTCATCACTTCCCGTAACTGCGATGCAAACATTTCCAGCTCGCGCTACAACACCAGCTAATGTGCTACAAGCAGATCAAACATGGCTAGCACTTTCATCTGCTTTTCCACTAATTGCAGGAGATGGCTGCTCAATAGAAGCACAATGGTACATTTTTCGAAGTACGAGACGCTGCCTGCCATATGCCCAACTGAAAGCCCAGGCCTGGTGTCAGTAAATGATTATTTTTGTGTTGCAATGGTTTTTGATGTGTGAAGCCCTCGGGAGATGTGTGTGCGACAAGGCTTTCATTTCTAATTTGCAGTCTGAATGCATGCCCTGCTAAAGTATGGCTATGCAGGAGATGTCATGGAAGATCTGTAAGGTTGTGTGAAGGCTTGGCGTGGGTGAGCAGTAAATGTGGAATGTTTTGTGACATTCAATCTTAGGCCATCTGCTGCTGCAGTGTACTGTTGGGTAGTCCTACTATGCCAGATTCCTTCAAATATGCCACTTTTCCTATATCCATTTTCAAATCCTGTCAGTACTTTGATGCACTGCTGTCTCATGCGGAAGGCACCCTGGATGTGCCAAACAGGGCAAACTTCCTCATACCCATCTCATGCAGCAGTGCATCTACCATCAAACAGATTCTGGCTGCCGTGCTTCTCTGCCACTCCATTATGTGCCTCTAATGTATTGCATTCTCTTGCTTTTAGCTGCCACTACTTCCCCCACTATGTGGTATTTGGAAAGGCTGAAAAATATTTTTTAAAACATTATAAGAAAGGGATAGGGAATTGCACTAAGTGCTTTTCAGAAAGCCAGAGCAGGCATGAAGCACTGAGCGACCTTCTGTGCTGGAAAATTCGATGATTCAAACTATTGTCGGCCTTTCAGAAGGCTGGAAGAATTTTTACCCCTCTGGAGCCACTTACCGTTAATTGAACACATCTCTTTAAAGGCTTCTGGTTCACATCAGATAACCCATACCTTCCATCAGCACATCCCCTATGTCTTGGCAAATGTGAACTGGGAACATAATCTAATTGTTTAAATAACCTGACCTTGCCAAGTAAGGTCATTAGGTTATTACTGCTTTGCACAGCAATCCCACCCCCACATAATCAGCCCCACTCTTCCAATTGCCAACAGCTAATTATATGTACCTTCTGCAAACAGCCACACAGACTACTTGCTTTCTAGAGTGAAATGTAGGAATATTTACAGTTGTAGGATTATTAGCTAAATCATAACTATGTAAAAATAGTGTGTGGGCTCCTCTGGAAGCAATATAGGTTTGCCTATATTGTTCATTTAGTTGGAAGCAAGCGTGATACCTGGGAATAAGGGTGAATAAATGCTGCACCATTTTTCACTGCTCCCTGCCAGCGGAGATTCTGTTGATCTCATTTACGAAGGTCAAGGAGCTGATTTCTGGATCATTAAGCCTATTAGCTACTTTACATTCAACTTTGATTTGATTGGTAGCTAATATTTACTGTTGCACCAAAAGTGGAAAATAGTGCTAGATCACACTGACAGTAATTGTGCAGCTTTACTGCAGGATTATCATCAAACACCTCTACCACCCACCAAGAGCAACATCTAGTTGCAGGTGCTTATGTTTGTATAATAAAAGATAGAATACATCAAAGTGTGTGTGGCACATGTTACTCGTATTTTTGTAAAGTATTATGTGAAGGATTAAGTTACAAAGCTTTAGTAATAAAGCAACTGCCACTGGTATATATATGAACCATTGTACAAGATATATGCCATTTATACAGATCCTTTATATTATGCTAGAGAAGTATAATCATTAACTTATATCATCCCTCAGAAGTCCCTCAGAATCGAGGAAGACTT
Organism: Pristiophorus japonicus; assembly: GCF_044704955.1. Classification (NCBI taxonomy): domain Eukaryota; kingdom Metazoa; phylum Chordata; class Chondrichthyes; family Pristiophoridae; genus Pristiophorus; species Pristiophorus japonicus. The sequence continues at coordinate 19,527,997 of NC_091991.1, read as the reverse complement.
GCTTCCACTCTTAAAATGAGTCCTTAGGTGGCTGAACAGTCCAATGCCAGAGCCACAGTCCCAGTTACAGGTGGGACAGATAGTCGTTGAGGGAAGGGGTGGGTGGGACTGGTTTGCCGCACGCTCTTTCCGCTGCCTGCGCTTGATTTCTGCATGCTCTCGGCAATGAAACTCGAGGTGCTCAGCGCCCTCCCAGATGCACTTCCTCCATGTAGGGCGGTCTTTGGCCAGGGACTCCCAGGTGTCGGTGGGGATGTTGCACTTTATCAGGGAGGCTTTGAGGATGTCCTTGTAACGTTTCCACTGCCCACCTTTGGCTTGCTTGCTGTGAAGGAGTTCCGAGTAGAGCGCTTGCTTTGGGAGCCTCGTGTCTGGCATGCAAATGATGTGGCCTGCCCAGCGGAGCTGATCAAGTGTGGTCAGTGGGGATGTTGGCCTGGTCGAGGACGCTAACGTTGGTGATGTCGAGCTACAGTACGGCTGATGACGCCTGTGTCTACGCACATACAGAGGCTGAACTCCAAGTCATAATCAACGTATTTACTGAGGCGTACGAAAGCATGGGCTTTATGCTAAACATCCACAAGACAAAGGTCCTCCACCAGCCTGTCCTTGCCGCACAGCACCCCTGCCACCCCGTCATCAAGAACACGGCGTGGCCCTGGACAACGTGGTCCATTTCCCATAACTCAGGAGCCTCTTATCAACAAGAGCAGACATTGACGACGGGATTCAACACCGCCTCCAGTGCAGCCTTCGAGGAAAAGAGTGTTTGAAGACCGGGCCCTCAAATCCACCAACAAGCTCATGGTCTACAGGGCTGTAGTAATACCTGCCCTCCTGTATGGCTCGGAGACATGGACCATGTACGATAGACCACCTCTGAGTAACCTGATTTTAAATCACTGAAAATGACTTTAAAATACTATGCTGAACCATTTCACTGGTGTATACTAGTCAGTTTCTTAGTAAATTGAATATTTTAAAATATTTAAAATGTTTTAAAAGGCGCCTTCTCATGCCTTTGTGCCTAAAAAAAAAAGCTTCATTTTAAGAGCTTCTTAAAGGGTCGCAAACAGGTGCAATCGGGGGAAAGCCGCCATGCTGATTAATTCGATCTGGGGCATGGTGGACAGTTTTGTGGGCGGGGCCAGCTTCCAGAGCGATCTTTTTGAAACCAACGCTGGACGTAATTTGCGCTTGAAATTCCTCGATCAATTACACTGTTTTGACAGATTTCAGTCAAATTGCGCTGACTAGTGGAAAATCTAGGCCACTGTGCAATCTTCCTGTATTCTAACTTATTCTTCCCCAGGATCTCACAATTGAGGAACTCCTTACCTCACTCAGTCTGCCATTCCTCCTACATAATCACCATAATATGTCTCTCACTAAAGCAATATTCACCAAAGCTTTTCTCTCAAATCACTCTACCTATGCCCTGGTTGACGGCTCATCCTCCAACTCATTTTTCTGTTAACTCATTGGTTTCCAGGCTGCTGCTCTCTCTCTCTTGCTCTGTTCCTCCTTCATATCAATAATCTCTTCCACTTATCAGCCTTTTGTACTTGTTCTTTTGTGGATGATTCTATTCTACATTCAATAAATTCCTTCAGATTCCTTTCCTCAGTGCACACAAATTGCAATTCTCCCACATGGTAAAGGCCAAGTAACTGCATCTTGACCTCTTCCCTATTTCTTCATGGGGCAATAAAAATGGCGTTCCATTCTTCAAAGATGGCATTTCTTTATGTCCTTCCTTGCAAGTCTGAGCAACAATCGCCACCTCTCACCTCATGGCTCTACTCTTTGTCCTTCATCATCTATCAATTATTGACCTGCTCTACCATTAAGCAGAGTTCCCAAATCGTCCATTAGTAGAGCTGCCTCCAGGATGCTTAATTTCCTTTCATGCTAAAGTTGTCTTTTCTCCTTAATAATTTTAACGCCTTACAAAGCCCATTTCCGTCCAACACTGAAATATCGCTCCAATATCTGGGGAGGGCCTACTAAAAGATATCTCTCACCTGAATAGGATATGAGAAAAAGCTTATCACAGACAATTCTCCTCTGTCCTCTAACCTTCAATTTCCCTATCACAGCCTGTCTTGACATTACTACGGTCAGTGAGTCTCTGAATCTTACTGCTTTCTAAGCTTCAGGTTTACTATCTTACACACTTTCCCTCGTCCCTCGACCCCTACTGTGCAAAAATACTATTTGTAGAACTTTTCCCCCAGGATTTCTCAGATTTTCGATGGGCGGCCTGTTATAAAAACCTTGAAATGTCCGTTAAAGGCGCTCTATAAATACAAGTTGTTGTTGTTATTGAGGTCAATGGAAATTAAAGTCAGGGGGTTTCAATAATGGCCAGTTGATCGCAATGCCAGATTTACACCCAGGTGGCAAGTTGAAAACCTACCCCAACCGCTATCTCATTGGCCGTGTCTTTGCTTCTCCCACCCTCCACAAAATCCTTTCATTCCTACTTGCCACCCAGCTCCCTCCTTGGAAAGTGCTCTAACTCTAAGAAGCTGTATAAATGTAAGTTGCTATTCTAATGGAGCTTCAAAAGGTTCCAGTGACTTTGAAAGCTTCAGTCCATTTGGTTTTGCCTGAAATGTTATGATAACTTTACAACATAGAATCAATTTATGTTAATCAGCTGCAGAAATTATTTTTCCTTGCTGCAAGCATTCAGTATTCAACGTGTTTTATGAGTCTTTGTGAGTACTTGGAAGTGAACAGATGCAATTATATGCCTTGCACATACCTTGTCTATGCAGATGGGAGACAATAGGAACTTGTTTTTTTGTCTCATCTGTGTTCCTTAATTACATTTTTTTTAATGTATAAGGAGAATTCATTTATTTTTTTCCTCAGGAAGTCTGCTGAGCCATCTCGTGAATGTAGTTAGTTATCACCTCGAAGAAAAAAAATAACAGGGTTGCTAGTGTTAATAAGAGGTCAAATCCTACTCTCAGCTGAAGCTCTGGGGCTTTTGGTTAGTTTCTGGCATGGGTAATTGATTCTGAGATCTGTCCTATATAGCAGCATGCGAGCACAGCTGGATTGAAGGAAGCTCAAACAATAGGAAGCAATTCAAAGTACCAGGTCTAAGTCAGTATATTAAAATCATGGTGCATTTAATCCATTAATACATAACCTTGACTTTTTTATGGTTTGTAAAATGAAATGCATTTTGTTCCATAACTTTAGATAGGAAAACAACATCTGTGTGGTTAGATATAACAGTTGTTTTTGTTTGTGTTGTTGGGGGGTATCTTCACAAATAGAGTTCTGCATATTTTCAAGTCCATTGGGCTGGATTTTGCTGACCTCGGGTGGGTCCGTGGCGGGCAACATCGGTGGGTCCTGACCCCACTGCTGTCTCCACCCCGGCCTCCGAAATGAATTTCCCCTGATTGGGCTCGTTAAGCCCGCCCTGGGCAGTTCCTGGCCAGTTAGAGGAAGCGAGTCTGTTGATGTCATTTAATGATGCATCATCAGCCAGTTTCTTTAAACCATGTCAGAATTTATTTTGATATTTGTGCTGTCAGTGTTCTACAGCATTGATGTGCTGCAAACACGGACAAGCACTGCACGGGCTCTCCCATAACTCCCTCCGTATCCAGGGAGGTTCTCTTCCCTTCCCATGGGTGGAAGAAACCTCACCAGGAGATCAACATAGCCTGGTTGCAGATTTCAGAGTAAGTCACAAGCAGGGATGTGTTCAGGAGGACCTGACTGCAGTGTCACAAATGTTTCAATGGTCTCAGTATATCACGATATGTTAGTGGACAAGGGAGAACGGGTGGATGTGGTGTATTTTGACTTTCAAAAGGCTTTTGACAAGGTCCCACACAAGAGGTTGGTGTGCAAAATTAAAGCACATGATATTGGGAGGTAATGTACTGATGTGGATAGAGAACTAGTTGGCAGACAGGAAGCAGAGAGTCAGGATAAACGGGTCCTTTTCAGAATGGCAGGTAGTGACTAGTGGGATGTCGCAGGGCTCAGTGCTGGGACCCCAGCTATTTACAATATACATTAATGATTTGGATGAAGGAATTGAGTGTAATATCTCCAAGTTTGGAGATGACACTAAGCTGGGTGGCGGTGTGAGTTGTGAGGAGGACGCTAAAAGGCTGCAGGGTGACTTGGACAGGTTAGGTGAGTGGGCAAACGAGTGGCAGATGCAGTATAATGTGGATAAATGTGAGGTTATCCACTTTGGTGGCAAAAGCACGAAGGCAGAATATTATCTGAATGGCGGCAGATTAGGAAAATGGGAGGTGCTACGAGACATGAGTGCCATGGTACATCAGATCAGTCATTGAAGGTTGGCATTGAGGTACAGCAGGTGGTGAAGAAGGCAAATGGTATGTTGGCCTTCATAGCTAGGGGATTTTGACTACAGGAGCAGGGAGGTCTTATTGCAGTTGTACAGGGCCTAGGTGAGGCCTCACCTGGAATATTGTGTTCAGTTTTGGTCTCCTAATCTGAGGAAGGACGTTCTTGCTATTGACGGAGTGCAGCGAAAGTTCACCAGACTGATTCTCGGGATGGCAGGACTGACATATGAGGAGAGACTGGATCGACTGGGCCTGTATTCATTGGAGTTTAGAAGGATGAGAGGGGATCTCATAGAAACATTAAAAATTCTGATGGGACTGGACAGATTAGATGCAGGAAGAATGTTCCCGATGTTGGGGAAGTCCAGAACCAGGGCACATAGTCTTAGGATAAGGGGTAGGCCATTTAGGACTGAGATGAGGAGAAATTTCTTCACTCAGAGAGTTGTTAACCTGTGGAATTCCCTACCGCAGAGAGTTGTTGATGCCAGTTCATTGGAATATTCAAGAGGGAGTTAGATGTGGCCCTTACGGCTAAAGGGATCAAGGGGTATGGAGAGAAAGCAGGAAAGGGGTACTGAGGTGAATGATCAGCCATGATCTTATTGAATGGTGGTGCAGGCTCGAAGGGCCGAATGGCACACTCCTGCACCTATTTTCTATGTTTCTATGTTTTCTATGTTTCTATGTTAGTACAAAGCAACACTCAACCTCATCCTGATTTGCCTCTCATCATATTCCCATCACTCTGCCTTCCCTATCCTTACTCACACCAACTTAGCTTGCACCTCCACCCATCCCTCTCTATCTACATTATCACATTCCCCATCTCACTAGCCACCCCTCACACTCTATCTCATCCTAGCGCAACCGTACCAACTAGCAATACACAAGGGTAGGCACTTGGGTGTTTTATGCAACTTTCATGTAAAGTTTCTGTTTATGTGGTGTCAAATATTGACCCGTTTATTTTCAACACTGCGTTCTTGGACAGATTTGTGTGCAGCTTTGGAGGTGGCTTAGTGAGTTGTCGTGAGTAGTGGGACATAATGGTACGCCCCGCAGTGGTGATGAGTGTGAAAGGAATGGCTTGGGCATTCTGATGCTTTATGGTGTTGGTGCAGGGTGGTGCCAACCTGGTGCATCATCTGTCAGCCAGAGTGCACAGCATCAAGTGAAGTAATGTTGGTAATAGCCAAGTTTAAGGCTATCTCTGGTCACTTTAGTAATCAGGATCGACTGTAAAACCAATCTGGTGGATAATATATTGGGGCTGAAATTCACCGTGCCCGAAGGGATATGGCTACCGTGGAGTTTGGGCGGTCGACCGAAAAAATCGATGGGCTGCCGCGGTCGGATATTTTTCCCTCCCCGAGCCATATTCAGCTCGGTGGGGGTGGGGGGGGGGGCGGGGATTTGAGCGATGTGCACTTCCACCGGAAACGGCGCGGTGAAACCGCTGTAAAGCAGACGTTCCAGTGGAGAGCTCTGCAGCGTGCGGGCCGCTGGAAAGCGACAAGGACCGGGATTTTCAGCTGCAAAAAGGTAGGCCTTTTCCCAGCAGTGCCCCCGCGAGCTGTTCGAGTCGATGCTCGAACAGGACACCGCTGGAGTGTTGCCGCGATCGGGGCCCTTTGGTAGGGAAATAGTTTTATTAATTTTATCATTTTTATTTAAGATTACAGCATCCTCTGTATTTATCTTTTAATAGGTTTATTAATTGTTTTGGCTTCATTCAGCCTGCTGACTGTTGCCCAGAGGTTGTCACATACCCCTGTACTTTTGTTCAACTTTCAGGACTGAATCTTTAGTGGAGTCCTGTGGGCTGCAGAGACCTGCTTGGCAGGGTTCACCCTGAGGATGGGAGGAGTGTAGGGAGGTCAGAAGCAGTGTGGCACGCAGGAGAAGGCGTCGACGTCAGCACTGTGCAGGCAGGCAGCGGGCAAGGGAGGCAGCAGTTCGTTCTGCGCCAGACCAGCCTCTAATGATTTTAATTGGCTGCCCCGCCACTGCGTGTTGGGTCCGCTCAGCGTTGACTGACCTGACATTCGGTAAAGGTGCGCATGGGCGGGTTTACAGCGTGGGCCCGATCCGTTGGGGGGGAAAAAACATTTTTACACGCAACCCACCACCAATTGCACCTGCTGATCCCCCGCAAAATCCAGCCTGTAACTGCACTGGCATTTTGACATTGTGTAAAATCTAAAGCAGTGTCAATATATAAAAGGTAATCCTTCTATTGTGATGTTCATCGCTCTTGTGTTTGTGACTTAGAGTCCCATTGACTCTAAGTATGAGGAACTAGTTTCATTGGTTTTGCATACAAAGTAGAATTTCTTCCTCATCTCAGACAAAATAAACACGTGCCTTATTACCACGAGCTCCCACACTTGCTCAGCCTATCACAGAATGGTAGTTAGATAGGAAACAATTGAAAGGTTTTCTGATGTGTTCCTTCTTGTTCCTTGCAGCTAAAGAAAAATACAAACGTGAATAACAGCCTAGGTTGATAGTGGTAATGATAAAATATTGAAAACTGGAAAATATGCAAAGGATATCTTTTGTGATTTGATGAATCCGGAGCATATTATTCAGATCTGCAGGATCTGCTAATGGGATTATTAATGGTTCATTAACTGACTGATTCTATCTGTTAACAATAGTATTAATTGGTTAATTACATACTTTCTAGTTTCTAATTACATTTTTGTTAGTATTTAGAAAAGATTTGCACTGCTACTCTGGTAGATTATAATATTGCTAAAGGAGAAAATAGAAAAACAGCTAGAAACCAAGAGGCTGAAATTGCCCCTCTTTTGCCCCATTAGTGCTACCGGTAGGCGCTAACGACGCAATTGTCTTTTCGCTGGGGGTGGGCGGCGGTGAGGCCTGGGGCGAAATTGCCCCCGAGATTTTGGGGGCGATTTGGAGTTTGCACCGTGGCCCGTGATTACCGCCTCGGACTGGCGCACACCCGGCGATTACATCATTGGCGCGTGCGCCTACCCCTCATTGATCCCTTTGTGCCCACAGGGGAAATTGCCCCGCGGGAAAGAAATCTGCTGTCCTTACCCAGTCTGGCCTATACGTGACTCCAGACCCACAGTAGTGGTTGACCCTTAATTGCTCAAATGACCAAACTGCTACAACAAACTCAGCACTGTGGGAGTACCTTCACCACAAGGACTGCAGTGATTCAAGAAGGCAGCTCACCACTACCTTTCGAAGACCAATTAGATGATGGGCAATAAATGCCGGCCTTGCCAGCGACACCCACATCCCATGAACGAATAACATTTTAAAAAAGGTCACATCTTATTTGGAAAATAAGAATCTAAATGGGATAGAGGAGCAAAGGACTCTGGGACTACAAATACACACATTATTAAAAGTTGTGACACAGGTCAATAAGGCCATAGCAAATGCAAACTCAGCACTTGGGTTTATTTCTAGAGGGATAGAATTGATCATTAGAGAGGTTATGCTAAACCTGTATCGAACCTTGATTAGACCACACTTGGAGTACTGTACATAAGAACATAAGAACATAAGAAATAGGAACAGGAGAAGGCCATATGGCTCCTCGAGCCTGCTCTGCCATTCAATAAGATCATGGCTGATCTGATCATGGACTCAGCTCCACTTCCCTGCTCGTCATAGTACAAAAAGGATATAGGGGCACTGAGGGTGCAAAAAAGATTTACAAGGATGATACCAGAAATGTCAGGAAAGGATGAACAGGTGGAGTCTCTTTTTCCTTGAAAAGCGAAGGTTGAGGTGACCGAATAAAGGTTGATCAAATTATGAAAGGTTTTAGAGTAAACACAGAGAGAGTGTTTATCGTAGAGAAAAATTAAAGGCCATCAATATAAGGTAGTCACCAAGAAATCAAACAGGGAATTGAGAAGAAATTATTTTACCCATAGAATGGGCGAGAATATGGAACTCGCTACCACAGAGAGTGATTGAGGCGAATAGTATAGATGCATTTAAGGGGAAACTAGATAGGAATATGAGGGAGAAGGGAAAAGAGGGTTATGCTGATAGATTTAGATGGGGAAGGATGGGAAGAGGCTCAAGTGGAGCATAAACACCCACAAGGACAGATTAGGCTGAATGGCCTGCTCCTGTGCTGTTTATTCTATGTAATTCTGCATTTTGGGGCTAAAATTGCAGTCGGAGGCTTCCTTCGTATGAATGCTTCTGACCCGAAAAAAATCTACGAATCTACCTGTTGGTCCCGGAGAAACAAAGGATCCTGGTCGGAGGCTTAGATTCGCTGCGCAGCGCACGGGGACCCGTCTTCGAGGTACGTAAGTCACGTGGGCCTGGACAACCAATCACGATGCAGTATTCTCATTGATAATAATGGAAACTCCGTTTCTCCGAGTTCCCATTACTATCAATGAGTAAAAACCCTAAAACACCCAAACACAGCAGAATAAAACACCTCACATATTTAACATGAATTGAAATTAAAGTTAATTAAATGTTTCAGAGAAAAAAACTACTTTTTGAAATGTATTTTTATGTGTTTTAATACGGTTTAAAATGAAATTACCTTCATGGACAGGGTTTTTAAACGTAAAAATATGTTTCAAAATTAAATTTTGACATGTTTTAAAACTCTTACACGGGTAAAAGTACGCTATGCGCCTGCTTTTACCAGGCTTAAGAGTTTGAAGGACATTCGCTGGGCATGAGTTGGGCAAATAGCCCAATATCGACCGTGCGAATGTCCTTGCTGTGGGGATGCGGAGGATCTGTCACGAGAAATCGTGGCAGATCGGAAAAACCGGTTTTCAGCGCATGCGCATTGCACCCCGAAAACCGGCTTTTGCAAGGCCTCGCCGGGTCCATCCGTGAGGTCGGACTTTCAGCCCCAATATCATTTCCTGTCTTGATTGAAAAATTGCAAAGGAAATAACATCAAATGATTTCTTTACTAGTGTGTGCTTAACTATCTTTATTATTCTGAATGACCTTTTCTCATTCCCACCCTAGGCGTAACTCTGGTACACACAAGTCTGCATCCCTTGAAGTTGAGAGACTGAAGATGGAAAGGGGTCTCCATCTTTGGTGTCTCAAGTTCAAGGGATGCAGACTTTACTGTATCTGATGTAAAACTGTTTAGCCATTTGTTGCCAATTGTGGCTGAACCACATTAAACACTATGGGGCCTTACTTTCCTTTACTAAAACATTTTACTATTCCTGGATTATCCTGGAGCGCAAAGATAACCCTAGTTTACTTGTTCCATTACCAATCATCTCCTTAAACCTTTTTCCCCTGCCATGGACTTCTTTGTCACTAAGATTGAGACAAAATGTCTCTGCCCCATTCCCCACTTTCCCCTTGCCCACCAAACCAAACTTCTCCCAAGGTTCCTCCCGCCCTATCCCTGAACCCACATCTTTCTTTAGCTTCTCTCCTATCTATCTTCATGCTCACTTTGACCTCCCCTTGTCCATGGAACCCATCTCCTTCTCTCTCGGTCCTATCTGCACTAAACTGCTGACCTCTTAATTTCCTTTCCTGATTCCCATACTAGCTGACATTGTAATCAGTTCTGACGAAAGGTCATCGACCTGAAACGTTAACTCTGTTTCTCTCTCCATGGATGCTGCCTGACCTGCTGAGTATTTCCAGCACGTTCTGGTTTTATTTCAGATTTCCAGCATTCGCAGTATTTCGCTTTTGTAATCAGTTCCCTCTCTTCAGGTAATGTCCTCCTCCCTTTCAAAGCTGCTGTCATCAACCCTCTCCTTAAAAAAAAATCCTTGACCCCTCTTTCCTTGTAAACTCCCGCTCCATCGCCAACCTCCCTTTCCTCTCCTTCAATGCATTGTTGCCTGCCAGATACATGCTCATCTTTCCCGCAACTCCAGTTTGAAATTCTCCAATCAAGTTTCCACCCTACCACAGCACTGAAATGGTCTTAATCCATGTCGCAAATGACATCCTCTGTGGCCTTGGTGCATTCTACTTCCTCATCCTCCTCAACCTTTCTGCAGCTTTTAACATGGTCGACCACACCATCCTTCTTGAACACCTCTCTTCTGTTGGTCAGCTGAGTGGGACCAACCTTGCTTGGGTCTACCCTTACCTATCCAGTCATAGCCAGAGAATCTCCGGCAAATGACTTCTCTTTCTGCCTCGGCACCGTTACCTCTGGAGACCCCCAAGGATCTATCCTTGTCCCTCTCCTGGTCCTCATTTACGTGCTGCCCCTGGGTGACATCATCTAAAGGGATGACATCAGATTCCACATGTACGCTGATGGCACTAAGCTCCACCTATCTACCACCTCTCTTTTGCCTCTGTGTTGTATGCCGACTTATCCGGCATCCACTCCTGGATGAGCTGCAATTGCCTCCAATTAAACATTGGGATGACCGAAGCCATTGTCTCCCCAGCTCCAGAAGCTCCGTTCCCTTGCCACCAAACCCATTCCACTCTCTGGCCACTGTCTCAGACTGAATCAGATTGTTCTGCATCCTATTTGACCCCAAGCTAAGGTTCCAATTCCATATCCTCTCCATCACCTCCATAGCGTCGGTCATTTCCGTCCCTGACACAGGCTGCCCGCTGCTGAAACCCTTAGCCATACATTTATCACCTCCAGACTTGACTATTCCAATGCTCTCTTGGCCAGCCTCCGATCCTCTCCCCTCCATAAACTTGAGCTCATCCAAATCTCTTGCTGCCCGTATCTTAACCTGCACCAAATTCCGCTCACCCATCACTCCTGTCCTTACTGGCCTACATTGGCTTCCGGTCCAACAACACCTCGATTTTAAAATTCCCATCCTAGTGTTCAAATTTTCATGGTCTCACCCCTCCCTATTTTTGTAACCTCCTCCAGCCCTACAACCCTCCGAGAACACTGCGCTCCTCCAATCCTGGCCTTTTACACATCCAACACTGTCTTCGCCTCACCGTCGGCAGTGGTGCCTTCAGCTGTCCAGGTCCTAAGCTCTGGAATTTCCTTCTTAAACCTCTCTACTTCCCAACCTCTCATTCCTCCTCTAAGACCATCTTTAAAACCTACTTCTGTGACTAAGATTTTTGTCACCCCTCCTATTATCTAGTTACTTGGCTCTGTGTCAATTTTGGTGTGATTACACTTCTCTGAAGCACCTTGGGACACTGCCTATGTTAAAGGTGCTATATTAATTACTGGGATGTTAAAATGGAATGGTTGGAATGTTTCCAGGAAAAGCAGGGAATATAAATCTTTGTCTTGAAATGGTGTATTTGGAAGAATATGGAGGAAATCAGTTTTCCTACCTGCTGATGGTTGCCTAGCAACAGCACAGCATTTCATCAGTTTGTAATTTCACCTCAGAATGAAATGCGTGTGGCCTTGTCTGGAGTGCTATTCGTCTTCATTATAATTTTGTAATTTAAGTTGTCAAATCCACAGCAGCTGCTTGTTATTTGTTAACTCTACATTTAAAGCTTGACTGGATGACACTTTGTCAGGAAAATTGTATAGCTAGCCATCTCTGGCTGAATAGTCTGGGAAGCAGCAAGTATCATAAAGAAAGAATTGTGTCCAAGTTTACAGCAAGAGGACGACCGTTTCTGACGAACGATGACCTGTTTATGACAGTATATCCATATAATTTAGTAATGGACAATATTCTGTCACTTATGCTGTACTGAGTTGGTTCTTGATTATATCTATTCGTTTACCCTATTCCTTACCAGACAACATCTGTCAACTCTCACCAAATCATACATGTTTTTTTTTAACATTGCAAAGCTGTTTGTTTGCAATCAAAATAGCACTGATTATTACTAAGGTCATATGATCAAGCAATCAGGAACTGTCCAACGAACCTTTTGTATGGAATGACAGTAACTCATTAGCCAGGACAGTAACGGTTCTGCTTTCTTGTGCTGGCAGTGAATGTGTCAACTGTTAGGTTGTTGGGGACATCCAACGAGGTTGCTGACAAGGCTCACACTCAAATGAAAATTGCTTTGGTTGCTTCTGAGGGATGAAATGTGCCAAAGATGAATCTGATTTGGGGAATGTGGTGTAGGCAGTCATCTGTTAAAGGTCACACTCAAAGATATAAACAGCAACCAAGCCAAGAGCTGGCCATGCCCATTGCCATGTACTTGTGTGGTTTCTTCCTAAGACAGGCCGCAACTCTCTGAGATATCAGTTTGCACTTCTAATACAGTATAATTTCATTATTCAGATCCAGTGTTTGAGTCAATCCATGGGGAGGCTGTAACGAGGTAAGAAATAACGCGTGCATTTGTAATGCAATAATAAAAAATGTAACACTTTATGGAACAAATCTTGAACCAAATATGTAGCAACTGTTATATAATGTTTTAGGATTAAGAACAATGGACTTCACTGCCCTCTTAACTTTGTGTACATAGTCCATGATGTCCCAGGGTTGCATCTTACTATTTGTGCTGAAGAAAGGCTTTGTTAAAATATTTTTAAAAGAAAATATATTGATTATTGAAAAATGAAATAACTGGAGACTGCGCACATGCTCTGTTGCTGAAAGAATGATTTTACAGGCTCCTTTTATGTCAGAATGCCTTTGAGGAAATAACCCCCTTCCAAAGCTTTCTCGTGTGCCTATATCATCTTTGAATTAGCTATGATTATTTCATTACAGCCCACATGACAAAGTAGAAGACAGTCAGGGACCTTAATGTGCAGAAATCAGCGTGGTAGCTGTGTCATAGGCAGATGAATTCTGCTTCAGAAGACAGTTTTACAGCTTGATTTGCTGTTTGTCATATTCGCTTAAATAATAGAGTCTTTTTCATTCTTTATCGAGAAAGCTAGCAATCACCTGATGGGAACTCAGTGAAGCAGCTTGCCATTTGCTTTTATCTCCATATAGGTGAAACAAACTCACTGGCTGCAGATAAGAAGCTCTGGAACAGACCCACTCAAATATAGCTGTCCACAATTTATCTCAGGTTTTTGCTGTTCATCTGTTAGTGCTCTGTGTGCAATGGAGCATTAAACTGCCATCCTCTGGGAGCAGGTTCTCTCCACAGAGCTGCAGTATGTGTCACTTTATTGAGAGTGTTTGAAGTGCCCTGAACCTCTCTGTGGTGAACTAGGTAGAGAATATGCAATCTTGAGTCTAATCAAAACATGTAGCTTTTACAGGCCGTAGTGCACCGTAACCAATTTACACCAGCATGTTTCACATGGTGGGTTGTGATTGGGTTGGGCCATTTCAGTGAGACATCCACTGATACATTTATGCTCATCAGCGATGTGTCAGCTGAGCTGCAAAGTTGAAAATATCTTGAGCAAACAGCCTGCCAGGTTGAAGGAATGGGGTAGGTGGCAATGCTGCTGGCATACAATACAGCAAGGTCATCCAACTTAAAGCCTGCAGTGTTCCAGCCCAGAGCAGGGGACGATTCTGATTGTTGGAACTGGCATTTTTCTTAACCGGTTGGATTTATCAAAGTCATTTCACAGGGTCACATACAATAGATTGTGTGATAGAATATAAATAGTTTTTTTTAACACAAAGCTGCTACTTTGTGAAACTATCTGTACATCAGGCAATGGGAGCTGTTTTCTGATGTGCCGTGTATCATTGCAGTCCACACTTATACTCAAAAAGCTGTTATTTTTCAAAATCCATCGAAATGATACTTCGACACTGCTATGTTTCAAACTTTATATTATTAGTATTCACAGCATTGAACAGCAATGCAATAAAAGCTGCACTGAATAATTCAATAGGTTATTATTACTATGAATTGCATTATTAGAAGCATAATGTGTAGATATTAAACAAAACCAGTAAAGTAGCAACCACCACACGGTGTTTATTGTATAAACTGCTTAAGTCTTAGAATGTAAAATAATGTCTTGAATGATATATTTTGTCACACTACTTTGCCTTAGAAAACCTATCAATCTGGGGATGAAAGAATATGGCAATAAGGTGGGTTAATGTGATTGGAATTACTTGCACCCATGAAGGGTGAACACCAACAGAGACTGGTTGGGCTGAATGACTCGGCCTTCTGGCTAAATACTACTGTGTTTATTAACTGCTATATTTTTGTTCTCTAATATGTTAAGCACTAAATTATATCTACAAAACAATGTATAACATCAAAACTGTAATGTATTTGCTTCATGGGTTCTTTGCTTAAGAATTCATCGCAACACATTGCTATTAAGAACTAGTTGGTTAATTAACAAAGGTTTAACAATCACACTACACATTACCAGTTCATCCACTAGGTTCACAACTGTATACCTCATCGTGGATGACCTAGACTCAACTGACTGGGGTTTTATTGAGTCTTGTGAACATCATGTGACCGGCTAAGCCACTCACAATACAACAGCTTTACAAACCTGTGAGCATACTCACAGATGCATACATTACAATAACTATCTTACTACATAGCTTACCACCGTAGGACCAACACTAAGGTTCACAACCATTGTCTGGTTATTGGGGCAGATTCAATTTCCAAAAAAGCATACATATGGATCATTTATGAATCCATCCATCCATTGCTTTCTGCCCTAGGACAGGTCCTAACAAGTCTCACACATGAGATTCTTGAGCCACTTACCAGGGAAGAATAGCTGAGGTGGTTTCCCGTTGCTTCCTCACGGTTTTTATTGAGTACCTCCTCCTAGGTGGACTGCAACCAAGGCCAAAGAGCCCTACCTACCCTTCATGATGGGGGAAGGCGGGGGAACCACCCATTGACCACAAGTACCGCAGCTGAATATCGATCCAGTATTGACAGCCAGCGTTGCAATCTCCACTTGTTGGGTCTGTAAGAATTGGGCCCCAAACCCAACCCTTCTGACTCAGGCAGGAATACTACCACTGAGGTAGTGATTACTCTGTTCTGACCTTAGCACGTTACTGGATGTCAACTTAGTATTTAGAGACCATATATGTGTGGAGTGGGGCTCAAACTTGTCACTTCTAATTCGGAGGCGGGAATGGCTCACCTCCATTTACAGATTGCATGCAGTTCTGGTCACGTATTATAGGAAGGACATGATTACATGAGAGAGGGTGCAGAGAAGATTTACTAGGATGCTGCCTGGAATGGAGAATCTTAGTTATGAGGACAGATTGGAGAGGCTGGGTTTTTTCTCATTGGAACAGAGGAGGTTGAGAGGAGGCCTCATTGAGGTGTACAAAACATTGAGGGGCTTGGATATAGTGGATAGTAAGGGTCTATTTCTATTGGTGGAAGGGTCTATTACAAGGGGGCATAGCTTTAAGGTGGTTGGTGGAAGGTTTAGAGGGGATTTGAGGGAGGGCTTCTTTACACAGAGGGTTGTGGGGATCTGGAACTTGCTGCCTGGAAGAGTGGTGGATGCAGAAACCCTCACCACTTTCAAGAGATGGTTGGATGGGCACTTAAAGCGCAGTAACCTCCAGGGTACGGATCTAGAGCTGTTAATTGGGATTAGACTGGATGACCTTTTGTTCAACAGTGCAGATATAATGGTAAGTGCTGCAAGGAATCGAATACGGCCAAGGTGATCTCCTGGACTAGTTTCGATCGCCTAGATGGGTCGGAGAGGAATTTTTCCAGATTTTTTCTCCCTAAATTGGCCTGGGTTTTTATCTGGTTTTTGCCTCTCCCAGGAGATCACCTGGCTCCGGTTGGGGTGGAGTGTAGAATGTTTTCAGTATAAGGGGTGTGCAGTTGTGTGAGGCGGACTGGTTGGGCTGGGTGCTCTTTGCCTTTCCGTCATTGTTCATAGGTTTATATGTAACCTTCAGGGCTGCTGACCGAGGGCCGTGCGGCTCTTTGTCGGCCGGCGCGGACATGATGGGCCGAAATGGCCTCCTTCTGCGCTGTAGATTTCTATGTTTCTATACTAGTCTCCACTCGCTGGGGTTGTGTGGAGTAGGGCTCAAATTCGTTACCTTCTAACTTGGAGGCGGGAATGGCTCATCTCCATTTACAGATTGTTTCAACATCAAAACTGTGTTCAAAAATGTTAATGTCTTTTCATGCCGTTCCAAAAAACATGCAAACTCTCAACACTCTCAAATTTGTTATCAAGCTTTGCAGTTTTCAGCTTAGAAAAAGTACATTCAAAATAGACAACTTGTCTCCAGATTTGCTACAAAAATATATGATGTTTAAATTTACAGCAGTGATCCAGTCCGTGGAGAGGAAATGCTGAAGGGGATCTACTACTTGGCATCACTTCTGCTTATCACAAGCTGCTAAAATAAATTAATCGTTACAGAACTCCATGTAGGCAAAGTGACTTGAAAAAGTAAAATTTTGAAAAGTAATCAACGACTAGAGAAAACTCAACGGACAAGGAGACAGCAGTGAGAGTGTGCACCTGCTGAGTTGTATTTCCATTTAACTATATTCAATTCTGATAATTATCTGCGGACTAAAAATCATTAACAATGTCTGGCTGATATAATTACAGTAATAACTTGTGAATTTCATCATACATTGATGCAATGATGTGTATTACCAGCTGTCACCAGCAAGCACATAGCTCAACATGGAAAGAAGAACCTAAACCCAAAGGGGGCAAAATTGCCCCTTTTTATAGCCTCGTTAATGCCTCCGGGGACGTTAACGGGGTGCAGTGGATTTATCGCCCAGGCGAGGGGGCTGATAACGCCTCCCGGGAAGTTGCCCCGGAGGTTATGGGTTCGCTGTCCCAGTAGCACCGTGCCCCGAGCTGGTGCACGGCTGCCGGTGATGTCATCGTCATGAGCACCGACCCTTCACCATCCCGTGGGGGAAATTGCCCCGTGGGCCGTGAGGCTAGCGCGAACCGATGTCAACGCCAGCTTCACAGCCTGACAGTGGCGGCCCTCGTATCAACCGGGCCGCCATCATGTAACCCTGCAGTCGGCCCGACAAAAAAAAAATAACATGGCGGCCTCGGCAGTGCGCCCTCCCCTTTTAAAGGCGGCCGCGCCGCCATTTCAGCCTCGATTTTAGTGCTCAAGTCCTATGGATTGAGACTTGAATCCACAACCTATTGACTCAGAGGTGAGTGTGCTACCCACTGAGCATCAGCTGACACTGTGCACTGAAGGCTGTCCGTAGTTCGTAATTTGTGAGTGTCCATGGTTTCAAGGTGCAGCTTGTATCCATTACATTGTAAGTTATTTGGGACTGTCAACAAGAGACCCTTTTTTGTAAATGTCTATTTTTGGGGGTGTCCATTTGGAGAGGTTTCACTGTATTTATTGATAGATAACAGATACATATGTACACATCTCTATATTGCAGGTTCAATTTGGGAGATTCACAGATAAAGAAATGAAGCACACAAGTTCAAAAAAAGTAAAATTATTGTATAATTACAATCTTACAGCCCATTGATTTCAGCCTCAAAATCCATCAACATTCCTTGTTACTCTTGTCTGCATTCTCTATAGGATGAATGCAATATATATTTACCACTGGAATTTCCATGGGAGTTCTCTTAACCGTCCAGAGTGGCTTTGGTGGAAGACCAGCGGAAACCCGGAGAAACAAAGTTAATGGCCATTTCCGCTGTTTCTCTGGGGTTTCTGTTGAAGTTACGGCGGCAAATCTCCGTGGAATTTCTTCCCCTTATTGTGTGAGGTTGAGAATTTCCAGTATATATAACAAGAGGTAATGAAGAGGGAAGGTAGATGCTGTAAGGGGAGAGGAATAGCTAAGGAAAAAAACGGAAGTAACAAGGAATCTAGCGCGGATAAATTGGGAAAAATTGGCAGATCAGACAGTGGATAAACAATGGGAAACCTTCAAACTGGAGATCCTTAGGGTACAAAATAGACATGTTTCCACAAGATGGAAAAGAGATGCAGCAAAAGTTGGAGTTCCTTGGATGAGTAAATTAATCATTTTACACAGAGAAATAGATCATGGAATTCTCTACCAGACATAGTGAAGGAAGCAGAGCCCATAAAATCTTAGAAAGGAAATGGCTACATATTTTATAAGGCTTGAAAAGTGTATGGGGAAAAAGCAGGGGAATGGGACTAAGTGGATAGCGCTTTCAGAAAGCTGCCACAGATTCTATTGGCTGAATGGCCTCCTTCATAAAATGTTATGATACTGAACGTGCATTTGATAGCCAGTTGTTCTTAGAAAGGCCCCAGCTGGATTTTTGGCTTTGCTCATTTCGGGGCGGTAATGGCGGCGGGGCGGTAAAGTTTGCCCCTGGGAACAGTTTGCGCCTCAGTCAGCAAAATTGGG
Organism: Pristiophorus japonicus; assembly: GCF_044704955.1. NCBI lineage: Eukaryota > Metazoa > Chordata > Chondrichthyes > Pristiophoridae > Pristiophorus > Pristiophorus japonicus. The sequence goes on along the minus strand of NC_091991.1, from coordinate 19,509,416 downwards.
CAGCTGGGCCCTGACTGTGGGGCGGAGCGCTAAAGGAGGTGTTACCTCTCTTAGGGCGCTAGGCCCGGCTGAACATGCGCAAATCCCAAGCTAAACAGCCGGCCTCGGAGCGCTCTAAGAGAGGCCTGGGGGGGGGGGGGGGGGTAAAAACCCACCAAAAACATACCCAATAAATAACTCTCGCCACCACAACATAAATCCCGAAAAAAATTAAATAAAAACAATCACGCTTAGGTCGGCTTTACTTACCTCACTGCAGCCGGTGCAGCTCGGACCGTCCGATTTCACAGGAGGTCCCAGCAGGGCGCGTTACAGAGCGCTACGGATCGGGCAGGAGCCAAAAATCGAGCCGGTGTCACAACCAGGGGCGTTGCACACTGGCTCGCCTCTACCGGGCGGTAATGCTCCGGGCCCCACAAAACCGACCCCGAAAACCTTGGCGGGGCGCTGGAAGCTGGCCGGCCGCCTGCCCGGAAGAGCTCGCCACCGCCATTGCTGCCTCTCCGGGGGTGAAAACAGAAGCAGCAACAAACTGAAAATCCAGCCCTATGTATTCCTGCATGGTTGCAAACAATTAGATTCAAGAAGCTCTCTGAGGTACCATTAATTGTTTGTGTCAACAGTCAGAATTCAGAGGTATAATGCTAGAAATGACTGATTACTATGCTATCATACAAATGCACATTGGATCAAATTCCTTTCTCTGCTATTTTATTGAAGGCATTGATTGCATTAAAACTCAACAGATTACCTCCTCTGTTACAATAGGGGAGAGAGGGATTTTGTGCAAATATGCTAAGGATTCACACAATAACATTTTCTAAATGGTGAGAAGCTAGGAACTGTGGAGTAGCAGAGAGATTTAAAGGTCCATGTACAGACATCACTAAAAACTAGTCGACAGTTACAAACATTAATTAAAAAGGCTCATGGAATGAGCCTGTGTCTCAGGAGTGCTGGAATGCAGATCGGTGGGCATTGTGCTGCAGATGTAGAAAGCTCTGGTTGGACTGCATCTGGAGTGCTGCATCAGTTCTGGGCATTGCACCTTGGGAAGGATATATTGGCCTCGGATTGGGTGCAGCTACAATGTTGTGATCGGACTTACACCACCTTTTTGAATCTTACACAATCCAGTATTAGGACTATGGTATGTTTGACAAGGCTTTGACATGGCCAATATGTTCATCTATCAATGAACCATGTCATAGGTCATGTAATTCTTGTTACGCTCCAAAGCACTTTCAATGTCAGATTGCATTAGTTCCAGTGGCAAATTACCATGGACTGTTAAGGACATCAATTTTTGATTGGAAATATATTTAGTTGTGCACAGAATGGTATTAAAATTGTACTTTCATGCAAGATTTGAGTGCAACATGGATATCCTGCTTCAGCTTCTTTCCACTTAAAGACCATCTGGATATCCCCTTTGACTAAATGATTTTTCTACTTTAGAATTCATTAATTTTACCATTGTAGATCTGTTTAATGAGTATATTGCAACCTTTGCATTTCAGCCCCATGCATCAACAAATCATAATGACAATTCTTATTAGGTTTGGAAAGGTTATCATGTTCTTGTATCTTTTGTTCAGCTACTTAGCAGGGATCACAGTTTGCACATGGTCCCTATGTCAAGCTATATCAGCATTTCTATATTGGGTTCTGTTGCGGTGCTGTAAGTCAATATAATAGTTTTAACATTTCTTAAGCAGGATAAATTTCCTTCCCCAGACATGGGTCTATAATCTGTCATTATCAAACACTTGCTCCCAAAGAGGTATGAATGAAAGTTAATGGACTGCAGCAATAACTGCCAAGGGCTCTTTTCTGGTGACATAATATTTTCAGTCTCCCTTGATTAGAGACTAAATGAAGTATTGGGTAAACAGTTATCTCCTTTTCTCAGCCTGCACTCGGGAAAGTTTTGTTATTTGTAGCAAAAGATATCCTCTTGGATCAGATAGACCATAACAGTTAAACAAAGGCAAAATAATGTGCATGCTGGAAATCTGAAATAAAAACGGAAATGCTGGAAGACACTCAGTGGGTGAGGCAGCATCAGTGGATTGAGAAACAGAGTTAGCGTTTCAGGTTGATGACCTTTTGTCAGATTGGGTGATGGCTTTGCTGAACTGCTCCATTCAATGCACGAGTGTGACCCTGAGCTTACCATTTATAATCTCCTTCCCACTCCCACTCTGACCTCTCTGTCCTTGGCCTCCTGAGTTCTAATGACCTTTCATCAGAAAGGGAGATGAGGAAAGAGGGTAGTGGGTGTCTGGAACTCACGGCCTGAAGGGGCGGTCGAGGCAGAAACCCTCGTCACATTTAAAAAGGACTTGGATGTGCACTTGAAGAGCCATAACCTACAGGGCTACGGAAGGTGGGATTAGGCTGGGTAGCTCTTTTTTGATCGGCGCAAACACGATGGGCTGAATGGCCTCCTTCTGTGACATAGTTTTTCTATGATTCTACCTGAAACGTTGGCCAGGATTTTCCGGGGTGGTACTGGGCGCGATTGGTGGCGGGACTGGAGGGAAAGTTGTTATTTTTGACAGTGGGTTGGGAACCCACATTCATCTCACTCCCGCGTGCCTTTCCCCCAGGCGCGTCGGTCATCGCGGAGTCGACCCGACCACCAGCGGCGGGGGACCCAATTGAAATAATTATCAGGTAGTTTACAGGCACTAAAGAGCCTTTTTCCCCCAACATTTTAAATTTCCCTGCATGGCCACGGGATTCACGCAGCTTGGGCACCACGGCTGTCAACCTGAGGCGTGAGTTCCGTGGCCATCAAATGTACAGTAAAAGCTCCCACCTGATAGATAATGACTTTCCTCAGGCAGTAACTGTTGCTCAGTCCATTTCCAGCACAGATTCTGCAGGTTGCAAGTCTTTCCAGCAAAGTCTCCATCAAGTGTCATCTCTTTGGACAAACCTCTCTCACCATTGACAGAATGCGTCTGTCATCTATACTTCAAGTGCCATCTATTCTATCAACATGGGTGCCAGTTATACTGTCTCACCTTGGTCCTCAGAATCGGATCACGATGAGTCCCAACACCAGCATCACTAGGCACACCAGCAGCACCAACAACAACACCAACTTTCTCCGCAATCACCTGATGGTGCACAGGACACAGGGCATCAGCAACTGAGCACATTGCTGCCCAGGACGCCAGGGATGGCCTCATCATGGACAGAATTAGTTAATGTTATGCTGTACACCAATTTGGCTACCACATGATGCGCCAGGTTGGCACCACCCCATATCAACACTAAAAGCATCCCTAAAATGACCAACCCATTCCTTTCACACTCATCACTATTGCGGGGACACCGTTATGTCTCACCATTCACTACAACTCTCTCAGCCACTTCCAAAGGTGCACACAAATCTGTCCAAGAATGCAAAGTGTTGAAAATAAAGATTGCTATTTATGACATCACATTAACAGAAACTTTACATGAACATTGCATAAAACACCCACGTGACTACCCTTGTGTGTTGTTAGTTGGTATGATTGCACTAGGATGAGGGTGAGTGTGAGGCATGGCTAGTGAGATGGGGATGTGATCATTTATATAGAGAGGGATGGGTGGAGATGCAAGATATGTGCGTGTGAGTAAGAATGTGCATGAGTAGGGTAGGGAAGGCAGATTGATGGAGATGTGATGAGAGGCACAGCAAGATGAAGGTGAGTGTGGCTTTATACTAATGCTTTGTGATCTAATGAGATCATTGAAATGTTGGCATAACTGCACCCAGGTCTTCCTGAACATATCCCTGCTTATGATCTCCTCAGCAATCTGCAACCAGACTGCGTTGGTTTCCTGGAGAAGACTCTCCTGCCCATCGAAAGGGAAGAGAACCTCCCTACATGCTCTAAATCTCTCCATAAGCATATGGAGGGAGTCATCAGAAAACCTGGGTGCAGCCCTCTGCCTCTGTGCAGTCATTGTCAGTGTTTGTAGCACCTCAATGCTGTAGTGCACTGACAGCACTATGTTAGATGAAACTTCAAATCTAATGTGACCATGATCCCTTTAAGGATCCCGGCTGAAAACGTGTCATGAATGATGTCACCAGACCCGCTCTATCTCAGTGGGCCGGACAACACGCTGGATGGGCTTAACAGGCCCCATTAAGGTAAGTTCATTTTCAATAGCGGCATGGAGCCAGCTGTGGGGTCGTGACCCGCCGTGGAGGGCAGAATTCCAGCCATTAACTCTGTTTCTCTCTCCACAGACGCAGCCTGACCTGCTGATTCTTTCCCCAGCATTTTCTGTATTTAGAACATAACAGCTGGATGATCTTAAAACATATTGATCCTGAAATTGTGGTCGGCGGTGTAATTAAGGAGTACGCCGCTGACCTCTGAACGAAATCTGCACTTACCTGGTGCAAAGCCCCCTTCGAAAACTTGCGTTGTCTCACTGTGGAGTTGTACGCAGCGTAGTGGCCCACTGATCGCAGGGGATCACTGTGTGTCTAAACGTACCTGGGATCACATGGGGCGGTGTGCCATTCAGGAAAGAGAAATTTCCGTAGCCCGACATCAATCAAATTTTAAATTAAATGGTGTGAATATTGATAGGAATTGATGTCTCATCACTCCCACTGTAATGATAATTATTATAACACTCAAGCTAAACTGGCAAGCAATATTTTTTATAAAATAAACACGGATTCCTTTTCGATGATCTGTCCAGTTTTACTTACATAGAGTGAAATGAAATAATAAGCAATTATTCAAAGCGAAGTACGGCCAAGAAATATTAGGCAGCAAATCTTGTTTCAACAATAATCAAATACTTTATTATGCAGTAAGTCTGGTGGCTGGGAATAATTCGTATTCAGAGTGCTGGACAGCAGAGTGAGAACAATACACAGTAATGGCAGTGTTTGTATGGCAATACAAAGCTATGTTGAATATTAAAATCATATGAACAACTACCCCACCCCTCCACTTACGCTGTGCAACCAGGCTCCTGGGCTTGTTTACACCCTGTTTACACTAACCATAAAATTTTTCCACGTAATTTCTACGTGGGCAATTAGCCCAATTCTGCGCCAGCAATGAGGGTTTCACAGTTGCATTGTATGATCTGTCAAGTCGGAACTTGGCAGATCACAAGTTTGGGATTTAGCATATGCGCAAGCGCGTGCAGAAGTTCCAAACTTGCAGTCTATTTCAAAGGCGTACTCTGAGAATACACCATCATACCGATTGCAAATTCTGCCCCAATGTTTTCTTCCTATCAGTTTATAGAGTTGTCTTCCTATATTATCTACTGCCTATATAAACTGACAATAATATGAATATATTCTAAAAAAATGCTCTAACTTTAGTAGTTTTTTTTCTGGTATTGCCCAGTCCATTACACCAATAGCAAACCTTATTCCATTCCACGGCCATTGCTGTATGTCCAAGTAAGTTTACTTGTCACTCAAATAAGTGAAATGTTTTGGAATTAGATTCATTGTAGCTTCATGCCAACTTAAAACATCATTCAATCCCATTATACCAATGACGTAGTCTTTGGCCCATTGAACCGTGTAATCTGGATACAGTAAGCTTTTGCCAAGGAAAACCTTTTGATCTATGAAATGCTTAAAAATGACTAATATTTCTCAGTTTCTTATCAGCAACACATGAATAATTTTTGTTTTATCTCAGTTTTGTTTGTGGATTTTCCTTTTATCTGTAGATTGTCAATTTTTGTTTATACGTCATTGAGATGTTTCTCAAGGTGTTTAATATATCTGTGATGTTGCGCTAGTTTAATAATCATTCAATCGTTCCAATTTCAATTCACATCTGTTGTTAATCTTGGTTAAGGCACATTTAATTTGTGCATCTGTCACTGAGTTTTCGGCTCTGTCTGACTCTCCGCCTGGACTTCTTACATTCATTGTTGTAACTCAACCTGGGCTTGTTTGATTAATTGTGAAGTGTCATCTTGGGATTTTTGAGTCTCAGCTTAGGTTTGCTGTATTTGTTGTCATGTCGTGAGCTTGGGTTTTGAGTTTCTTTCCTGATATTCTTAACAAGTCTAAGACTGGATCGCACTATGTCAGGATTTTGAGCTCCTCTTAATTCTGCCATCCACTGCTGGCAGTTGGCCCTTCTTCATATCAACGATAGGCACAGGCTATTAACTCATCCTTTTGACTGAAAGAATCTTCACAGCATAAGTTATTGCATCTTAACCAATTGCTAATTTCTGGCACTAAAATTCTAACCTTGCATATTGTATTTAAGAAGGCCAAACTGGAAGATGCAGGTTTAAACCATAGGGATCAAAGAACAGGCAGTTATTGTGCAACTACCAGCTCAACTTCTCAACAATTGTAGTCTCAATGTTGGCAGAAATGTTTATTGGTACTTTGCTAGATAGAAATCGCTACGGCAACACCACTTTAACCACATGCACTAATATTAGTAGAACACGCCTTACATGCACTCACTCAATACTGATAAATGTACTTCATGTGTGTATCTACACAAGAAACATCTACTGCCATTCAATACGAAACCTTGCAGTTTTTCTCTTCCACTAAAGTTTGGAATTCATCCAGTGCAAGTGAAAATGCAAGAAGATCTTTCAGCTCAGCATTAAGCTGAGATTCAATGCTACCAGATAGAGCCGGCAAACTATGACAAACTATCTGGTGACTGCACTACAAATCTCAAATTTTCTGCAGAATATCTTTCCTGATTTTCAGTTCAGAATTCTTCATTAAAGTGTCCACGACTATCACCGTAATCCCTTTCAGCCACTTCTCCATCAGAAAATGGTTTCTTTTTTAGCACCAGAATCCAATATGTTTTGTGACTGGCCAAAATTATAAGTTGCAGAAGTGAGAGAACCATTTTCTGTTGATTGAGAGTTGATTTCAGTCCGGAAAGTTCATATTTTACAAACGATTGGAGATTTTCTGTCAAATTCAGAATGCACATGTTTGAAATGCTTCTTTTAAATTATCCACCTTATTCTTGGCAAACAACTTTGTGCACAAAAGGCAAAGCAGGTTCCTGTCACTTTCCATTACAGCAAACTGAATTTCCCATTGATCAAGAAATTCTTATCCAATCTTAACTCTTTTTGACTGGAGGCTCGACTGGCACATCAGTCAGCTCTCCAAAAGAACTATTCACAGAAACTGTTGCAGTTCCCTGTTCTCGTGTGAAAAATCTATCCATTTGTAAATCTGTTCATTCCTTTGTGTTAATTTGATGAGACACAGCAGACCCTCCCCCACTTTCCATCCAGAATCCATTTGTCATCCAGATCTTTGTCCAGGATCCAATCTGATCATTTCTGCTTTGCCATTTCCCTTTCTCTCACTCTTAAAACTCCTTAGCCTCCTGAATTTAGAAATTCATCAGACTTATAATGTGAATATTCTGGCCGTCAAATTGATGAGAGCCACGGCCTGCCCTAATAATCAGAAAGAGATATTGTTAAAAGTCATTGATTGCTGAGAAAAAAACGTTATTATAGGAAATGCAGATCCCTCAGCTTGTATATGTTGTCCAATTACTTTCAAGGATCAGTAACATGCATTCTACTAATGTTTGTGATGCTTAAGAAGGGATAGGACACCATCTCACTGGAAAATGTTCCTGTGACCTGATTTGGACTGTTATTAGACAGGTTTTCCAGTTAAATTACAAAACCGAGTCCCTAGCCTTCTAGGGAATGATTAGAAAAATAGGCCTTATCAACTTCTGATGTGTAAAAATTACTATTCATTTTACCCTGTGGCACATGCAATTTATTCTAGAATTGATTCTTTGCTGCTGACTAAATCTTTAACGCCAAGTCTGGCTAATGTTGGTCGAGATGTGATCACAATTTCAAATTATGTTCCTGTCTAGCCAGATGCGATTGTCTACAGAGCCTGCCACAACAACATGAGGGAGATTGAAGAAGGCTCTTTTGTTTTAGCCAAATAACTACTTTTGGAAATCTGTCACTAGAACCTGATTGATTCATGTAAATTATACCCTAGGCATGGATACTGATTCTATATAGATAGATGGAAAGGCATTTGAAGGGGGTGATATTGAAAACTGGTCAAAAAAAATTTGAATCGGGGCCTCTAACTTGAGTGAGATTTCCTCCGGGGAGATTAACGATGCCTTCAAAATTATTTAGCATCACTCTTCTATGTCTGAATATTCACCCTTGGAAGGTACGCGATCAGATAACTAATTTGATTGGGAGTCGCAGGATCTTGCATTTAATTCATGGAGGGGTTCATTCAAGCTTTCATCCTTCCAAGGCGGACAGCGTGAGTATTGCACCTTAAGATGCAGGAGAACGCAGGAGGCAGGGAATGTGCCCAGTGCTTACTGCACTGTCATAACAGACACTCCTGGCTGTTGACAATAGAAGTGGTAATTAGCACAGTCTCATGCTACCATCTGGCAGTGATGAGCTAAGTGTCTCACATACTTTCTTTGGTAAACTCATCTTGTACCTGTCACTGAGGAGCAGATGAATATAGTAATAAATCATGGACTGGTAAGATTTATTAACGGAAGAATCAACCTGGCTATCATGTCACGCAAGTCCTGTAATTAATATATTTCTTTTAATAGTTTTAGTTAATACCTTGCTCTAATAAAGTGCACAATTGGGGATAGCCCTGATTCTGTTGTAAATAACCATGTACTATTGCAGATAAATCTATTCGTGCAAATTAATTTTATAACTGTCACTCACAATTACACAGAAAGACCCAATGGAAACTCTTATCTTGGAGTCAAAATATTAAACCATATTCAATTTGTACAAGTATGAGATAAACTTAGTGGCATGTTACATGGGACCGAACAAATACTGCTAGCACAGCCATAATAATAAATTAGAAGCCCCAAATTTCCTCAAGGGATGAGAATCATGCTTTAGTCAAAACTCTTAGGGAGAGAAATTGGTCTGGTTTGCGCCTGATGTTAGCGCCTGTGGGGGGCGGTAATGGGGCGCCAAGGGGTTAGCGACCGGGTGCGGCGAAATCACCGACGCCCGCGCACTTTCCTGGTGGTTTGGCGCTAGCGCTAATATTTACCGCCTCTCTCTCTTGCGCCCCGGAGATCATGACATCATCCGGTGCGCAGTGTCCCATTACTGCCTCGGATGCAATATTTGCTCTCACCCCCTGCAGCATCGCCGGGTGTCAACAATGGCAGCTGCAGGAGGCATAGTCACCTCAGCTGGTTGCTTGGGGAGCGCTCATTAAAGGCTCTGCTGGTCAGGTAGGGCAAAATATATTTATGTCAACATTCTGGTGCCTTCCGGTTTACTTTGCTGCCACGATTAGTTAGCCCTGCACTCTCTTAGCATGCTTGTGGCTGCTATGCACAAAGCGCATGTGCTGTGGCCCAACACAGACAGCAGGAAAACTCATTCACCCCAGCATTGGTCCTTCCCTTTAAGGGCAGGAAGGAGCCTGTACAGATGGAACGCTCTCACTCCCTTTAGCACTCCAAGGGAAGTGGTAGCGCTTGATTTAACATTCCACTTCCCTCTTGGAGCGCTAAAGCGGAAGTTCCCGCCAGCTGTAAATCTTTTTTGCCCGTTGTGCTCCTGCAAAAGGTATCGGCCCAAACGGATCACGACACAATTTCTAATCCTTAATTCAGGAATTGAATCAGGCCGTTCAGGGATGATATCAGGAAGCACTTCTTCACACAAAAGGTAGTGGAGATATGGAGCTCTCTCCCCCAAAAAGCCATTGAGGCTGGGGTTCAATTGAAAATGTCAAAACCGAAATTGATGGATTTTTGTTAGGTAAGGTTATTAAAGCATATGACACCTGTAAAGTCCTGACCCTGCAGTACAGATTCACACGAGGCACATACTGAAGTCAAGGTCACTCAGGACCTGCACCTTTATTACACAGCTCTCGAATGCCTCGCTTGCCTGAGACCTGTCCTTATATACCTGTCTGGGACAGATGTGCAGTGTCTCCTGCAAGTGCACCCCTGGTGGTAAGGTAAGCTTGTGGTTACAGGTCATCTCTAGTTACAGTCATGTATAGCATGGTAAGATGCAGTTATGTACAGTAGTGTGAGATACATGACATCACCCTCCCCCAAGGTCTTATTGTCTTTATAGGTTCAGTCTCTCAGGTGGTCTACGCTCTCGCGTGGAGTGTCTTAGTTGTGGTTCAGTTGTTTGCCTTGGTGCCTGTTGTTCTTTCGGTGTGATTGCTGGTATCTCGCCTGGGCTGTCTGTTTCGTTCAGTATGCTTGTTGGTGTCTCGCCTGGGCTGTCTGTTGGGATTGCTCTTTCTTCAGGTCGTTCCCTCTGTCTGTCCACCAGGTGTGGTGTGAGTTCCACATTGTAGTCTGCCTCTGGTTCAGCAGTGTTGTTGGTAAATCTACTTTTGACTTGGTCAACATGCCTCCGACAGGTTTGGTCATTGTCCATTTGTATCACCAGTAGCCTGTTTCCTTCCTTGCCTGTTACTGTCCCTGCAAGCCATTTGGGACCCCTGCCATAGTTTAGCACAAACATTTTGTCCCCTATCTCATTCCACCTCCACCTCGAATTTCGGTCATGGTATTTGGTTAGCTTGCGGCACTTTGCCTCAACGATTTCATGCATGTCTAGAAGGATCAATGAGAGCCTTGTCTTTAAGGTCCATTTCATTAATAGTTGCGCGGGGGGAACTTCAGTCAATGAATGTGGACGAGATCTGTATGCCAGCAGCAGTCACGACAGGCAGCCCTGCAGCGTGGGACCTTGGAGTTTGAGCATGCCTTGTTTAATGATCTGCACTGCTCGATCTGCCTGGCTGTTGGAGGCTGGCTTGAATGGTGCCGTCTTAACGTGATTTATGCCGTGGTCATTTATAAAATCTTGGAATTCTGCACTGGTGACCAATATGTCAGGAATGCCATGCGTTGCGAACATGGTTCCAAGGCTCTCCACAGTGGTGGAGGTGGTGCTCGAGTTTAAAACGGTGCATTCGATCCACTTAGAAAATGCATCTACAACTACGAGGAACATTTTGCCCATGAATGGGCCCACATAGTCTATGTGCACCCGCGACCACGGTTTGGTGGGCCAGGGCCAGGGGCTCAGGGGGGCCTCCCTGGGGGCATTACTGAGTTGGGCACAAATGGTGCACCGTCGGACACAGAGCTCCATGTCCGCGTCAATGCCAGGCCACCAGACGTGGGATCTGGCTATGGCCTTCATGAGAACGATCCCCGGCTGCTCGCGGTGGAGCTCCCGGACAAATGCCTCTCTGCCTCGCAGAGGCATAACTACTCGGCTGCCCCACATCAGGCAGTCTGCTTGTAGTGACAGCTCATGCATGCGCCTATGGAAAGGTTTGATCTCCTCGGGGCAGGCATCGCGAGCCTCTGCCCAGTCACCGGTTAGGACACATCTTTTTACTAGGGATAACGTGGGGTCGCTGGCCGTCCAGGCTCTGATTTGGCGAGTCGTCATGGGCGAACCTGTGGACTCAAAGGCATTGATTGCCATGACTCTCTCACAGTCCTGTTCGTCAGACCCTTCCGTGGTCACCAGGGGTAGCCTGCTAAGACTAGGGGTTGTCTGTGCCTGGTCTGTGCCTTATGGTGTAATCGTAAGATGAGTGTCCACCGTTGAATGCGGGCCAAGGCATTGGCGTTGGCGTTGGCGTTTGTTGCCTTGCTTTTGGATAGTAAGGACGTGAGGGGCTTGTGGTCAGTTTCTAACGCGAACTTGGCCCTGAAAAGGTATTGGTGCATCTTTTTGACACCGTACACGCACGCGAGCGTCTCCTTCTCCACCATTCCGTACCCGCGCTCCGCCCGCGAAAGTGACCTGGAGACATAAGCTATGGGTAGTAATTTACCCGCACTATTGACATGTTGTAAAACACACCCGACCCCGTATGCTGACACATCACCTGGATCAAAGAAAGCCAAAACACTGTTGGAACACAGAAGGTTGCATGCCTTATTGAAGGCGCGTTCCTGGGCGTCCCCCCAAAACCAATTGCACCCCTTTCTGAGTAGCACGTGGAGAGGCTCCAGCAGCGTGCTTAAGTTCTGCATAAAGTTCCCAAAATAATTGAGTAGCCCGAGAAAGGCGCGCAGTTCTGAGACATTCCGGAGCCTGGGTGCCAGGTGAATTGTTTCTGTTTTGGACTCTGTTGGGCGGATTCCATCAGCGGCAATACTTCTGCCCAAAAATTCAACCTCGGGCGTGAGCAACAGGCACTTGGATTTCTTAACTCTTAGTCCTACCCGATCCAACCGCTTTAGTACTTCCTCCAAATTGCGGAGATGGGAGTCGGTGTCCCTGCCCGTGATAAGTATGTCGTCTTGAAATACAACCGTCCCCGGGATGCACTTGAGCAGACTCTCCATGTTGCGCTGGAATATAGCAGCTGCTGACCTGATGCCGAACGGGCATCGATTGTACATGAAAAGGCCTCGATGTGTGTTGATGGTGGTGAGTAGCTTGGACTCGTCAGTCAATTCTTGCGTCATGTATGCAGATGTGAGATCTAGTTTTGAGAAAAGTTTTCCTCCAGCCAATGTGGCAAATAAGTCCTCCACTCTGGGTAGTGGGTATTGGTCCTGTAGGGAGACTCTGTTTATGGTAGATTTGTAGTCCCCACAGATTTGTACGGATCCATCAGGCTTCATGACTGGGACGATGGGATTTGCCCAGTCGCTAAATTCCACGGGTGAGATAATGCCTTCCCGCAGAAGCCTGTCCAGTTCATGTTCAATCTTTTCCCTCATCACATAGGGCACGGCTCTAGCCTTGTGATGGATCGGTCTAGCATCCTGTGTGATGTAGATTTTGACTTTAGCCCTTTTGAAGGTGCCCACACCTGGCTGAAAGAGATGTTCAAATCGACTTTGAACTGTTGAACAAGAGGTCCATTCCTCTGACGACATGGCGTGAACATCATCCCATTTCGGGTTTAGTTTTGCCAGCCACCTTCTCCCCAGCTGTGCTGGGAGATCTCCGGGGACAATCCACAGGGGAAGTCGGTTCACTGTCCCTTTGTGTGTGACTGAGAGCATGGCGCTGCCGAGGACTGGGACGATTTCTTTGGTATAGGTCCTTAGTTTGGTGTCGACCCTTGTGAGTTTTGGTCTGTCTCTTTTGTGCAGCCACAGCTGTTCAAATTGTTGAGCGCTCATGAGCGATTGACTCGCTCCTGTATCCAGCTCCATGTTGACGGGTATCCCGTTGAGTAGGACCCTCATCATTATTAGAGGCGTCTTGTTGTAGGAGCAGTGGCCATTGATCGTGTTGACCCACTGTACATTGGTGTCCCGGGTACTGTCCCCACCGTCTTCTGGTCCGCTTTCTGACCCTTCCTATTCGTATACTAGCCGAGCTGCCGTTTTTCTGCACATGCGGGCCAGATGCCCTGTATAGTCGCCGTTTCTGCAAACAGCATGTTGAAATTGGCACCCCCTTGATGAGTGCCTTCCCCCACATCTCCAGCACAGATCGCTTCCATTGTTTCCAAAGGATGAGCTGCATCTGGCTGATCTCTCTTGAGCTTTTCTCAGTTTCTAGTTGATTGCTTGCATTGTGGGTTGATGAGGTGTGAACGGCCGTTCATGTGGCCCTTGATGGCTTCTGGTGCCACTGCCTGCTGTTGAGGGCCTGCTCTCTTGCCTTTGTCTGTGTGTGGGGTTAGCGGCTTGTTCCACGCTGTGAACCCCTTGTTCCGATGTTTCGTTAGTTGTCGTACCCGCAGCGTAGATCAACCTCGTTTCTTCTTCTCCTGCCAGGAATGTCTGTGCAACCAGTGCTGCTGCCTCTAGGGTCAGGTTCTTGGTCTTTGTGAGCTTTCAGAATATGCCTGCGTGGTCTATTCCTTCAATAAAAAAGTTTCGCAGTACTTCTCTCCTTAGTTCATCGGAGAACTCACATAAGCTAGCCAACCTCCGAAGTTCCGCCATGAAGTCAGGTATGCTCTGGCCCACACAGTGTCTGTAGTTGTAGAACCTGTGTCTGGCCATGTGTAGGCTGCTCGCTGGCTTCAGGTGGTCTCTTACCAGTGTGCTCAACTCTTCAAATGACTTGCTTGCTGGTTTCTCGGGTGTCAGCAGGTCCTTCATTAAGGCATATGTTTTCGAGCCACAGCTGGTCAAGAGATGGGCTCTTCTCTTGTCTGCCTTATCGTCGCCTAACCAGTCTTTGGTTACAAAGCTTTGCTGGAGCCTTTCTATAAAGTCCTTCCAATTATCTCCAGCATTGTATTTTTCATCTGAGCCATTGGTCGCCATTCTGTGGATTCTGTAATCCCGTAACTCGTCACCACTGTAAAGTCCTGTCCCTGCAGTACAGATTCACACGAGGCACATCCTGAAGTCAAGGTCACTCAGGACCTGCACCTTTATTACACAGCACTCGAATGCCTCACTTGCCTGAGACCTGCCCTTATATACCTGTCTGGGACAGGTATCCAGTGTCTCCTGCAAGTGCACCCCTGGTGATAAGGTAAGCTTGTGGTTACAGGTCATCTCTAGTTACAGTCATGTATAGCATGGTAAGATACAGTTATGTACAGTAGTGTGAGATACATGACAGTACCAATGCGGGTAAATGGAGTTAAGATGCAGATCAGCCGTGATCTAATTTAATGGCTGAACAGGCTCAAGGAGCTGAATGGCATACTCCTGTTCCTATGTTCATGATCTAGGGCAAAATGTGTGGATGGAGAGGGGAAGAGGCCCTGTTTGGTTGGAAAGCCAGCTGGGAACCAGAAATGCTTTCACGCTTTTCCTGGACGGTAATGGGGAACTTTATGTCATCATTCCTCTAGGCATATAGTACAGCAGTCACCTGCCAAATGCAGATATGTGTTGCATGTTGAGAAATAGCACACACATCCCCTGTTGTGGCATGGAATGATCCAGATGCATAGAATGAAAGTGCAGCTGTAATCTTTACTTCAACTGACAAAGCAGTCCTCCTGACGCTTCTAGGTTGCAGGTCTGCTTTTACGAACGGGGTAAGGAGTACTGAGGGAATGATCAGCCATGATCTTATTGAATGGTGGTGCAGGCTCGAAGGGCCTATATTCTATGTTTCTATGTTTCTATATTTCCTGCTTTCTCTCCATATCCCTTGAACCCTTTAGCCGTAAGGGCCATATCTAACTCCCTCTTGAATATATCCAATGACCTGGCATCAACAACTCTCTGCAGTAGGGAATTCCACAGGTTAACAACTCTCTGAGTGAAGAAGTTTCTCCTCATCTCAGTCCTAAATGGCCTACACCCTATCCGAAGACTCTATCCCCTGGTTCTGGACTTACCCATCATCGGGGACATTCTTCCCGCATCTAACCTGTCCAGTCCCGTCAGAATCTTGTAAATTTCTATGAGATCCCCTCTCATCCTTCTAAACTCCAGTGTATAAAGACCCAGTTGATCCAGTCTCTCCTCATATGTCAGTCCCGCCATCCCGAGGATCAGTCCGGTGAACCTTCGCTGCACTCCCTCAATAGCAAGAACAACCTTCCTCAGATTAGGAGACCAAAACTGAACACAATATTCCAGGTGAGGCCTCACCAAGGCCCTGTACAACTGCAGTAAGACCTCCTTGCTCCTATACTCAAATCCCCTAGCTATGAAGGCCAACATACCATTTGCCTTCTTCACCACCTGCTGTACCTGCATGCCAACTTTCAATGACTGATGAACCATGATACCCAGGTCTCGTTGCACCTCCCGCTTTCCTAATCTGCCGCCATTCATAATATTCTGCCTTCGTGTTTTGCTACCAAAGTGGATAACCTCACATTTATCCACATTATACTGCATCTGCCATGCATTTGCCCACTCACCTAACCTGTCCATGTCACCCTGCAGCCTTTTAGCGTCCTCCTCACAACTCACACCGCCACCGAGTTTAATGTCATCTGCAAACTTGGAGATATTACACTCAATTCCTTCATTTAAATCATTAATGTATATTGTAAAGAGCTGGGGTCCCAGCACTGAGCCCTGCGGCACCCCACTAGTCACTGCCTGCCATTCTGAAAAGGACCCGTTTATCCCGACTCTCTGCTTCCTGTCTGCCAACCAGTTCTCTATCCACGTCAGTACATTACCCCCAATACCATGTGCTTTGACTTTGCACACCAATCTCTTGTGTGGGACCTTGTCAAAAGCCTTTTGAAAGTCCAAATACATCACATCCACTGGTTCTCCCTTGTCCACTCTACTAGTTACATCCTCAAAAAATTCCAGAAGGTTTGTCAAGCATGATTTCCCTTTCATAAATCCATGCTGCCTTGGACCGATCCTGTCACTGCTTTCCAAATAGGCTGCTATTTCATCTTTAATAATTGATTCCAACATTTTCCCACTACTGATGTCAGGCTAACTGGTCTATAATCACCCGTTTTCTCTCTCCCTCCTTTTTTAAACAGTGGTATTACATTAGCTACCCTCCAGTCCATAGGAACTGATCCAGTCGATAGACTGTTGGAAAATGATCACCAATGCATCCATGTTTCAGCAGCAGCCAGAAGGGGAGAGCTGGCTACTGGGAGACAAAGGGTACGGCCTTGCCACCTGGCTCATGACGCCCCTTCGCGTAACTCGGACGGATGCTGACCAGGAATAGAACATGTTGCACATTGCGACGCGCAGCATAATAGAGAGGACCATTGGCATCTTGAAACAGCGTTTCTGATGCCTGTTCCATTCCGGAGGCTACTTGCAATACTCCCCTGAGATTGTCGGCTAGTTCACTGTTGTGTGCTGCATACTGTATAACATAGCCATCATGAGGCAGCAGCAGCTGGTAATAGAAGAGCCACTTGAGGTGGGAGTGGCTGATGATAACGATGAGGAAGATGCAGATGACGAAGAGGAGGATGAGGAGGAGGACGAGGAAGCCCTGCAACTACCTGAACCCGGAGCACGGCGGCGGAGGAGGGCGGGCCGTCGTGCCCCTTTAATGATTGCTGGAGCCTTGCGCCAGCAGCTCATCCGTGAACGCTTTGAAGGCTCAGTGGCAACTATTCCAAATGGACCATGTTTACTGTTTGGACCTGTTCCGTAATGTTGTGTTGTGTTAATGGAACAAATAATGAAAATGATTCTTCTTTACTTCAGAGTTGTGTTAATAATGGAACAAATAATGTAAAGGCTTCAGTTATAATTTAAAATATATTTTATTCAAAAGTTTAGCAAACACTTGTTCGTACTTAACTTTAATAAAAATATTCTTGGATCAAACTTTAAAGTTTTCAGTTAAGATCACTTACAAACACTAAGATCAGTTAAAAACTTCAAGATCACTTACAAACTTTTAAACATGTAAATTTACATAACTTATAAAATCTTTTAATTTGAGAACAGTTACAACAGTAACAATAATAATAATAACAACAACAACAACAACAGCAAAGAAAGGCTGCATCCATCTCTCCTCCACCTTATTCTAAGACCATCCGTTGCGCTTGGCCTTGTTTACTCAATCCCTGCCCGCAGGCGGTGGCGCAGTGTTTCTCAGGTTGGTACCAAACTTATTATTTCAAGCATCTCGGGTATTGCACAGTTCTTGATGGTGGGCAGCGGGGGAGCGGGGGCAGACGGTAATGTGGAAGGCATGGCTTGGGCCTCTTCAGAGGCTGGTCTGGGGATTGGATTGGGAGTGGCAGTTGATCCTTTCAATGGGTGTGGGGTCTGGGCGTGTTCCCTTATTGCAGCAGCTAACTCCGACATTCCCCCCCTCATGTGCCCTGACAGTGTCGCCCTCCCTCACTCCCTCATGTTTTCCGGCTGTGTATCAGCTACCTGCGACATTCACTCCCTCATGTTTACTGACAGTGTATCAGCTGCCTGAAACTTTCCATCCCTAATGTGCCTGGGCAGTGTTCCCATTTCTCGTGAGAGTGTTATTACTACTCCCGACAGTCCCGATACCTCATCACCCACCCCACTGATGGTGTCCAGGATTGATCGCGTAAGGTCAATGCTCTCCGCACTCATTGCCATCATCTGAACCACCATTGTTAGATCCTGCACCTCAGGAGAGCGCGGTTGAGCTCTCCTTTCCCTCTTCACCCTGGGTGTGGCTCGCTGCACCCCACTAGAATCCCCAGCCACGGACTGTGAGTAACCATGGAATGTCCCAACACTCATACCACTGAGGAAAGGGCCTGGCACCTCAATGGGTGACAACTGCACCTCTTCCAGAGTGAGTACAACAGTGGGGGCTTCATCCATCACCTCCCCCTGCCCCTCACCCCCTTGCTCTTGGTCTGGAAGGTGGGATTGGAAGATGTTCTCCTCTTCAAACTCTCCCCCACCTGAATCTTCTTCTGCATCGGCTTCAGCCTCATCAGGTTTGGCCTCAAGTTCTACAAAATATAACAGAACGGACAAATGGTTAGCAGCAGAGGAGGGGGCAGGGTGGGTGGTATGAGCAGGCTCACACAGCGCAGGCAGCAGGCTCATTTGAAACATAGAAACATAGAAAATAGGTGCAGGAGTAGGCCATTCGACCCTTCAAGCCTGCACCGCCATTCAATGAGTTCATGGCTGAACATGCAACTGCAGTACCCCATTCCTGCTTTCTCGCCATACCCCTTGATCCCCCTAGTATTAAGGACTACATCTAACTCCTTTTTGAATATATTTAGTGAATTGGCCTCAACAACTTTCTGTGGTAGAGAATTCCACAGGTTCACCACTCTCTGGGTAAAAAAGTTTCTCCTCATCTCGGTCCTAAATGGCTTACCCCTTATCCTTAGACTGTGACCCCTGGTTCTGGACTTCGATGAATGATAGCACATTGCATCAACCGAAGCGTAGCTGATGGAGAGATCCCCACGAACTGAAGCATGGCTAGCCCGTGCAGTACTTAACATTTAGCAAAGCCAGACTGTGGAATTTGCAGGACTTATCCTTTCCCTCGAGTGTGGGCCCAGCTTGTGCAGTGGTGGTTGCTTTTCTCCAGGCAGGACCCACCAAAGCAGCGACCCTGTCTTCCAATGGTGTCAGTGGGTGCAGATTTGCCGGGCCTCCTCCTGTTCGAGTTCTTTCCCTTTTGTTGTGTGCCACCTTCCTCTGCAAAGATGAAAATATAACTTTTTAGAGAGGTTGCCTTTCTGTTGGGTGGTACATATACAGCTGGTCACATTTACAATTGCAATTCCATTGAATAAATGAAAATATTACTTACACTAACTACTTGATCAAGGTCCTGCCACTTCTTTTTGCACTGGCCTCCAGACCTCAGGGTCATCACCATTGCACAGTAATCTTCTGCAAATTGGTTCCAGTGTTTCTTCATTTCTTTTGGTGAAACTTTTATGTGACCTTTGCTGGTGTCCAGCTCGTACCGTCTGGCCTCAATTACAGTAACCAGTGCCTCCACTTCATCCAATAAGAAATTCTTGATCCTTGCGCCGCGTTGCATATTGTATTGCAGCTCCAATTTTTCCAATAAGAATTACATTTCTCACAACTGGCTCTTTAAAAATAGCCGAATGCAGACCAGGAGCTGTACTGGGCATGTGCACGCATAGCAGTCACGTCAAAAACGTCCTTTTTTTTTGTGCATGTGCAGACAGTGGGGGGGGAAACATCGCTTTTTCAGCGCCGCCATTAGCTCCACCCCCCCAAAGCTAAAGGACAGCCTGCATGGTGCCAATTTAAAAAAATAGAACAGGGAAACTTGCTAGTTATTTTTTGGAGTATTTGGGGCCAAAAAAACAGGCATAACTCTTGCAATATGCCAAAAAACGGCATTGGGGAAAATTGAGCCCCATATGAGGACATATGGCGTTAAGGTTTTTTATTTTCCCTTATGTGGCCAGGGTGAGCTGGAACGCTCCTCCAGGCCCCACATGGAAAGTTTCGATCTCTCCTGCTCCAGATTTCCCCCTCCCAAAATTCCGTATGCACAACTGACCTTCTTGCTGGCGAGCCTCCCTTTGGTGCTGGCTGGCGGCCTCTTGCCATTGAAACTTCCACTCTCACCCGCTGGCCAGCGGCTACTTGCTACCCACTTCGAGCGGTCAACTGACTGGCGGCCTGGGCGGTAAAATCACCAAGGTCTCATGCTGTTGCAGTTGTCGGAGTTTGGCGTCCATCCTGTTCCCCGCCCGAATCATGCTCCAGGTTAAAATCGAGGGTCCTGTCACTTCTTCTTCATCTGATTGGATACAGTATTTGCCTCCATGTGATTGCTTTGATTTTGGAACACAGTCCGCGGCTTGGACTATAAACTATCGCACAGATTTATTAACGGCGAATAGATTATATTTTGGATAAGACATTAAACAGAGGCCAAGTCTTGCCTCTCATGCAGACATAAAAGGTCCCATGGCAATATTCTAAGAAGAGCAGGGAGTTCTTCCCGTGTTTTGGCCAATATTTATCCCTCAGCCAACATATTACTTAATTATTACCGGAATCTGGGACCTTGCTGTGCGTAAATTGACTGCTGTGTTTCCCTATGTCACAACAGTGACTGCAGTCTAAAAAGTAATCTGTTGTCTGTGAAGCTTTTTGGGACATTTTAGGGTTGTGATAGGTGCCATATTAATCAAAGTTCTTCCTTTAAAGGTAGGTGTACGATCGCAAACAATATAAATAAATATTCCTCCTCAGAATATCAAAAAATCAACAAAAGTATATTTCTCTCGCACTAAAACTGAGCTAGAAGCAAGCTCGTGGGCAGAATATTACGTGAGCGTTCGCTGCTATCCTTCCATGGAGCCCTGGCCTTTGTCTCTGTTTGATGGTTTCAGAAGGATGTTCCTGCTGGACGCAGACTGCCAAACATAAATCCAAATTGAGCGTCAGCTGGCTATGTAGTCAGACTACTGGAGTAGAAAGAATCGCAGCTTCCACCCCAGCTCCCTCATCACAGACTTGATTCGTGATTTCTCTGGATTAACAGGACAAAAGGGAATCAAAACTGCGTTAACCCCTACATATACAGCTGCCACTTACAGTAGAATTCAAAGATATCTAGCTGATCCCCCAGTCTGTCTGTCTCGATCAAACTAAGATGGCAGGCTGACAATTAGATTGAATAGACTGACCTAAGCATAGAGATATCAAAAAATCCTTCATAGACGTATTTTTGAGAGATAAGGGAGTCAAGGGTTATGGGGAGAGGGCAGGGAAGTGGAGTTGAGGCCAAGATCAGATCAGCCATGATCTTATTGAATGGCGGAGCAGGCTCGAGGGGCCAGATGGCCTACTTCTGCTCCTATTTCATATGTTCTTACGACAGAACAATGCTTTTGGCTTTACAATTAACAGGCAATAGTATATTAAAACTTTCATTTGTTGCACTCAAGGTACTGTTCCCCTCTCCGTTTCAAGATTACTCTTGGCACTGTCCTGCCCACCCTCGACCCCTCTGTTCTTGCAAACTACAGTCCCATTTCCAACCTCCCTTATCTCTTCAAAGTCCTTGATTCCCAGAATCTTGCCCATCTTTCCTGCAACTCCATCTTTGAATCTCCCTAATCAGATTACTACATTTGCCACAGCACTGAAACCGCCCTAATCAGGTCACAAATTACACCCTGTTTGACTGTGGCCGAGGTGCATTATCCCTCTACGTTCTTCCTTGATATCTCTGCAGCCTTCGATACAGTCAAGCATACCATTCTACTCCACTCCTTCGTTGTCCAGCTCAGTGGGCCTACCCTTAGTTGGTTCCATTCTTCCCGATCTGATCATAAGCAGAGCATCTCCTGCAATGTCTTCTCTATCTGCCCACACACCGTTACCTCTGAAGTACACCAGACCCTCCTCCTCTTCCTCATTTACATGCTGCACCTAGGCAACATCAACCACAGACATGGGAACAGCTTCTATATATATATATATATATGTTGATGATACCTAGCTCTAAATCTATACAACCTCTCTCGACCCCTTCACTATCTCTGAGTTGTCAGACTCTTTGTCTGGAATCCAGTCTTGGATATATTGCAATTTCCGCCAATTAAACATTGGGAAGACCGAGGACATCATCTTCAGCCCCTGCCACAAACTTTGTGCCCCTTGCCACTGAGCCCATCCCGCTCCCTGGCCATTGTCTCAGACTGTTCATAACCTCGGCATCCTTTTTGACCCATCACAAAGACCGCCAACTTCCAACTCTGCAACATCATCCGTCGCTGCCCCTACCTCACCCCATCTTCTGCTGAAACCTTCATTTTTCCCTGAGTTACAGCCTGAAGAGAATCGGAGAGGGGGGGGGGGAGTGTGGGTATACTAGCTGCAAGAAGCATTCATGCTACTCTTTATACAGAAGGTCTTCTCTTGATTCTTGGCCTGTACAGCCCTTGCTGTAGGATCGGGGACGGTCCAAGGCCAGAAAGATGCAACTGTGACTTTTCAACAATTGCAAATTAGCAATATATTATGTCTGCTTTTGTGTTACTGTTTAGCTTTGAATTGATCCTGCAATTTAACGGAGGTATATTTAGAGTCGCAGCAGTCTTAACATATTGGCGAAATAATTTCACCAAGTCACATGTGGCCTGTTACCACATCCCTAATGATAGATTCTAGCATTTTCCTTGCTGCTGATGTCAGGTTAACTGGCCTTTTGTTTCCTGTTTTCTCTCTCCCTCCTTTCTTGAATAGTGGGGTTATGCTGGATTGTCGTAAAAACCCATCTGGTTCACAAATGTTCTTTTGGGAAGAAATCTGGCACCCTTACCCAGTCTGGCTTATATGTGACTCCAGACCCAAAGCAATGTGGTTGAATCTTAACTGCCCTCTGAAATGGCCCAGCAAGCGATTCAGTTGTACCAAACCGCGACTGTGGGAGTACTTTCAGCTCACGGACTGCAACAGTTGAAGAAGGCAGCTTACTATCACCTTCTTGAGGGCAATTGGGGATGGGCAATAAATGCTGGCTTTGTCAGCGATGTCCACATCCCATGAATGAATAAAAATAAAGCTGATTTTTTTACCTGTAAGTTGGCTCTTCGAGTTTACATTAAATCTGACTCTCTTATCCTGGTGGCAAAATCATAAACCTAGATTTTTGTTGGTATATGATTCTGGTCATGTGATAAAAGAGTCAGATTTATTGGCAAATACTTGGTGAGGTTGCTCATAAACACCAGTCTCCCAGTTTCGAAACTAAATGAATACCAGCATAAAAGGAACTCTGCAGTCTGCCCTGAAAGCATTGACAAAGACCTGCTTTTATGAGCTTGCCTGATGGTTTCCTTCTGTGTTTTTTGTAGTGTGATCTCATAAAATAAAAACAGAAAATGCTGGCAACAGTCGGTGGGTCAATGCAGCATTTGTAGGTTGAAGGCATCCCCTCGGTCATTGCCAAGCCTTGTGGATACGGCGGATTGTGTGAGCAGAGATTGGGTCCCGCGTTCAGTGTCTGAGTCAATCCGGGCCCAACTGGGCTGGCTGAGGAAACTCCTGTGTCTGTTGGTTGGTGGCTGGACACCAAAATCAATTCTCAACATTCTCACAGTAAGTTAAAGGCAAGGGCCCAGGGGCAGCACGGGCCAGCCCACACTGCGATATGTGTGCGCACTAGGTCCGTGCAGCAGAGCTGGCCTCCAGTCGTCTTGGCTAATCCTTGCCACTGGACCAAGACCTAGCTCTGTCAAGCCCGTGTGGTGGCTGGTGTGCAACGGCCACCCCACGTTAAAAAAAATCCACCCTTCAAGATTTAGTTTGGGATCTGGAACATTGAAACACCTGTGAACTCATACCTTTTCGGTGTGGAAGCAAGTCATCCTTGCTTCGAGGGACTGCCTATGATGATGATGTGGGGCGAGGAAGGGAGGATTAACATTTCGTCAGAACTCGGAGGTGCTGCAGATGAACAACTTATAATGGAGGAGCAGAACCAGGAAAATAGTGGGTGGGGAGACAAACAAAGAATAATGTGTAATGATGTGGAGGACAGGAAATAACTAATTGATAAGTGATAATTATGTGACAAAAGGCGACAATAATGAGAGAGGTTAGAGAAATAAAAGGAGACCCAGAAGAGGTGTAGATGGCATGGAGGGAGGTATGGAAAATGCACTAAATTGGAGAAGGCTCCAGTGGCCCGGGAGTGTGGTGGAATGAAAAGGGCAGGTGACACTAGTGATCTCATTAATCCTTCTTTCTGATGAGACATCCTCCTGAGAGAGCAGACGGGGCCTTGATTTAACGTCTCATCAGAAAGATGTGGAATTTGCTGCCTCAGCGAGCTGTGGAAGCTGGGACATTGAATAAATTTAAGACAGAAATAGAGAGTTTCTTAAACGATAAGGGGATAAAGGGTTATGGGGAGCAGGCGGGGAAGTGGAGCTGAGTCTATGATCAGATCAGCCATAATCGTATTGAATGGTGTAGCAGGCTCGAGGGGCCATATAGCCTACTCCTGCTCCTATTTCTTATGTTCTTATGTTCTTATGTTCTTATGCCGATGACCAAGCTCTCTCTTTCTCCTGGTGACTCAGAAAATTGTCCAATAAGAGCAGCATAGCACTCACTCTCTCTAGGTGAAGTCCTCAGAGAATGTTCAGAATAAATGTTGATAGAGTGTTGGTGAGGTCTTGACAAAGTGTCCCAGAAAGTCTCCCAATGTGTTTCAAAAGTCCTCTTCAAACCTCCAGCAGTAAGGGACCAGCCCTACCTTCCTCTCTCTACAGATGCTGCCTTGACCTGCCGCCCATTTCCAGCATTTTCTGTTGTTATTTTAAGAGATCAAACTGCTTTAATTAGAACTGAAAATCCTTTGCAATGGCTAGCTCACTCCCAATCAGCTAGTCACTGTTTGGAGAGGACATCAGGTCAAGCTCCAATCACCAAAATGCCATCCAGCCTTCTTAATGAGTGCTAGCAGGCAATTTAAATGCCAATCAGCTGCTTAACGATCCTCTGGGTGTCCATTCCTAGAGCAAGCTTCAATGCCTTTACCAAGATGGTGTCTTGCATTAAACCAACGTTTCAGTTTAAGACCCCATCTTGGCCACCTGGGAGGCTCTTCAGTGCCTAAAGTATCTGGGGAAAGTCGCCTCCGAGGAATTTATCTGGCTACTCTGCATCCTGTCAAAAAAACATAACTTGCACAGACTCTTAAATTTACATATGATATTGAGCCACCAGCACGCAGTGTGAGTTGATCTGATAACAAACGATTGCTAATGACTTCTCCACAGCAAACAATAGCTGCTCTCAGTGGAAAACATCCAAGTTTAAGCTTGTTTTCCAGTGAAGTGATAAAAACAGGTTGTTGGCTCAGAGCTAAATATTGAAGGGCCCTACGTATAATTATTTGGTGTTTCAACTTAAAAAAAAGACACTCACAGTTTTTAACATAAGTTTAGGCTTGTCCAGATTGTCCTGGAGTATCCCAGAATAGATGAATCTCCCAGACCATGCTGCAAGAAATCTGGGAGATAAACATAGGATAGAATGGAGCATAGCAACAGGAATTGGCCATTAGGTTCCTGGAGCCTGCTCCGTAATTCAATTAGATCATGGCTGACCTGCCCCTCAATCCATTTACCCATCTTAGCTCCATATCCCTTGATACCCTCGCCTAAAAAGGAATCTATCTATCTCAGTCTTGAAAGCTCAAGTTGTCCCAGCATCCACAACGTTTTGGGGAAGTGAAGTCCAGATTTCGACGACACTTTGTGTGAAAAAGTGTTTCCTGATTTCCCTCCTAAATAGCTTAGTTTGGATTTTACAATGATGTATCCTTGTTCTTGATTCTCCCATCAGTTTATCTGTATCTAGCCCATAGAACCCCTCAAACATCTATACAAACATCTATCACAAGCTAAACTTCTGACCTCATAATTTAACTCTCTAAGATCTGCTGCAGGAAACCCGGGTGAATAAAAAGACACCATTTTCTGATTATAATGTGGATGATTGTGCTATTTGTACCATCAGGATCGCAACAATACATTTTACACGAACTCTATGGTTGTTTCATGTTTCCAGCCAGACTCACCGCAAAGTTGACAGGCAGCAGAGCTGCTACACGCGTGTGCGCTCTAACCAGTAAGTGAATGGAGCAGTGCAGAGGATTATGGGTATTGTATCCACCATTATTGACCAATTGCCACGAATGGATGGGTCAGATGGCCAATGGTGGAAGTGTGGGGACAGAGCAGAAACAGGGGAGAGGGGGGGCATGTGATGAAATCTCCCCGAATACTTCCAACCAGAGTTGGTAACCCTACTCTACTTTTTAAAAAATGTATGCGATGTAGACTTAGCAATATCCTCTCTATTGGCCTCCTCCAAGCCATAAGAGCAAGTAAAAACACTCACAAGGACGTTAGACGCAAGGGCTGACCTCAGAGAGTATATTGGTACATTGTGACAACATTTCTTGAGTAAAAAGGATAAGGGCACCCAGAAGTGTAAAAGATGTATTGTGTGATGGTAAAACTTGAACAGAAACGCTCGTCAAATAAAAATTGCAAATTTCTGTATAATATGTATTAAGATGAATAAGAACTGCCCGGGAGTGTGTTCTAAAGTGTAAAAATGATCATCAATGGCTTGATTTATTCTATTACGCTTCATATTAACTGGTGACGTTGAGTGTATTCTCAACTTTTAATTAATTTGCAGCTATGTTTTTTATTCTACAATGTTTCTATTCATATTATTCTTATTGTATATATCCTCCCTTCAAATTCCATTTGGCAATTCAAAGGCGTGTGTGAGTGTTAATACATTAGCACTCCAAAAGGTGCTGCAACTGTAAGGCCCTGAAAATTGCGGTCGGAGGCTTCCCAGGGGCCGGTGCCTCTGACCACAAAAATATTTACGAATGTACCTGGTGGTTCCGGAGGAACGAGCACTTGCTCCATGAGGCCTCCAGGTGCAGCCCAGCGCAGGAGCCCACGTATTCCAGGAATATATGTGAATCCTGGGATCACGTGGGTCGGGCCAACCAATGAAAATGGCGTATCTGCATTCACGGTAATGGTGAGTTCCATTTCTACGGGAGATCGCCATTTCTATGAATGGGGATACCCCCAAAAACACAAACATTTAAAATAAATAAGAAAAACACTTCAGATATTTAAAATTAATTGAAATTTAATTAAATTAAATGTTTTAGACAAAAAATTATTTTTTGGATTTTTTAAAATATATTTTAATAGGGTTAAAAATAAACTTAGCTTAATGGACAGGGTTTTTAATGTAAAAATGATAGATAACATTTTATTTTTCTATCTTTTAAAACTCTTACGCTGGTAAAAGCAGGCCTTACACCTGTTTTTACCAAGCGTAAGAGTTTTAAGGAAATTCGCTGGGCAAGAGTTGGGCAAATTGTCAAATCTCCGTCTGCGAAGGATCTTCTCCCGGGAATGTGTTGGAATTGTTAGGAGAAATTTTGACAGATCGCAAGTGCTGGATTTCAGAGCAAGCACTTTGTGCGTATCGTATGCACCAGGAGAGGCCGCAATTTCAGGGCCTAAGTCTTTCCTTGTCACACATACATATATCATTGTTTACTATTACATCCGAATAACTACCAAGTTTAGCCAATAAATTGCCAGCAGGTTAGGGAAAATGGATTCCTCACTGCGTCACATTGTTTAAAAGGTTTTCAGCTCAGATACTCATATTACAGTAATTAAGTTTTTTAAAAAGTGTCTGTGGGCCCTCGGTTGCTTTCCAGTGGGCCTCAGGTAAAGAAAAGATTGAGCATGGCTACAGTGACCTTCCACCCCCAATGCTCACCAATACCCATTGTCAATGGACATTTAGATCAGATGTTACTGTCTGTAAATCTTTCATCATCATAGGCAGTCATGCGAGTCGAGGATGACTTGCTTCCACGTCAAAAAGTTCACAAGTGTTTCAATGATGGACCTAAAATTCCAGGTACGAAATAAATCTTGAAGGGGTGGAAGGTGCCTGTGCGTAGATTTTGTTAACATGTGGTGGCCGTTGCACACCAGCCACCACACGGGCTTGACAGAGCTAGGTCTTGGTCCAGTGGTAAGGATTAACCAAGACGACTGGAGACCAGCTCTGCTGCACGGACCTAGTGCGCTCACATATCGCAGTGTGGGCTGGTCCGTGCTGCCCCTGGGCCCTCGCCTCTTCTGGGCCCCGAACTCACCCCTCCTGGGCCCCTGGGCTACATTCTCTCGCCGCTCCTTCGCCCCGACCTCGCCGCTCCTGCAGTACCTGCCCACGCTCCAATCATCGACCTGGACCTTGATGATGTCACTCTTCACTACCGTTGCTCTCCTGCTCCAGCACGTGTTGCTCCCTGGAGTGGTACGCCGCCACGCTGCTCCTTTCGCTCCCCGGTCTGCTCCGATGGATAAATCTCTACTTAAGCTATAACTCACTGCACTCAAGAGAGGAGGTACAAAGGGAGAAAATCCAGAGTAACCTGCAGGCCCGGGTTAATAATCCGGGGTTCAATCTGAGTCCAAATCCCACCACGGCAGCTGGGGGAATTTAAATTCAATGATTAATTAATTAATTAAATCTGGAATTAAAACGCTAGTATCAGTAATGGTGACCATGAATTATTAGAAAAACCCAACTGGTTCACTAATGTCCTTGAGGGAAGGAAACTTGCCATCCTTACCCGGTCTGGCTTATATGTGACTCTAGACACACAGCAATGTGGTTGACTCTTAATTACCCTCTGAAATGGCCTAGCAAGCCACTCACTTGTAACAAAGCATCACAACAAATTCAGCACTTCACCAGTGGGAGTACCTTCACCACACGGACTGCAGCAGTACAAGAAAGCGGCTCACCACCACTTTCTCAAGGGCAATTAGGGATAGGCAATAAATGCCGGCCTTGTCAGCGACGGCTCAAATCCTGTGAACAAATTTTTAAAAATCAGAAGAGAATAAGAGTTATTAAGAGTCTATTAAGAGTTCAATACACTGTTAAATGGTTTAAACACAAGATGCACTTCAAAGAATCTGTTGTTACACACTCTATATTTAGCAGTAAATTAAGGTTAGAGTTGTGATTGCCAATAAATAACACTCATTTTTTTCAGAAATTTTGATCTTGGTATTGCTTAATTCGTCTTTGTTGATGGCTTCAAGCAGTAATAATGCTACAGTGACTGAAGCATAATATTGTGTTTAATTTTATGACTGGAATGAGGCCCAAGGGATAAATCTAACTGCAATGATCTGAATTCTTTTCCCAGCAGCAAGTTTTAGAGTTCAGAACAGGTAACATGATCCATTAGCTACAATAGCAACACTCCGGGCAAACAACTCAACAAAATACTGCAAAGAACTGCCTACTCAGAAATAAGAAAATTGTTAGTACCGTTTTTATGTTAAGGGTGAAAATTACTAATGACAAGTTGTACACAATCTGAATTTAGTCTCAACAAATCTCACTTGATGTAAAAAGCTTCTGAAAATCATAAGCCTGTTCATGTTTCAAGCTTATAGGGGTGAATAATACCATGGCAGGCCCACGATGCACTTCACTTTCTAGGGTGCCTGCCTCTTGGAAAATTGGGTGCTCAGCACGCGCCAGTGTGGGTGCCAGACACAAAGGGAGCCACCAGGCCGCTAGCTGGTGCAGGCTGGTGTACACTTGGAACATAGACATTGCTAGACAAAAAAAGACCACGGTCCCACACGGCCTTCTACCATTCTGGTAAAAGCGAGAAAGAAAGACTTGCATTTCTATGGCACCTTTCACAACCTCAGGATGTCCCAAAGCGCTTTGCAACCATTGGAATACTTTTGAAGTGTAGTCACTGTTATAATATAGGAAACAGTCGACACATGATACAACGAGGATGTTGCCAGGACTGGAAAACTTTAGCTATGAGGAAAGATTGGACAGGCTGGGGTTGTTTTCCTTTCAACAGAGGAGGCTGAGGGGAGATTTAATTGCGGTGTATAAAATTATGAGGGGCCTTGATAGAGTGGATAGGAAGGACCTAGTTCCCTTAGCAGAGGGATCAATAACCAGAGTGCATAGATTTAAAATCGTTGGTAGAATGATTAGAGTGGTGATGTGGATTAGAGGGGAGTTGAGGAAACGTTTCTTCACCCATAGTGAGTCTGGTACTCACTGCCTGAAAGGGCGGTAGAAGCAGAAACCCTCATTACATTTAAAAAGTACTTGGATATGTACTTAAAGAGCCGTAATCCACAGGGCTATGGACCTAGTGCTGGAAGGTGGGATTAGGCTGGGTAGCTCTTTTACGACTGGCAAGGACACGATGGGCCGAATGGCCTCCTTCTCTGTCATAATGTTTCTATGATTCTATGATAATGCAGTTGTTGACTAATCATGGCAATCAATCTCTATCAAATGGTCTACAACAGACTCAGACATAATGAGAGGACAACCCTAGTGGTAGAGAGTTTGGGAACCATAGGTCCAAAGTCATCTTTTCACTCACCACATATCATGTCTCAAATTATTCATATACTGTATCCCGAAATGTTATTTTGTGAAATAAATCTGTCTAATTTGCATCTGAATGAATCCCTACTAACTGCATGTACCATCTTCCAAGGGAGCCTGTTCCATAGATTGACCAGAAGCTCACTGTTTCTGCAGATTAGTTTTGAAATGACCTCCCTTCAAGTACAGCCCATACTAAGAGATCATCGCTATCCAGTCTATTTAAAGTCCTAAAAACTGCAATTATATCAACGGCCTTGTAGGTGCCTGACTTCGATGCAAATGAGACAATTTCCCTGTAATCTGTGAAATTATATTCAGGCACCCCTGCTCTTTGGCACCGCTCTCTCAGTATTCGTGCCCAATGCAGACACCCCCACCACCACCCCCTCCCCATCCAGGTCAGTGGAAAGTGCCATCTGCACAAGAGACTGGCTGGCACCTGACAATGTACCTGGATGCCAGAAATTGATGCAAATAAATTGAGCTAGCTTTGTCAGGCAATGTCATCTTATTTAACATAAACGTCTACCTGACAATGGAGGCAGCACGAGCCTGGAGCAACTGGAGGAGATTTGAACATCAGCGTCCCCCTGATAATGGAGGCAGGTCGAGCCTGGAGCAGCTGGAGGGTGATTTAAACATCGCCATCCAGCTGACAACGGAGGCAGCTCGAGCCTGGAGCAATTACAGATCTTTTCAAGAGGACAAAATGAGAAATAAAAAGTAATAAAGTTATGACATCACAAGGATGGAGGATAGTGATTGGTTCTTCCAGATTAATTGAATCACTGGACAGGGAATGAATCTTAAAGACAGCTAATAACTGATTTAATTTGATTCAATTGCTGATTTTCTAATTTTAACTCAATTTATAATTATGGTACATATTATTTAATTTTGTTTAATTATAATTAATCTTTTTTATACTGATTTTACTATTGTATACTCCTTATTGTATTATTTACAATGTAATTTGATTTTTTTTTAGCTTTTTCACCTGCAAGTCTATCTGCAAGTACGTTTTGGCTGTCGCTTCGGACACGAGCCTTTAACCTCTTTTTACACTTCCTTCTCACACTTTTTCTCTCTTTATCTAATGTGTTGTAAAACTGTTGTGAAGCACCACGGGACGTTTTATTACGTTAAAGGTGCTATGTAAATAAAAGTTATTCTTCTTATTATTATTATTTGTGCTCCGGCGTAGGAAGCCTTTGTCAATGGGGCAGCGTACAGCCTGCATTACTGGCCCCATATTATATTTGTAAATGCAAGAGTGGAAATCCTTTAGCACAATACATTTGTTTGATAGTCTAACCAGTTGTGTCAAAATAAGAGCTGGATATCTGCATTCATCCTCTCTGCACCTTTGTGATCAGGCAAGGTTTATTTTACAGCCACATCAGAAAAACAGCATTGTTAAACAATACAAATTTAACAGCTAATGAATAAATCTGTTGAATTTAAAAGTAAAACTACTTACTGTTTTGAATGTAGAAAGGGATAGGTTTCCTTGACTACCTTAGGGAATTAAGCAAGTGCTGAGCTATACGCAGAGAACAATCTTGTCAGGACACACAATGGTCCTGAATTGACAATAGCTTTGATGGTCATTGATCATATTCAGCAGATTCCCTAGGCAATTTTCAGGCTTGTTTTTCATGGAGTATTTTTTCCCCCCACGCAGCCCCCTGAAGCTCCAAGGAGTCAGGGGACCTGGTGATTTACCTCGAGATGGTTTACATTGATTTCTGAAGACTGCTGTATAAATCATCGGATGCTCCTAACTTCACAAAGCTTTAGGAAAAATGCAATATGTCAAACCTTTAATCCCCCAGAGAATAATTTTCCATGAAAATATTTGCCCAGGCTGGCTCTTAAAAGGAAGTATTCATTTTCATAATACATTGATGCTGTTGAATTCTGTGATACATATCTAATTGGACAACATTAAGGGCTGGAAATTCATCAGCCTCCCGCCCATTTTTCGGCGGTATTTCTTCATTTTGGGTGGAAAATGGTGCGGCAGGAAATTTATTGAAGTCTTCTGCCGTTGGTTTTGAAATACCGCTGGGGAGCAGACTGCCGGCATGCAACTCTCTCAAAACCGTTTCCGCCCTGGTTTGGCCACAGCGATGACCCGTAGATGGAAAAAAAACACAGAGGAAAAACCTGCCGGTGCAGGCAGTAGGTATGAAACCCTGCAAAAAAGGTAAGTTAAAGTTTATTTTTAAATTCTTTTGCAGCGATTCACTCGAAAAGAGTCCTGTGAATGTCTTGCGATTTTTTGTTCTTTGGAAAAATGTTTTTTGTGTTTTCCCCCCTCCCTAGGCCCAACTCGTGGCAGTAATCGGCCTCAGAATAACATTGACGAGGATCGCGTTTTCCGCCGCAAATCCTCGTACAGCGCCGATTTTTCCCACTAGGCGGATTTTCCCCCCATTTTTTTCATGAATTTTCTGCTGAGAATTCACAGCGGAGTCTAAGCGGTTTTTTTTTTGCGACAAACCGGTGTGGCCGGTTTTCGATGAATTTCCAGCTCCATGTGTCCTTTTTGTGACGAGAAACAATTTACTTGCCCGAAACTCTCTGTTTTTGGATAGTTTTGCAGTGTAAATCATTGCATGTTTTAGACTCTGGAATTCCCTCCCCCCCCACCACCTCTCCACCTTCCTCCCTCCTTTAAGACTATTAATACACATCTGTTTAACCAACCGCTTGGTTGGTCACTCCGAATATCTCCTTGTTGGTCTCGGTGTCCATCTTTTGGATGAAACCTCTGTGAAGTGCTATGTTAAAAGTGCTATTTAAATCTAAGTTGTTTACAATTCTGGAATCCAGGTTGTCTCCATCAATGTATTGTTGGGCTTCAGCTACAAGCGTCCATTGATTTTAGTTGAGCCATTAGTTATACAGTGGCCCTAGTTTTAATAGTACTATTAAACTAAAACTGCAACAAAGTGTACCAATGAACCATAACAGTAACTATTCAATCATAAGGTTTTTGCAGTTCAACTGCAAGAGTTTGACAGCAAAATATCTTTTGGGTGAAATAAAAGACCCTATAGCATCCTCATCTTATGACTCTTTACGCTGATTTAATGTGTAAATTCATTTAATTAGATATGCATTGCAGAATATTTGAGGATAAATGTATTATGGAAATTAATATTTGCTTCAGTGAACCAGAGTGAACAAACATCTAGGGAATCATTTATGCATTTTAAGGCACAGCCAGGAGAAATGGGAAGCGTTCTTTTGGCCGATCATTAACTTGCTGAGGTGAATTGAAGCTAAATAATGCCGGTTTTTATTGTGGCTGTCTATGAAGAGCAAACAGCTGCTGCTTTATGTTTGAAAGTAATCAATACAGTTGACCTCGATCATTACAGCATAGAGGAATCAAATGTGAGAAGATAAATTAAATAGACAGGAGAGGATCTTTGCCTTTTATTTGGAGCAACTGAAAGGAAATACACCAGCGATAGTGATGTAATTGCATCAATTTTCAGCAACAATTGTACAAAATTGCCAGATAGGTGAGTTTTATTCTTTTTGTTCCAGCCAGGTAAAGGTTCAATATCGTGGCCATGAAAGCACGTGATTCTGCTCGGCTCCAGACAGAGCGGGAGCCGCTCCCGGCTGGTGACCCCAAGACTGACCCTGCCAGAGTTCCCAGGATTGGAGCATATTGGAGCACTGGCAGCGTCTGCTAGGGAGGGAGGTAGCAAAGACTGCCGCTGACCTGCCTCGTAGGGTGCAGCCAGTTAGGGGACAGCCGAATTTCCACTTTATAAGGGGGCTGATTTCACTGGGGCCAAAAGTTCACTCTTGGACTGATCCCAGCCTAGAACACTTCAGTGGGCCCTGTAATGTATTCTTTATGACATCACAAACATACAGACTTTACAAGATGGCTCCAGTACATCATGTGACTTTTTATATATTTACGTCAGCAGTTGCATTACCACAGTAGTCCACTTGGTGGAGCTCTATATTATACTTCTCCCTCCTTAAAGAAGAAGTAATCATAACAAAATAAGCATTATACATAACTTGCATGTTATACAAAACAAAAGATATGGACTTATTTTGCCATATTTACAAATCAAATTTAACCACTTGTTTTCTGTTTCGAAGAGGATACCTTCGTTCTCGAACAGAACTTTCCAAATTTGGTGTCGAACTTAGACTCATTCTAGGCTGAGTCTGAGGAGAGTTTTTCTCCAAGGGTAGCCTTTAATCGACATTGGAACTCTCTAGAACTTCAGACTGTTTGTCTGCCTGACTCGGACTCAGACTTAAATTCTGACTTTCTCTTGGACTTGTTTCTAGTACATCTGATGTAGGATTTGCTACTGGTACTCTACTTGTAACAAGACTATCTGACTCATAAGAAATAATTGAATCATTCCAACTTTCAAATCCTTCTACATCTGTAGGTAAAATATGATCAATGTGAACAAACCTAACCTTTCCATGATCAAACATCTTGACCAAATATGTGCGAGGGCCAAATATCTTCACTATTCTTCCTGGTAACCACCTTAAGAACATAAGAACATAAGAAATAGGAACAGGAGTAGGCCATACGGCCCCTCGAGCCTGTTCTGCCATTTAATAAGATCATGGCTGATCTGATCATGGACACAGGTCCACTTCCCCGCCCACTCCCCATAACCCCTTATCCCCTTATCATTTAAGAAACTGTCTATTTCTGTCTTAAATTTATTCAATGTTCCAGCTTCCACACAGCTCTCTGAGGCAGCGAATTCCACAGATTTACAACCCTCTGAGAGAAGAAATTCCTCCTCATCTCTGTTTTAAATGGGCGGCCCCTTATTCTAAGATCATGCCCTCTAGTTCTAGTCTCCCCCATCAGTGGAAACATCCTCTCTGCATCCACCTTGTCAAGCCCCCTCACAATCTTATACGTTTCGATAAGATCACCTCTCATTCTTCTGAATTCCAATGAGTAGGGGCCCAACCTACTCAACCTTTCCTCATAAGTTAACCCCCTCATCCCCGGAATCAACCTAGTGAACCTTCTCTGAACTGCCTCCAAAGCAAGTATATCCTTTCGTAAATATGGAAACCAAAAGTGCACGCAGTATTCCAGGTGTGGCCTCATCAATACCCTGTACAGCTGTAGCAAGACTTCCCTGCTTTTATACTCCATTCCTTTTGCAATAAAGGCAAAGATACCATTGGCCTTCCTGATCACTTGCTGTACCTGCATACTAACCTTTTGTATTTCATGCTCAAGTACACCCAGGTCCCACTGTACTGCAGCACTTTGCAATTTTTCTCCATTTAAACAATAACTTGCTCTTTGATTTTTTTTCTGCTGAAGTGCATGACATTTGTGCTCCTGATGATGTGGATCTCTCGAACCTCCTTGTCCTGTTGCTTCTCTTCAACGCTATGTGGTGTCTGGTGATTTCTTCTTATAGTCTTGAAAGGCGGTTTACTCCTCCATCAGCATTCCTTTGCAAGATGTCCAGTTTTCTTGCAGAAGAAACAACCTGCCTTCACATATTGACAACTTTGAGCAAGGTGTTGTCCCAGACACCGATAGCATGACTTCAGTGCGCTGTTGCCTTGGCTAGTTGCTGAGGTCTTGGGGCCCAACTGCCTTTTACCTTTAACCTGCAGATGATCCACCTCAGTTGTCTGAAGATTGGAAATGATGTGAAATTCTTGGGAGTATTGGTCATAGCAGTCTGACAAGCTAAATCAAAAGTCAAGTTAGTGGTTGTCAACAACTTCCTTCTGATTGCTTCATTTTTCATCCCACAAACAAAGCGGTCACGCAATGCTTGGTCCTGAAAGTTTCCGAAATGAATGGATAGCTCTTTTAAAGTGACAATGTACTCACTGATACTCTCATCAATAAATTGATCTCGTATTCCAAAATGATTACTTTCAGCAATTTCCAGGGGCTCAGTACCAAGTGCTGTTCTAACTTGGTTAGAATCTCTGTCAGTGGCCTGTCCTTCACCTTGACAGGAACAAGCACGTTTTCAGGGTTTCATATACCTCGGGGCCTGCTTCAGTCAGGAAAATAGCTCCTTTTTTTTCTAACACCACTCGGTTACGGTTTTCATCATTGGGGACTTCTACGATGCTATTTGCGGTGAAAAATATTTCTAACCACGCCATATTTGTTCCAAAAATCTCTTGGTTACGCTGGAACTCATCCAAGTGCCCTATTATTCCCATAGGCGCGGCCATCTGGACTTTTCAGTTCAGCCGAGTGTGCTTGTAATTTAGCTTGGATTTTTCGCTGTGCTGCAAAGTCTTTCTGCTGTTAAGCAGAAACATCCACCAACGACAATTTCAGCTAGGGAATCCAGAAATCCGATCCTCCGTCGCCGACGTAATATATTCTTTACGACATCACAAACACACAGGGCTAGATTTTAGACTTTTGTGCAGATCGCCCAAAAATGGGCATTATTTCTGGTGTGGGTGGTAAAAATGGGTTTTCAGATCGCCGGCTTGTTGCCCATTCTCAAAGCCCTCAGTCTCCATTTTTGAAATTGGGCGTTACCGCGAGCGATCTGAAATGGATGTTAGCGTTAAATCTCTCTGACCTTCTGCCGTAAAGTGTCTCCGTCCTTAGCAACGGCATGGCAACGCTCGATTCCCATGATTCAGGAGGTCAGGGGTCATCATTACATGCGCAGAAGAGGAAACAGAGAGAGAGGGAGCAGAGAGGGACTGAAAACGTGTGTGGGTGTGGTGTGTGCTTGTTTGGCAGTTGTGGGAGGCACGAGGGAGATTCACCAGCAGCAAAAAGCCTACTAAGCACCAAGAACATAGTTGGCACTGAGTTTTTGTCCAACAAATAATACATAACTTGGAAGGGATGGAGGAGGCCCTGGAGCTGTTAGCCAGGAACAGTGGTGGCAGAGGGCTCCCCATTGCCAACCATACATGAGAGCCAGGAGCAACATCTTGCTTCTGGCTCGGAGCAGGTTCCCACCTCAGGACCGTCCTCTCCCATATCCGTCCAAGCAGCGGTTCTGCTGTCATCCCCCCAACAATGAAGCATTGCCTGAGGAGCTCCTCGGCCAGGCGGCTTGGAATCAGGAGGGAAAGAGGGGGGGGGATGGTGCGGGGGGGGGAAGGAAAGTGAGGTGCATGGCCACAGGTGTTGTCTGGGGCATATTTTTAGGTTGCTGCTGCTATTTTGGTGGGAAGGTCGGGGCAAGGGACGAGGGGGCTCCCTTGTTGTTTTGCATTTGTGTTCTGTTTTGCTGGAAATGGGGACCATTGTAATGATGTAAATGTGATAAATTTGTCGTGGTCTGGGGCGGGGGTGGGGTGGTTTTTACAGATATACTTATGATTTCAGACAAATGGTCAGATTAAATGTTTTTTTTAACATAACCTTGTTGCGCATTGGCTCAGATAGCTGCACCGTTACACACTGGTGATTCCTTAATATGAAAGGTTATAATTACACTTAACTTGAATCAACTTAAACTTTAACTGTCACCAAGGTGATGCCCACCATTGATGTATGACCTGCACACCAGCAGTGTGTCAGCTTTGTAAATATCACCAATGTTCTTTCAGATAAAGCGCTCATTTATCAGCTCCTGACGCAAGAGTCTTGCAGCTATGTAGCCACCACGGGCCCTTTCCTGTGGTCTACAGGGGGGCGGGGGCATGGCTTCAGCATCAGCCTGATTGTTTGGGCCGATGTCATCGTCCGCCTCCTC
This sequence comes from Pristiophorus japonicus, assembly GCF_044704955.1. Lineage (NCBI taxonomy): Eukaryota > Metazoa > Chordata > Chondrichthyes > Pristiophoridae > Pristiophorus > Pristiophorus japonicus. Next base: position 19,471,285 of record NC_091991.1, on the reverse strand, counting down.
ATCCTCCTCTTCCTCTCTCTGGTGAGGTGGACTGTCAGACTCATCGGGCAATTCTTGTTCCCTCCTGATAGCCAAGTTGTGCAACATGGAGCACACCATCAAAAATTGAGCTACCTGCTCAGGGTGGTATTGGAGCTCACCTCCTGAGTGGTCCAGGCATCTAAAGCACTGCTGAAGCACTCCAATGCTTTTCTCGACGATATTGCGAGTGGCTCTGTTGTATTGCTTCTTGGCTTCGGTGTGGGTGTCATGCAGGGGGGTCATCAGCCAGGTGGCGAGGCCGTATCCTTTGTTGTCATATATCTCACATTACTGTATCTAACTGTATCTTACCATGCTATACATGACTGTAACTGGATATGACCTGTAACAATAAGCATACCTTACCACCAGGGATGCACTTGCAGGAGACACTCCATACCTGTCCCACTGAGGTATATAAAGGGAGGTCTCAGGCAAGTGCAGCACTGGCGAGCTGGAATTAAAGGTGCAGGTCCTGAGTGACCTTGACTTCAGCATGTGTCTCGTGTAAGTCAGTACATTAGAGTCAGGCCTTAACATTTGTCACCAAGCATCCATGCATTGACCTTGTGGCTGATTTGTAAACAAGTCAGATACAGTGCTCTAATGCAGGATCATGAATGCTGCCCGGAAATTTAGCATTCACTGCCATAATAATTTGTTGGTGGTCGACAACGAGTTGCACATTTAGGGAATGGAATCCCTTGCGGTTCCTGAAAACCTCTGCATCCTGAAAAAGTGCCCGCATCGCGATGTGCGTACAGTCTATTGCTCCCTGAACCTTGGGGAAATTAGCAATTTGGTAGAATCCTAGAACCCTCTCAGTCTGTGCCTCCCTGGACATAGGGAAGCTGATAAAGTCCATCCTGCGTGCATACAGGGCTTCAGTGTCCTCTCTAATGCAGCAATGTGTTGCATGCTGAGATATACTGCAAATGTTGCCAGCTGAGGCCTGAAAGGAACCCGACGCGTAGAACAACTGTGCCGCGGTGACCTTGAACTCGACGGACAGTGCAATCCTGATGGTGCTGGCAGGCTGCAGATCTCCCCTTATGAGCTGGCATATCTCACTGATAACATCTTTGTGTAAGCGCAGTCTCCTAAGGCAGGTGGTGTCGCACAAGTTGAGGTAAGGCGGCTTCCCCCTATACTTGCAGGGGGTGTAACGTTACATTTGAGAGTGTCTTGCCTATGTCCGAAACTAGAGTCACAAGAACACAAGAAATAGGAGCAGGAGTGGGCCATTTGACCCCTCGAGCCTGCTCCGCCATTTAATAAGATCATGGCTGATCTGATCATGGACTCAGTTCCACTCATGCTCTTAGAAAAATCTCTTGGATAAAGGTAGCCCTTGTCTCATGGCAGCTTGCTCCTGGAACGGGTAGGCTACTGGCTGCATCCCTGGAGCTTGCTTCCAGGCAGCTTAGATTTACTTCCCACATGAGCTAAAAGAGCTTGCCGGCTGTGTCATATAACAATCAATTAACAACAGTGTAACCCCAGCGAGAATAGTACAATTACTGTCTCCATATTTAGCAGCTTCCCCCAATAACGATCAAACTTTCAACCACATGGACACTTTGCTCCAGGAGGCAGTCACACCCTTAAAGTTCAATAGTACTTTAGAGCTAATCAATGGTTGGGGACAGGAGGGTGAGACTGCAAGTCAGGAAGCTTTGGGGACCCAGGACGTAGTGATGGAGGAGCCTCAGCCCTTACCCTGTCCAACAGGTACAAGGTACTTGCTGCCTGTATGGATGAGGAAAAGGACTGCAGGGAGGATGGGCATACTGACCCCCATGGTACAGGGGGCCATCCAAGTTGGGGGAGAAGGAAGGAATGTGGTAGTAGTAGGGGATAGTATAGTCAGGAGGATAGATAATGTTCTCTGCAGCCGCAAAAGAGAGTCGGTGTCAGGGTTAAGGATATCTCCTCACGGCTGGAGAAGAACTTGGACTGGGAAGAGTAGAATCCAATTGTCGTGATCCATGTAGGAACCAAAGACATAGGTAGAACTAGGAATGAGGTTCTGCTGAGGGAGTTTGAGGAGGTAGGTCCTAAATTAATAAGCAGAACCTCAAGGGTAATAATCTCTGGATTACTACCTGAGCTACGCACAAATTGGCATAGGGTCAAGCAGGTCAGAGAGTTAAATGTGTGGCTGAAAGAGTGGTGTGGGAGGAAGGGGTTTCAATTCATGGCAGCAGTACTGGGGAAAGAGGGAGCTGTTCTGTTGGGACGAGCTCTACTTAAACCGGGCTTTGACCAGTGTCCTGGCGAATAGAATAACTAGGGCTGTAGATATGGCTTTAAATTTAAAAATTGGGGGGAGGGGTCAGGTGAGAGGAATTTAGACATCTAAAGAGAAAAGCCAATTCACTAGAATAGCATAGCGATTTGGGTGAAAATGAGCAGAGTATGACAGGAAGGGACAGAGAGTTTAATGGTAACAGTGCAGTGGAGAATAAGATCAAAGCAGAGAATAATGGTAAGCAAATTAAATTAAAGGCTCTTTATCTGAATGCACAGAGCATTTGTAACAAGCTGGATGAACGAGTGGCAAAAATAGAGATAAATGGGTTTGGTCTAATAGTCATTACAGAGACATGGTTGCAAGGTGACCAAGGTTGGGAACTAAATTTTCCAGGGTATGTGATGTTTTGAAAAGACAGGCAGAATGGTAAAGGGTGGTGGGTAGCTCTGATAATAAAGGATGACATAAGGACAGTAGAGAGAAAGGATCTCAGCTCTGAAGAACAGAAAGTAGAATCAGTATGGATGGAGAGAAGAATAACAATGGGCAGAAAACACTGGTGGGAGTGCTATATAGGCCCCCTCCCAGTAGCTATACCATTGGACAGAATATTAATCAAGAAATAGTAGGTGCTTGTAACAAAGGTAATGCAATAATCTTGGGGGACTTTAATCTTCATATAGACTGGACAAATCAAATTGGCAAAGCTAGTCTGGAGGATAAGTTCATAGAATGCATTCGGGACAGTTTCCTAGAACAATACGTCATGGAACCAACCAGGGAACAGGCAATTTTAGATCTTGTATTGTGTAATGAGAGAGGGTTAATTAGCAATCTCATAGTAAAGGATCCTCTGGGACAGAGTGATCATAATATGAGAGAATTTCACGTTACATTTGAGAGTGTCTTGCCTATGTCCGAAACTAGAGTCACAAGAACACAAGAAATAGGAGCAGGAGTGGGCCATTTGACCCCTCGAGCCTGCTCCGCCATTTAATAAGATCATGGCTGATCTGATCATGGACTCAGTTCCACTTCCCTGCCCGTTCCCCATAACCCTTTATTCCCTTAGCGCTCAAAAATCTGTATCTCTGCCTAAAATGACCCAGTCTCCACAGCTCTCTGGGGTAGAGAATTCCACAGATTTACAACGCTCTGAGAGAAGAAATTCTTCCTCGTCTCAGTTTTAAATGGGCGGCCCCTTATTCTGAAACTATGCCCCCTAGTTTTAGTTTTTCCTATGAGTGGAAACATCCTTTCTGCATCCATCTTGTCCAGCCCTCTCATGTTTCGATAAGATCACTTCTCATTCTTCTGAATTCCAATGAGTAAAAATCCAACCTACTAAACCTATCTTCATAAATCAACCCCCTCATCTCCGGAATCAACCTAGTGAATCATCTCTAAACAGCCTCTGTAAGTGCCCTTGGTGGTTTCAAATCACCCCTCTTTCAACAGTTCTCGACCCGGGAATTATAGTAGATAACAGAATACTCAGTTATAGACAGATCTTTCGGTCTCAACCATCACAATGCTTTTATTCAAGTTGAAGAACACACTCGCTTCCAGTAAAACACACCCTGGTGGCATAAAACAACACATAACACTGGCCCATCCGAACAGGTCCCTATCGCGAAGTACCCACGACTACAAAAAGCACTCCTGCTTGGCTCAATAGTGCACCACCGAATCTGTCCAACAGACTGTGCGTACGCCTATGATCTGCGCAGAACCTCCCCACTAAACCCCTAAGGCTTAGTTGGGACACACAACGCCCCTTCACACTATGCGGTGGTCTAAAGGATGTGTGGGCTGGGATAATGCTCACCAGTTACTCTTTTGGCTTACTGGCTGCTTCTCCCGATGAGCTGTATCTTCTGGTTCCATACCAATCTGGTTTCCAAATCCCAGTCTCAAGGTCAGCTTCCCAGTCAAAAATAGCGAGGCTCTCTTTGTTCATAGATGTTGGTTTCTTCTCTCTGCCCCCGATGGAGTGCTCGGTCCTTGAATGCATTGAATGAAGCAAGCAAGCGTAGAAGAAGAGAGAGAGAGAGAGATATGTAGCAAACTGCCTACAAAAATACCTGAAAAAATGCTTGCTGAATCCTCGCGCCAAAAACCAGTCCTTTGCCTGAGGCAGTTCAACTAAATATATGAATCACATCCTCGGCCTGTGCCGTTGTTACTGGGCTCTTCCTGGGGATAAAGACTCCAACGAGTCTGAGTGGCCAATAGCTTCCTTTGTCCTGAGGTTCCCACGCTCCGGGGCTACCTCATTCCAGGATGATGTCTTGAGCACTGACCAGTTTACCTGATCTCTCACTGATGGGTCCCCATTACATGACAAAAGCGTCCTCCATCAGCCAACTACCTGCGATCAGCCATTAACCCATCCCAGACTATCCCCGCCCACCTGATGTGTATTCCTGTGGAACATGTTTGGGCCTGTCTCAGTCATGCTGTCAGCTCTTCTGTAGTAAATGAAATATGGAAAAGCAATGTCCAAAACTTAAAGTCCAAAATCCTGAAGTCTGTTTCGATGTTTACACCGATGCTTACACCCCCAAAGCAAGTATATTCTTTCTTAAATACGGAGACCAAAACTGCATGCAGCACTCCAGGTGTAGCCTCACTATTACCCTGTACAGTTGTAGCAGGACTTCTCTGCTTTTATACTTCATCCCCCTTGCAATAAAGGACAACATTGCATTTGCCTTCCTAATTACTTGCTGTACCTGCATACTAACGTTTTGTGTTTCACAAGGCCCCCCAGGTCCCTCTGTACTGAAGCACTTTGAAATTTTTCTTCATTTAAATTATAATCAGCTTTTCTATTTTTTCTGCCAAAGTGGATAACCTCACATTGTCCTACATTATATTCCATCTGCCAAATGTTTGCCCACTCACAGCCAGCCTATATCCCTTTGCAGATTTTTTGTGCCCTCCTCATAATTTGCTTTCCCATCCATCTTTGTATCATCTGCAAACTTGGTTACATTACACTCAGTCCCTTCATCCAAGTCATTAAAATAAATTGTAAATAGTTGAGGCCCCAGCACCAATCCCTGTGGCACCCCATTACTGTTTGCCAACCGGAAAATGACCCATTTATCCCGACTCTCTGTTTTCTATTAGCTAACCAATCCTCAATCCATGCTAATATATTACCCACAACCCATGAACTTTTATCTTGTGCAGTAACCTATTATGTGACACCTTATCGAATGCCTTCTGGAAATCCAAATACAGCACATTCACTGGTTCCCCCTTATCCACCCTGCTTGTTACATCCTCGAAGAACTCCAGCAAATTTGTCAAACATGATTTCCCTTTCATAAAAGCATGCTGACTCTGCTTGATTGAATTATGCTTTTCCAAATGTCCTGTTACTGCTTCCTTAATAATGGACTCCAGCATTTTCCCAATGACAGATGTTAGGCTAACTGGTCTATAGTTTCCTGCTTTCTGTCTGCCTCCTTTTTTAAATTGCGGCGTTACAATTGCAGTTTACCAATCTACTGGCACCTCCCCAGAATCCAGGGAATTTTGGTAAATTACAACCAATGCATCCACTATCTCTGCAGTCACTTATTTTAAGACCCGAGGATGTAAGCCATCAGGTTCAATAGACTTGTCTGCCTTTAGTCCCATTATTTTATCGAGTACTACTTCTTTAGTGATAGTGATTGTATTAAGTTCCTCCCTCCCTATAGCCCCTTGATTATCCACTATTGGGATGTTTTTAGTGTCTTCTACTGTAAAGACCGATACAAAATATTTCTTCAAAGTCTCTGCCATTTCCCTGGTCCCCATTATTAATCGCCCAGTCTCATCCTCTAGGGGACAAAGATTTACTTTAGCCACTCTTTTCCTTTTTATGTACCTGTAGAAAGTCTTACTATCTGTTTCTATATTTCATGCTAGTTTACTTTCATAATCTTTCTTCTCTCTCTTTATTAATTTTTAATCATTTTTGCTGGCTTTTAAAAGTTTCCCAATCCTCTGGCCTGCTACTAGTCTTGGCCACATTGTATGCCCTTGTTTTCAATTTGATACCATCCCTCATTTCCTTAGTTAGCCACAGATGGTTATCCCGTCTCTTACATCCTTTCCTTCTCACTGGGATATATTTTTGTTGCGAGTTATGAAATATCTCCTTAAGTGTCTGTCACTGCTCATCAACCGTCCCACGCTGTAATCTACTTTCTCAGTCCACTTTAGCCAACTCTCCCTTCATACCTTTGTAGTTTCCTTTATTCAAGCTTCGGACACTGGTTAGAGATCCAACTTTATCACCCTCCAACTGACTTTGAAATTCAACCATGTTATGGTCACTCATTCCTAGAGGACCCTTTATTAGGAGATTGTTTATTAATCCTGTCTCATTACACAGTACCAGATCTAAGATAGCCTGCTCCCTGGTTGGTTCCACAACGTAATGTTCAAGGAAACTATCTCGGATACACTCTATGAACACTTCCTCAAGGCTTCCCTGGCCAATTTGCTTTGTCCAATCAATTACAAGCTTCCATTATTTCTTGATATATACTCCGTCCAATAGTGTGGCTATTGTTATCATCATCATAGGCAGTCCCTCAGAATCGAGAAAGAATTGCTTCCACTCTTAAAAATGAGTCCTTAGGTGGCTGAACAGTCCAATATGAGAACCACAGTCCCTGTCACAGGTGGGACAGATAGTCTTTGAGGGAAAGGGAGGGTGGGACAGGTTTGCAGCACGCTCTTTCCGCTGCCTGCGCTTGATTTCTGCATGCTCTCAGCGATGAGACTCGAGGAGCTCAGCGCCCTCCCGGATGCACTTCCTCCACTTAGGACGGTCTTTGGCCAGTGATTCCCAGGTGTCAGTGGGGATATTGCACTTTATCAGGGAGGCTTTCAGGGTGTCCCTGTAACGTTTCCTCTACCCATCTTTGGCTCGTTTGCTGCGAAGGAGTTCGAGTAGAGCACTTGCTTCAGGTCTGGCATGTGAACTATGTGGCCTGCCCAGCGGAGCTGATCAAGTGTGGTCAGTGCTTCAATGCTGAGGATGTTGGCCTGTCGAGGACGCTAATGTTGGTGCATCTGTCCTCCCAGGGGATTTGTAGGATCTTGCGGAGGCATCGTTGGTGGTATTTCTCCAGCGACTTGAGGTGTCTACTGTACATAGTCCATGTCTCTGATCCGTACAGGAGGGAGGGTATTGATACAGCCCTGTAGACCATGAGCTTGGCGGCAGTTTTGAGGGCCTGGTCTTCAAACACTCTTTTCCTCAGATGGCTGAAGGCTGCACTGGCGCACTGGAGACAGTGTTGAATCTTGTCGTCAATGTCTGCCCTTGTTGATAAGAGGCTCCCCAGGTATGGGAAATGGTCCACGTTGTCCAGGGCTGCGCCGTGGATCTTGATGACTGGGGGGCAGTGCTGTGCGGCGAGGACAGGCTGGTGGAGGATCTTTGTCTTACTACTTTGTCTACTGTTAGGGGGCCTATAGACTACGCCCACCAGCAACTTTTTCCCCTTATTATTCCTTATTTCCACCCAAACTGATTCAATATCTTGATCCTCTGAGCCGATATCATTTCTCACTAACACACTGATCTCATCTTTTATTAACAGAGCTACACCACCTCCTTTTCCTTTCTGTCTGTCCTTCCGAATTGTGAAAAAGCCCTGAATATTTAGTTCCCAGTCCTGGTCACCTTACAACCACATCTCTGTAATAGCTATCACTTCATACCCGTTCGTATCTATTTGTGCCGTCAACTCATCTATTTTGTTACGAGTGTTGCGTGCATTCAGATAAAGAGCTTTTAAATTTGTTTTTTTACCCTTTTTTCCTGGTTTGACTCCACTTTCTGATTCACTTTTATATTTATACATTCTGTCCCTTCCTGTCACCCTCTTTTTCATTTCCCCCAGTGCTACCTTGCTCTATTGCCTTCTCCTTATTCTTTGACTTCTTAAATTTTCACTCAGGTGAACCCTCCTCCCAACTATTTAGTATAAACCCTCTCCACAGCCCTAGTTATTTGATTCACCAGGACCCTAGTCCCAGCACGGTCTAAGTGGAGATCGTCCCAATGGAACAGCTCCCTCTTACCCCAGTACTGGTGTCAGTGCCCCACAAACCAAAACCCATTTCTCCCACACCAGTCTTTGAGCCCCGTGTTTAACTCTCTGATCATATTTACCCTATGCAAATTTGCTCGTGGCTCAGGTAGTAATCCGGAGATTATTACCTTTGTGGTTCTGCATTTTAATTTGGTCCCGAGCTGCTCATTCTCCCTCAGCAGAACCTCTTTCTTTGTCCTACCTATGTCATTGGTACCTATGTGGACCACAGCAACTGGATATTTCCCCTCCCACTCCAAATTCCTCTCCAGCCCAGAGGTGATGTTCTTAACTTTGGCACCAGGCAGGCAACACAGCCTTCGGGACTCATGCTCTTGGCTGCAGAGAATAGTATCTATCCTACTAAATATTATTTAAATAAAGCCAATTACATACGTATTGTGGTGTATCACTGACTCCACATGGTCTGGTATAAGTCTAACTGCTGTGACCTTCGTCCTTTATTGTTCAGCTCCAGAGTGCCTCCCAGGTGTGGTGGTCACCCTTATATAGTCCTTGTTACAGGCACTACCGGGGTTTCCTACTGCAGCGCCCTCTGTGGTGTGGCATAGTACTTACATTACATTTAAGGTACTGGGACGATACACACATCATTACATAACAGGTATGAAGGGCGAGTTGGCTAAGGTAGATTAGAAAAATAAATTAAAATGTATGGTCATAGATAAGCAGTGGTTAGCATTTAAATAAATACTTCATAATTCTCAACAAAAATACATTCCATTGAGTAACAAAAACTCCACAGGAAAAGTGATCCATCCGTGGCTAACTAAAGACGTTAAGGATAGCATTAGATTGAAAGAAGAAGCTTGTAATGTTTTGAAGAATAGTAGTAAGCCTGACGATTGGGAGAGTTTCAGAAACCAGCAAAGCATGGCCAAAAATTTGATAAAAAGGGAAAAAATAGACTGAGAGAAAACAAGCAAGAAATATAAAAACAGATTGTAAGAGCTTCTACAATTATATAAAAAGGAAGAGAGTAGCAAAAGTAAACATTGTTCCCTTAGAGGTTGAGGCAGGAGAAATTATTATATGGAATAAGAACATGGCAGAAATGTTAAACAAATATTATGTATCCATCTTCACAGTAGAAGATGCAAAAAAGCATACCTAAAATGATGGGGAACCAAGGATATAATGAGGGTGAGGAACTTAACATAATTAATATAAGTAGATAAAATGTGCTAGAGAAGCTAATGGGACTAAAATCCGACAAATCCCCTGGACCTGACGGCCTACTTCCCAGGATACTAAAAGTGGTGACTTCAGAGATAGTGGATGCATTGATTTTCATCTTTCAAAAATCCCTCGATTGTAGAATAGTCCCAGCGGATTGGAAGGTCGCAAATGTAACACCACTATTCAAGAAAGGAGGGAGAGGGAAAACAGGGAACTATAAGCCAGTTATCCTAACATCAGTCATCGGAAAAATGCTAGAATCCATTGTTAAAGAAATGGTACTTAAAAAATCATAATATGATTGGGCAGAGTCAACATGGTTTCATGATAGGAAAATCGTGTTTGACAAATTTATTGGAGTTTTTTGAGGATGTAACTAGCAGGATAGATAAAGGGGAACCAGTGGATGTAGTATATTTGGATTTCCAAAAGGCATTCGATAAGGTGCCACATAAAAGGTTATTACACAAGATAAAGGAGCAAGGCATTGGAAGTAATATATTAGCATGGATAGAGGATTGGTTAATGGATAGAAAACAAACAGAAGGGATAAACGGGTCTTTTTCAGGATAGCAGGCTGTAACTAGTGGGGTTCCGCAAGGATCAGTTCTAGGGCCTCAGCTATTTACAATCTATATTAATGACCTAGATGAAGGGACCGAGTGTAATGTATCCAAGTTTTCTGACGATACAAAGCTAGGTAAACTATGAGGGGATCACAAAGCATCTGCAAAGGAATATAGATAGACTAAGTGAGTGGGCAGTTAGGCAGCAGATGGCGTGTAATGTAGGGAAATGTGGGGTTATTCACTTTGGTAGGTAGAATAGAAAAACAGAATGGGGGTGAAAATGCCCCTCTTCTTAAGGCCCGTTACCACCGCAAATCAGCGGCCACGCTGCAGAGTGGAGTGGCCGCCGACTTTTCGTGGAATGGCCGCTGATAGCCCAATTGCCCTTCCGAGGTTTCCCAGCGGTGTCCCGATCCCCACCTATCGCTCCGCTGCTGCCGATTCCTGTTAAGTGTGTCATCACCGTGTGCACCGCTGATCTAGCCCCCCCGCAACGGCGACATTCCCTTCTGAAAATCTTCGGCCCGCCCGGCGGTGCCAAAACCTGTTTTTTTCCCGGTGGTCCCGTGAGGCTGTGGCCTTCTGCAACGGCGGTGCGGCTTCCCTTAAAGGGGAGGGTGCACTGCCGCTGCCGCCATGTTTTTTTTTGACGGCCGACTGCCATGCTGGCCCGACAATAATGCCCCCGGGCTTGGCTGGGCTGCCAACAGGCAGCCTGGCATCCCCTCTTGGGGTTATTCCAAAAAGCCCTCCCCGGTGGCCCAGTGCGCAGACGTTTTAAAATCGCGAAGGCTCTCCCCTTTAAGTGAAGGGGAGAGCTGTGGTGACACGGCACCATGATGATGTCATCGCGCCGGTCAATCCGCTCCGTCCCCACCTTCTGCCCCTCTGGTGTAGTCACCACCCCCATTAAGAGCGCCTTCCGGATCCAAGTGAAAAAAAAACAAAGAGCAGAATTTCGCTCAAGAGGTGACCTCAAACACAGTTGTGGTAAAAACCATTGAAACAGGGTGCACGTGCCCCATTTCAGGCGGGGGGCAATTTCTACCCCAATAGTTTTTAAATGGTGAGAAACTTTTAAATGTTAGTGTTCAGAGAGTTTTGGGCGCCCCTGCAAGCAATAAGGAAGACAAATGGCATGTTGTCCTTTATTGCAAGGGGGTTGGAGTGTAAGAGTATGGGGGGCCAAAACTGTTCCTTTCTATAAGGCCCGTGGCTGATTGAAAGTGGCAGCCACGGGTCGGTGTGGACTGACCGCCAAGTCTCCGCGGAGGGGCCGCCATTTTAGAAATTGCCCTTCTGCCATTTTGCAGCGGTGTAGGGGACCTTTCCGCCCGTTTTTCTGCCACGCCGTGCGCCGTGCATGCGCTGACCACTTACCGACCGACGGAGACCCCTTCCTGAAATCGCCCCAACAGGAAATTGCCCCTTTCCGAAATTGCCCCATGGGAGTGGCGCAGCTTTTTGTGGCGGTGCCATTTCTGTGGATTGACGGCGCGGCTGCCCTTAAAGGGGAGATGGCACTGCCGGTGACTGCATGTTTTTTTTTGTCGGCTGACTGCAAGGTCGGGCTGACAGTTATGACCACGGTGGTTCAATGATGGCCTTCCCTGATAGCCCAGTGTTTGCCAGTAAAGTGGCTGCAGAGTTTGCAGCGGCCTTCCCCTTTAACTGATAGTGATAGGGGATTCAATTGTGAGGGGAATAGATAGGCGTTTCTGCGGCCGCAACCGAGACTCCAGGATGGTATGTTGCCTCCCTGGTGCAAGGGTCAAGGATGTCTCGGAGCGGGTGCAGGACATTCTGAAATGGGAGGGAGAACAGCCAGTTGTCGTGGTGCACATTGGTACCAACGACATAGGTAAAAAAAGGGATGAGGTCCTACGAAACGAATTTAAGGAGCTAGGAGCTAAATTAAAAAGTAGGACCTCAAAAGTAGTAATCTCGGGATTGCTACCAGTGCCACGTGATAGTCAGAGTAGGAATCGCAGGATAGCACAGATGAATACGTGGCTTGAGCAGTGGTGCAGCAGGGAGGGATTCAAATTCCTGGGGCATTGGGACCGGTTCTGGAGGAGGTGGGACCAGTACAAACCGAACGGTCTGCACCTCGGCAGGACCGGAACCAATGTCCTAGGGGGAGTGTTTGCTAGTGCTGTTGGGGAGGATTTAAACTAATATGGCAGGGGGATGGGAACCAATGCAGGGAGACAGAGGGAAACAAAAAGGAGGCAAAAGCAAAAGACAGAAAGGAGATGAGTAAAAGTGGAGGGCAGAGAAACCCAAGGCAAAGAACAAAAAGGGCCACTGTACAGCAAAATTCTAAAAGGACAAAGGGTGTTAATAAAACAAGCCTGAAGGCTTTGTGTCTTAATGCAAGGAGTATCCGCAATAAGGTGGATGAATTAATTGTGCAAATAGATGTTAACAAATATGATGTGATTGGGATTACGGAGACGTGGCTCCAGGATGATCAGGGCTGGGAACTCAACATTCAGGGGTATTCAACATTCAGGAAGGATAGAATAAAAGGAAAAGGAGGTGGGGTAGCATTGCTGGTTAAAGAGGAGATTAATGCAATAGTTAGGAAAGACAGTAGCTTGGATGATGTGGAATCTATATGGGTAGAGCTGCAGAACACCAAAGGGCAAAAAACGTTAGTAGGAGTTGTGTACAGACCTCCAAACAGTAATAGGGATGTTGGGGAGGGCATCAAACAGGAAATTAGGGGTGCATGCAATAAAGGTGTAGCAGTTATAATGGGTGACTTTAATATGCACATAGATTGGGCTAGCCAAACTGGAAGCAATACGGTGGAGGAGGATTTCCTGGAGTGCATAAGGGATGGTTTTCTAGACCAATATGTTGAGGAACCAACTAGGGGGGAGGCCATCTTAGACTGGGTGTTGTGTAATGAGAGAGGATTAATTAGCAATCTCATTGTGCGAGGCCCCTTGGGGAAGAGTGACCATAATATGGTGGAATTCTGCATTAGGATGGAGAATGAAACAGTAATTTCAGAGACCATGGTCCAGAACTTAAAGAAGGGTAACTTTGAAGGTATGAGGCGTGAATTGGCTAGGATAGATTGGCGAATGATACTTAAGGGGTTGACTGTGGATGGGCAATGGCAGACATTTAGAGACCGCATGGATGAATTACAACAATTGTACATTCCTGTCTGGCGTAAAAATAAAAAAGGGAAGGTGGCTCAACCGTGGCTATCTAGGGAAATCAGGGATAGTATTAAAGCCAAGGAAGTGGCATACAAATTGGCCAGAAATAGCAGCGAACCTGGGGACTGGGAGAAATTTAGAACTCAGCAGAGGAGGACAAAGGGTTTGATTAGGGCAGGGAAAATGGAGTACGAGAAGAAGCTTGCAGGGAACATTAAGGCGGATTGCAAAAGTTTCTATAGGTATGTAAAGAGAAAAAGGTTGGTGAAGACAAACGTAGGTCCCCTGCAGTCAGAATCAGGGGAAGTCATAACGGGGAACAAAGAAATGGCAGACCAATTGAACAAGTACTTTGGTTCGGTATTCACTAAGGAGGATACAAACAACCTTCCGGATATAAAAGGGGTCAGAGGGTCTAGTAAGGAGGGGGAACTGAGGGAAATCTTTATTAATCGGGAAATTGTGTTGGGGAAATTGATGGGATTGAAGGCCGATAAATCCCCAGGGCCTGATGGACTGCATCCTAGAGTACTTAAGGAGGTGGCCTTGGAAATAGCGGATGCATTGACAGTCATTTTCCAACATTCCATTGACTCTGGATCAGTTCCTATGGAGTGGAGGGTAGCCAATGTAACCCCACTTTTTAAAAAAGGAGGGAGAGAGAAAACAGGGAATTACAGACCGGTCAGCCTGACATCGGTAGTGGGTAAAATGATGGAATCAATTATTAAGGATGTCATAGCAGTGCATCTGGAAAATGGTGACATGATAGGTCCAAGTCAGCATGGATTTGTGAAAGGGAAATCATGCTTGACAAATCTTCTGGAATTTTTTGAGGATGTTTCCAGTAAAGTGGACAAAGGAGAACCAGTTGATGTGGTATATTTGGACTTTCAGAAGGCTTTCGACAAGGTCCCACACAAGAGATTAATGTGCAAAGTTAAAGCACATGGGATTGGGGGTAGTGTGCTGACGTGGATTGAGAACTGGTTGTCAGACAGGAAGCAAAGAGTAGGAGTAAATGGGTACTTTTCAGAATGGCAGGCAGTGACTAGTGGGGTACCGCAAGGTTCTGTGCTGGGGCCCCAGCTGTTTACATTGTACATTAATGATTTAGACGAGGGGATTAAATGCAGTATCTCCAAATTTGCGGATGATACTAAGTTGGGTGGCAGTGTGAGCTGCGAGGAGGATGCTATTAGGCTGCAGAGTGACTTGGATAGGTTAGGTGAGTGGGCAAATGCATGGCAGATGAAGTATAATGTGGATAAATGTGAGGTTATCCACTTTGGTGGTAAAAACAGAGAGACAGACTATTATCTGAATGGTGACAGATTAGGAAAAGGGAAGGTGCAACGAGACCTGGGTGTCATGGTACATCAGTCATTGAAGGTTGGCATGCAGGTACAGCAGGCGGTTAAGAAAGCAAATGGCATGTTGGCCTTCATAGCGAGGGGATTTGAGTACAGGGGCAGGGAGGTGTTGCTACAGTTGTACAGGGCCTTGGTGAGGCCACACCTGGAGTATTGTGTACAGTTTTGGTCTCCTAACTTGAGGAAGGACATTCTTGCTATTGAGGGAGTGCAGCGAAGATTCACCAGACTGATTCCCGGGATGGCGGGACTGACCTATCAAGAAAGATTGGATCAACTGGGCTTGTATTCACTGGAGTTCAGAAGAATGAGAGGGGACCTCATAGAAACGTTTAAAATTCTGACGGGTTTAGACAGGTTAGATGCAGAAAGAATGTTCCCAATGTTGGGGAAGTCCAGAACCAGGGGTCACAGTCTGAGGATAAGGGGTAAGCCATTTAGGACCGAGATGAGGAGAAACTTCTTCACCCAGAGAGTGGTGAACCTGTGGAATTCTCTGCCAATTCTCTGAAAGTAGTTGAGGCCAATTCACTAAATATATTCAAAAGGGAGTTAGATGAAGTCCTTACTACTCGGGGGATCAAGGGGTATGGCGAGAAAGCAGGAAGGGGGTACTGAAGTTTCATGTTCAGCCATGAACTCATTGCATGGCGGTGCAGGCTAGAAGGGCTGAATGGCCTACTCCTGCACCTATTTTCTATGTTTCTATGTTTCTATGTTTCTATGTTTCTATGGGGACGGACATTGTGACGCACTGGCGCGATGACGTGATCAGCACGGTGCTGATGACTTGCAGTGACGGCCACTCCGCCCCGCCCCTACCTCCGCCCCGATGATGCTTAAAAAAAAACCTGAATTTCTTCGAATTGTCCACCCCATGAATTGGGGCGGACGGAACTGTTCGAAAAGGATAGGTGCAACTCGTTTGGGGCGGTGAGCTATTTCAGCCCCAGGAAGTCTTGCTACAATTGTACAGGGCCTTGGTGAGACCACACCTGGAGTACTGGTCACAGTTTTGGTCTCCTTATCTAAGGAAGCATGTACTTGCCTTGGAGGCGGTGCAACAAAGGTTCACTGGATTGATTCCTGGGATGAGAGGGCTGTCTTATGATGAGAGACTGTGTCGAATGGGCCTTTATTCTCTGGAGTTTAGGGATCGGGCTGACAATTATGGCAGTCTCTCGAGGGGATGTATGGTTTACTCCTGCTCTTAATTCTTATGTTTTTATATTATGGCAGCATCTTCATTGTGGAGATTGGAGTGTCACTGAAATATAGGCCTATTGGATGTTTTATAATCATCTATGTAGAGATTTGTTATTGTGTAGTGCAATCTGTGTCAATGACCTGTGTGGCATGTAAAATATCTCTCACAAGAATGTGCCAGGATGGTGTAATGGATGTGAAGCAGAAAGCTAGTGTAATTTAGACCAAAGTTAGGTGTACAGTCTTGGAAAAGCTGCATCATATTACTACCCTCCGACTTTAGTGTGATCAATTTATTTTATACAGCCACTTTGAAATCTTCAGTGACTAAATAATTCTCTGAACTGTCTAAATATATTTAAACACACTGGAGACAAACCTTTTCATCCTATATGCAGTGAGTGCTCTTATCTCACGTACGCATCCATCATCTCTCTCTTCAGAGACAAAAATTAAAACTCAGTATTTCTTTCAGTCTTCCCCAAGAATGCATTAAATTGTATGATCTTGTAAAGGGTCAGTTGAGATCACTGATGGTAGATTATAAATCTGAGGCAGTAACAAGCAATTTGTCAACATCATCTCCGCAGTGAACGTAACAGTTCACACACTGTGTTATAGCTCTTTCATAATTTCTGTTCAATTAATTTTTTAATTATACTGCAGCAGAAGGCAATACCAGTTGTAATTTAGGTTAGACGTGCTTTGAATGATCATACAGGGGTTGCCAATTGATAACTTGGAGCAACAAAGTGACACAATTGACACATCAGTTTAGCAGATGAGAGCTGTTCTTGGCACACAAAGAAGCTCGGTAGTTAAATGTCCAATCCAAGATGGAATTGGCTTCCTGTAATGCCACTCAAATCAGAGCACAGACTAATCTAAACCAATCTAGAAGGACAGTAGCTAATAGTTACCTTTGAATCTGCAACCTTGAATTTACTTCAGATCATAATCTATGGCTTTAATGAATCTCAAAAATGAATTCCAATATCTATGATCCCTTTTAAAACTAAAATGTATGTTGTGCACTTCTGCCTGCTATTTCAGCTTTTTGCAGTGTTTAATATATATGCACCACTGCTATGGCATTTTACATGCACATGATATATAGGGTAAAAAAGCAAAATTACTTTCAGTTGAAATGAATGTGATCAATATCATCAAATTCACATCAATCCCAAATTTCTTTATGAGTTCCTCTTGCCAGATACACTGGGGCCGAAATTGTCCCCCGCCAGAAATGCAGCGCATCTACCGTGTTTGAGCTGTTTCCACCGCCGTGGTGGCCTCTTGCGCGACATTCCGCTCCTGGGCTTTTATTTCCGAGCGGGAATGGAAGTGCGGCGGACAGCGGAAGTTCGGTCACGAGAGGGGCGGATGTTGGGGGCGAGCGCAGTGTCCGCCGCTGTCAGTCATCAGCGTAACGCTGATGATGTCACCACACTGATGCGTCACCACGTCTCTCCCCTTCACTTAAAGGGGAGGGGCCACTGCGAGCTCTGCGTTTATTTTAGTTAGGTCCACTGGGCCACCAGGGAGGGTTTCAGCCGGGTCAGTGGCCTGGCACCCAAGATTGTCTCCTCGAAATTTCGCGTTCGGGAGGGAACATAGGCGGTGCACACTCTTATGATGCACTTAGGATGGATCGGCAGCAGCAGGGTGGAAGTGGGTGGAACGGGTCACCGCAGGAGGGCAATTTTCAAAATGGCTGCTATTCCACGAAAACTTGTCAGCCATTCCACCCCGGCGTGTGGCCGCCGATTTTCAGTGGTAACAGGCATTAAGGGAAGGGGCAATTTCACTGACTCTGGGAATTCCCAGTTAACTTATAAGGGGTGGAACCTCCATCTTCCCCTTTCAAGGCTGATAAAGACAAGGGGCAGAGAGGAGCCTGGGTCCCCTATGCACAAGCCACGTGTGATTACAGTGTACGGTTAGGATCGTGGTCCGCACATTATCACAGCCATTTATGGTGAACATGCTCTCCATTGTCTTGCAACTTAAGGTACCGCCCCCCCCTCCCCACTAACCCCAACAATCTTGATCCTGGTCAGCAGCACAGGTCCTGAACAGGTGCAGATCCTGAGCAGGAGCATCCCAGCACTTATGTTGGGGATGAAACCCTCCTCCCCCACCTACCACCCACTCCCAACCCTCGCCCTGGGCATTTTCAGCTCCAATATATTTATATTATATGGAATTGGCATAGTAAATATAGTTTAACCTTTGCAACAATCAATCCATAAATACGTTATAATAGATGCCTGCCACTGTACAAGGCAGTGACACAATCAACAAGGGATTACATCACGAGCATCCCCAATCCCATTTAGTAAACTCATTGGCCGTGAAATTGAGTCCTGTTTCAGCTGTTTTTTGGGTGTAAAACGAGGGGAAAATGTGACTAATTCATGGGGGCTAATACTGGGTTGGATGTCGTTCAGGTGTATCATCAGCCTATGTTAATGAGGGGCCTAGCACTTGTTTTAGGGCTCCGCTCCTCAATTGGTCAGAGCTGAATGGAGCATATCTGGCGTGTGGTTTTCTGGCAATGTGTCAGCAGTGGCTCGGTGGATAGCACACTTTCCTCGGAGTCAGACCGTTGTGGGACTTGAGCATAAAAATCTAGGCTGACATTCCAGTGCAGTGCTGAGGGAGTGCTGCACAGTCGGAGGTGCCGTCTTTCAGATGAGACATTAAACCAAGGTCCCATCTGCTCTCTTGGGTGGATGTAAAAGATCCCATGGCACTATTTTGAAGAAGAGCAGGAGAGTTTTCCCTGGTGTCCTGGCCAATATTTACCCCTCAATCAACATAACAAAAACAGATATACATCTGTTACAAACTGTTATTCATCTCTCCCGATTTTTATCTGCATTGACTTCAGCTGTGAATCGGTACAATTTGAATCAGTTTCAAAAATACGGGAGAGCTTATCGCTAATCTGCCTTAATATAGATCTAGTTTTCAGAAACAGATGTCGTGTGGCTGATGTTTGTGCATTCACCTTTAGTTTCCTTAGCCTTCCAAGCCTTATATTATAGACACAACTGTATTATTGGCTTGTTTTACAGAGCGTTTAAATATGGAATTATATCCTTGGCTACATTCAGTGGGTTGTTTGGAGCCAAGTCAGTTGATGTTAGTATAAAGCATATAACTGTGATACAGCGTATTCATTCTCTGTTTGATAAAAGCGATTTGTCATCTCTTACATTAAATCTAACAATGTAACTAAAATGTGAAAAATGCAATTCAGGCTGGGTAACTTATCAAAAGTATAATGTCAGTGATAGTCAATAGTTTGGAATGTTCACACCAGAACTAAATTTTTTTGTACCATGAAAGAAAGGGGGAGAAATTGAGGAGCACCCCGTTTGGGGGGCTAACTTTTAAAAGTTGAAAAAATTAGTGCCAGGCGCTAATGGTTTCCAACTTTTGCGTTGGCGCCCCAGGAAAGATGTGGAATGCTAAATCAAGGGCTCCATTTCCTTCCTGGAGCGCAAGAGGCAGCAGGCGGGGCGGTAGGTGTGCAGCGCTGCACACTGGGCCGTGCAGCACTGCCATGTTCGGAGGCTCCATCCCTCCCTTAAAGGGAAGGGCCATCGCTGCCAGGTCTGCAAGGGAAAAACTTGCCTGGACCCCGATGAGCTCCATGATCGGGCCCGATCAGCCCAATGCACTGCAGCAGAGTACTGGGCTGATCGATCGCGGGGGAAAAGACGCGAAAAAAATTCAAATACAGCATGTGAGAATGTTTTTCACTTACCTCGGCCACCTCGCCTTTAAGCACCATCCCCGAAGTGCCCGGCCTCCCGATGAATGCCTACTGCAGTTGCCGGTGTTTTTGCCCAGCGATGCTGCAGGGGGCGTAACTGAAGCTCGGGTGCGGGGCACAACCGGTGCGATTTCCGGGCAAAGGAGATTGGGTCGCGACACCATACACTGCCGCAAACCTCCTGCCGAATGCAGCGGGAGTCGATCTTCTCGTCGCGCCTGGTCAGTTAGTAAGTGCTTACCGACCCGTTATCGCCCCCCAGAGGTCATAATGGGAGGCGCTAAGCAGGCCAATTTCTAGGCCAAAGACTTGCTTTTATATAGCGCCTTTCATTACCTCAGGACATCCCAAATTACTTTACAGCTAATGAAGTACGTTTTGAAATGTAGTCATTGTTGTAATGTAGCAAACAAAGCAGCTAATTTTTGCGCAGTAAAGTTCCGCAAACAGCAAATGAGATAAATGACCAAATCACATCTGTTTTAGGTGTTGGCTGAGGGATAACCAGGAAAATGGTCTCTTCTATTCTTCGAAACAGTGCCGTGAGATCTTTAACGTCCACGCGAGAAGCCTGACAAGGCCTCGGTTTAAGGTCTTATCCAAAAAGCAGCACCTCTGACAGTGCAGCACTCCCTTAGTGCTGCTGTGCCGACAATATACACTTTCCATTTAGTAGGCTTCGGTCACTAGTAGCAATACGTTTTGTACCAGCAGATTGGATTTAAAGTTAACACGTAGGTCTGATGCCATTGAAAATAAGGTACTGTTTCACATTAATGAGATCAAAAAGGCAATTTTAAAAAGCTACATCACACTTGCTTGTTGTTCAGAAACCCAGTGTAAGGCAATGCCATTTTCAGAGATCTGTCTTGCTACTGTGTAGTCCGAATTCCCTGAAACATGATTTCAATTTTATTTATTTATCTGGCAATTCACTAAAATTTTATTCACGTAGGATGATGTTATAGCCGTTATTTGTCTCAATTACAGACAGAATCGACGAGGGTATAGGAGTAATGAGTTCTTTGGTCCTCACTGAAAAGAAACTGTTTCCTAAAATGCACTGAAGCTTTAATGAAGAAAACAAACAGCTTGCACTTTTTGGGATTTTCATTTCAACCTCGTATATCATCACTACACTCCATCAAATTCACAAAGGCTGCTGAAAGGCAAGTGCATTTACTAAGCATTTTACCATGATGAATCAGCAAGCAGCAACCGCAGCTGATGGATTTTCCATCAGTGACTGATTGGAGCTTTATTGCAGTAGAACTTCTCAAATGAACAGCATGAGCACTGCCACTAGGTGTCCAGTGAACTTGCTTCACAAGGGAATGGGAATTATGTTGACAGACAATCCCGACATGCATGCACATGGTTTTTAGCCACCTTGCCTTTTGCAATGGGTCATTGTGTCTAACCCAAGGCTCCTGAAGACCCGTCAGCAATTTGCAGTCAGTGATGTGGTGGTTGAACATACTTTTCATCTTACAGAGCTGTCATTAGAAGGCCTGAGGCTGAGCATTTTTTCACTTCCGAGGTTATCGATCCCTAGCAATTTAAATATCTGCTTTTAGCACTACACGCAATCCTTATTTTGATTGAATGCATCTGGTTTAAAGTCCACCTAGGCAGGCAAGTCACAGGCACTGCTGAAACTAATTACATTCTACTCCTATTCTTTCGTGCTTGATGACTGATGTTATCATGAAAATGATCTATCAGATCCGTGGAATTGTACAATTCCTGTGCATCTAACAGACTTTTTTCATGAGCCTGTCACTAATGAGGTATTATATACAATAGGAATTGGATGCGATCTCTTTTCCATCATTTGTCATGCCACCATTCCTTATGTAGGATGTTTAGGATCCAGACAAGCTTCATTCATTGGCCCCGATTTTAAAGGGGGTGGGGAGACCCAAAGTGGGCAGCGCACCCAAGGTATCTGCAAACAGGGAAGCCAAGCCGACCTTAGCAGCTAGGCCTCATTATCATAGCTTTTGTTGGAGTCCTGCCCGAACCTGGCCAGATGCATGACCTGGCCGGCTGGCAGGAGCAGCAGATCACAGGCAGGAGGTTGCAGTTGGAGACCCGCGGGGTTGCTTTGGAGGCTGTTCAGAGAAGGTTCACTAGGTTGATTCTGGGGATGAGGGGGTTGACTTATGAAGAAAGGTTGAGTAGGTTGGGCCTCTACTCATTGGAACACAGAAGAATGAGAGGTGATCTTATCGAAACGTGTAAGATTATGAGGGGGCTTGACAAGGTGGATGCAGAGAGGATGTTTCCACTGATGGGGGAAACTAGAGCTAGAGGGCATGATCTTAGAATAAGGGGCCGCCCATTTAAAACTGAGATGAGGAGAAATTTCTTCTCTCAGAGGGTTGTAAATCTGTGGAATTTGCTGCCTCAGAGAGCTATGAAAGCTGGGATATTGAATAACTTTAAATCAGAAATAGACAGTTTCTTAAACGATAAGGGGATAAGGGGTTATGAGGAGCGGGCGGGGAAGTGGAGCTGAGTCCATGATCGGATCAGCCATGATCGTATTAAATGGCGGAGCAGGCTCGAGGGGCCGTATGTCCTACTCCTGCTCCTATTTCTTATGTTCTTATTGGTCCCTGGCAGTCAGGTTATGTGGTAAGAGGGGGTGGAGCCAGTGGACAAAGGCTATCGGGGGAGTGGCAGGGGGCTACCTGGGGCAAGGGAGGCCCAAGGCTTCTTTCTGAGGCCCGGAGGAACACTCTTGCTCTTCCTGGCCCACATGGAAACCTGGCATAAAAGTTAAAAGCTTAACTCCTGGGCTTACTTCTGGCGCACGGTCCACCTCCTGGCAGGATTGGTCTTACAGGGTAACTGTCACTGCTCCCCCACTCAGGCCTCCCACTAAAGTTGCACTAAGATGGGATCGGAGCGGGTAAATTCTTCCCCTCATTTTAAGTGCCCCCCACTCCCCCTCTAGGCAGGGGGCGTTAAAATCGGGGCCATTATATCTCGTATCTGGATGAAGAGATCTTGCCACCTGTATTGCACTTGAATATTGGAAAAGTGGAGAATTCTGATCAGCAGAGACTCCCACTGATAGAGTATCAGATGCAACTCCAGTATGAATGCCAGGCCTAGCAAAAGACCAGCACGAAGAGTTATGGAGAGAAAGGAGAAAAGGTAGAATGATAACGTGAAGAGCAGCCGATAAATGGTGAATGGATAAAAAACATGGAATGATAGTACAACAGAATAAATTGAGATAGCTGAAAGCAGATAGAAAAAGCAAAACAGAATGTAAGGATGAAAGAATCATGAAAGAACGAAGGGTGGAAGTGTGAAGGATATGATGAAAAGAATGGATAAATAAGAGAAAAAAAAGTGGTGGAGGAAAAGACTTAGAAAAATTCTGATTTTTTTTACTTTGCTGGAATACTATGAGAGATTGTGATTTAACTTCGATAGGTTTTCATACGTTGATGAGCTTCTAACTGGGATAAATCAGGATGTTGCATTTAATAGGGCTCAATTATGTTACTCTTCATGTTGTGTCAGCACAGCTGTATGAATTTATTATGACATGCTTCAGTTTTTGCTGACACAACTTAACAGTAATTATGGCAGGTCTTGCATGATTTTTCAATTTACTATTTCATTAAGATTGAGACAAAAAGAGAGAATCAGGGATGTGGAGAGCAACAGTATGACATGCACAGTCAGAATCTGAATCTTGTATTGGTCGGGCTAATTAGCAGGAATTATACTGAGTGTGGGCTGACGCCAATATCAGACACCGTGATAATCCTTCATTGTCAAGTAATGCAAAGGTGATGGAAATTCTGTAGGTCCTTGGCCTGGGGTCAAGAACATTGTTTGACTGAAAAGAAAATACAGCGAGAAAATTATAACCAATGCTTCTGCTGGATAGATATTTTTTAGTACAATTTGCTTCAGGTTTTGAGGCCCATAGGCACCTCTAAGACCTTATTCGATATGGTGGGGTTTCCTTTATTGCTCATGTTGTGACATCACAACATTTGCGGAAAAAACAGCTAATTTTTTTACCTTTAAAATTTATTTTCAACTTTATCGCAGGAGGCACGACCAATTGGGGAATGTTTTTTTGTCACTTAGGTAAGTTCTTCTCGGTGCTCCTGAACTTTATGCTTTGGGACAAAATTGCAGGAGATTGCGGCCCACAGCTTGTGACGGTGTTGTTGTGTTGCCAGAAGTGCAACAGGAAAGATCTTCCACTCATCTTTCTCACCTTAATGGCAATAGTGTCATTTAAGTATCAGGGGGCAAACACTCAACCCACGATTCTATTAGGATGCCTGCCCCCACAGACTTAGTTGGGTAAAAGAAAAGAAAGTCTTGCATTTATATAGCGCTTTTCACGACCACCAGGTGTCACAAAGCGCTTTATAACCAATTAAGTATTTTTGGAGTGTAGTCACTGTTGTCATGTGGGAAACGCGGCAGCCAATTTGCACACAGCAAGCTCCCACAAACAGCAATGTGATAATGACCAGATAATCTGTTTTTTTGTTATGGTGATTGAGGGATAAATATTGGCCAGGACACCAGGGATAACTCCCCTGCTCTTCTTCGATATAGTGACATGGGATCTGAGAGAACAGACGGGGCCTCGGTTTAAAGCCTCATCTGAAAGATGGCACCTCCGACAGTGCAGTACTCCCTCAGCACTGTACTGGAGTGTCAGCCTAGGTTGTTTTGTGCTCAAGTCCCTGGAGTGGGATTTGAACCCACAACCTTCTGACTCAGAGATGAGAATGCTACCTACTGAGCCACAGCTGACATTCCCTGAACAAATGAAGAAAAGGAGTCCCGGTTGCATTATAGAATCATAGAAATTTACAGCACGGAAGGAAGCCATTTCAGTCCATCGTGTCTGCGTCGGCCAACAAGACGTTATCCAACCTAATCCCACTTTCCAGCTCTAGGTCCGTAGCCCTGCAGGTTACAGCACTTCAAGTGCACATCCAAGTACTTTTTAAATGTGATGAGGGTTTCTGCCACCACGACCCTTTCAGTGAGTTCCAGACCCCCACAACCCTCTGGGCGAAAAATTCCCCCTCAAATCCTCTCTAAAACTCCTACCGCTTACTTTAAATCTATGCCCCTGGTTATTGACCCATCTGCTGAGGGTAATAGGTCCTTCCTATCCACTCTATCTAGGCCCCTTATAATTTTATACACCTCAATTAGGTCTCCTCTCAGCCTTCCCTGTTCCAAAGAAAACTACCCCAGCCTATCCAATCTCTCTTTATAGCTAAAATTGTCCAGTCCAGGCAACATCCTCGTAAATCTCCTCTGTACTCTCTCTTATGCAATCACATCTTTCCTGTAATGTGGTGACCAGAACAGCACGCAGTACTCTAGCTGTGGCCTAACTAGTGTTTTATACAGTTCAAGCATAACCTCCCTGCTGTTGTATTCTATGCCTCAGCTAATAAAGGCAAGTATCCCATATGCCTTCTTAACCACCTTATCTACCTGTCCTCCTACCTTCAAGAATCTGTGGATATGCACTCCAAGATCCCTTTGTTCCTCTACACTTAGTGTCCTACCATTTATTGTGTATTCCCTTGCCTTGTTAGCCCTCCCCAAATGCATTACCTCACATGTCTCTGTATTGAATTCCATTTGCCACCGTTCTGCCCAACTGACCAGTTGATTGATATCTTCCTGCAGTCTACAACTTTCTTCTTCATTATCAACCACAAGGTCAATTTTTGTATCATCTGCAAACTTTTTAATCACACCCCCTACATTCAAGCCCAAATCATTGGACAAAAAGCAAAGGACCTCGTACTGAGCCCTGCGGAACCCCACTGGAAACAGCCTTCCAGTCACAAAAACACCCATCAACCATTACCCTTTGCTTCCTGCCTGAGTCAGTTTTGGATCCAACATTCACTGGTCACGAAAGTAAAAGCTGTGGGCTTTTACTTTCGTGACCAGTCTGCCATGTGGGAACTTATCAAAAGCCTTGCTAAAATTCACCTGGACTACATCAAATGCACTACCCTCCTTGTTACCTCCTCAAAAAATGCAATCAAGTTAGTCAGGCATGACCTCCCCGTAACAAATCCTGCTGGAAATTACTCCAAAAGTGGCATCAGTAAGCGAGGAGGGGAACCAGAAGAATTTCTCTTTGGAGCAAATAAGGGAATACTGGTAGAAATGTGTTCACCCCAATTTCCTGCTCATCTACTCCCAGTTCATTGGATTTGTAGCTATGTTTTTGCACGGTGGAAATTTGGGTCTGAAACCATCTGGGTGCTGGGATTGGGTGAGACTGGAGATTCTTCAATCTGTCATCAATCTTGCTTTCACAACATCTTCAGTGTAAACAGAATTGGGGACAGATCAAATGCATTGCAGCAATTCTACAGATAGCAGGGGAGATATATCTGAGCATGCATTCTGGTACACTGGATTGCTGAGTCACAGTCAATATTGGAAAATTCAGTGGATCGAAGTCCATGCTTCGAAGGAAAATCAGACAGCCTCCTTTGCAGGTGTGTGCTCCAACGCACCTGATTTTCCAGTATTCACTCCATCAGATCATCCCATACGCCTGGGTATAGCCCCAAGAACATCTCCTCTGGTTTGTGAATGTAACCTTCCTGCCTGTTTTGTTTTCCATTCAAATTATTTTCTACTTTTGGTATACAGGCTACGCCAATTTTAAATTTCTCTCAAGTGGCATTCTAGCAAAATATAAGTTAACCAAAAAGATTCAACCCAGTCACATTCAGGCAAAAATCATACTCTGAGGTGCCGCTGTCCCGTAACATCCTGCTCCCATCTACACCCTTACTGTGCCTCCTAATGTGGTGGCAAGTCATGGCAAAAAAACCAAAGGCGATGAAAGAAAAAACATTTTTACACAGCGCGTGGTTAAGATCTGGAATGCACTGCCTGATAGGGTGATGGTGGCAGACTCAAAAGGGAAGTGGAGAAGTATCTGAAGGAAAAAAGAATTGCAGGGCTACGGGGAAAGGACGGGGGAGTGGGACTAGCTGAGAGCCGGCACGGGCTCGACGGGCCGAACGGCCTTCTTCCGTGCTGTAGCCATTCTAAGATTCTACGAAGGGTTTTTGTGAGGGTCTTGTGGGAAAGAAGGTGGGAGGGGGTGTTGTGTCCGAGGCAGGAGTGGTCGCGTCTTTGCTTGTGCAGCCAGGAGGAGATTTCCACTGAGGGCCTCTTCGACCTCCCGACAGTTGCCAACCTGCAGGAAATGCACAGCAGCTTCCCGGCTCAGGCTCAGGTTAAAATGCAGTTGGGGTTCCGTTGAAATAATGCAACGCCAATTGGCATAAATGTATGAGCGGCTCCTGCTTGTTTCCAGTGGGCACCTTGGCCACCGAACTGCAGTGAGCAGCAGTTAAAGCGTTGCCCAGTGGGATTCCAGTGGGTGGTAGGGCACAATGCTGCATTTTAAAGGCTCTCCCATTCGGTTACTGTTGAGAAGTGCGAGTTAAATTTACTCATTGATAGCTTTTCCCTAAATTTACAACAGGCTTCAATTATTCCTCTTCTTTCTCTCTTCTTTCTTCACCATTTTTTTACGAATATCAAGATTCTCTGAGGTGCAGCCAGAAGGAAAAGCATTGCAAAGGTCACCAACATATCATTTGCATCTATTTTATTTCAGGGAAGCCCCACTGAGTTCCTGCAAAAACAAGCACGAAATGATTGAACATGCTATATTTGCTGTATAGTACAAATGACAAATTATTAAGAGCAGTCATGCTGTGGTACTTCCCACTACCGCAACTAGTAAAAAATTAAGATCCACAAAGGCAAAACTTTTTCTTTGACTTTATTTCAATTATATCCATAGATGACCACCAAAAGTAAGATCTGGCTTAGGTTGGCTCAATTTTCTGGCTTCTGATATAAGTTGTAGATCACCGATCTAACTCTAGCCCTAACCCTAACTTTAACCCTAACTAGCTGCTCACCCACCAAAAACAGACCTTCAGTTAAAATTGGGGCACATGTGTTTGAGCACAGTACTATTAACAATCACAGGTCAGTGCTGCCACGTGAGGTCCCTGGGGCAGCACGGGCCAGCCCACACTGCGATATGTGTGCGCACTAGGTTCGCGCAGCAGAGCAGGTCTGCAGTCGTCTTGGTTAATCCTTGCTCTCCGAGGCAGCGAGTTCCACAGATTTACAACCCTCTGAGAGAAGAAATTCCTCCTCACCTCAATTTTAAATCAATTCTAAGATCATGCCTCCTAGTTCTAGTCTCCCCTATCAGTGGAAACATCCTCTCTGCATCCACCTTGTCAAGCCCCCTCATAATCTTATACGTTTCGAGAAGATTACCTCTCATTCTTCTGAATCCCAATGAGTAGAGGCCCAACCTACTCAACCTGTCCTCATAAGTCAATCCCCTCATCTCCGGAATCAACCTAGTGAACCTTCTCTGAACTGCCTCCAAAATAAGTATATCCTTTTGTAGATATGGAAACTAAAACTGCACGCAGTATTCCAGGTGTGGCTTCACCAATAACCTGTATAACTGTAGCAAGACTTCCCTGCTTTTATATACCCTTTGTTCTGGTTAAACTCTAGCAGTATCTCTGAGTATACTTGAGAATCCCTAATCCTTGTCTTTGTCGCCCTGGACTGAGCTAACTGGAATATGTTCCGTTAGAGAGGGGCTACACAAACAGAATTCCTACCGGTGGATGTAGATTTCTTAGTAGCTTGAATTGAAGACTTTTAAAGATGGTAATTCATTTCTACATCTGTCAGACACCTGGCTGACCAAATAAACCAATTCTGCAATTCTCAGGTAATTTTAGGTTATTATTTTCTCTGCCTCCTTCAGGCCTTCTCTCCAAAATAATGTTTAATAGTTGGGGCCGGGGAAAGAGATTTGCTTCCAGATCTTTGCTATTGATATTCTCGGGCTAACCACTGGGAAGTGTACAAGAATAGCCCAGGTTGAGCTGATTTCTCCAGGAAACTACCTCACTTCCACGTTGTCCCTCCTTCTAACAGCTTACCTGCCATTGTGGGTTAGCTGCATGGTTTAGTGCGATAGTATTGTACTATCTTTGGAAATGCTAAAGAAATGTTACCATAGTCGTGCAGGTGTGGAAAAATTATTCGCAACTTAGAGGTCGGTGAGAAGTCCAATAATATTATTGATCTTTTTGTTTCTGTCTTTTGCAAGGATCGGGGGAGTTCTGTATCAAAATAAATGTGCCTGTCCAGTGCTCTGGACATATATATTGAAACAAATCTTAAATCTGAAAATGGCATTTGCTAACTCAATTACCGTGTGACTACCAAGTATGCACTAGAATACTTCTTTCCAAAGCAATGCATATTTCACATTTATTAGAGAGGAACTGTGCTTCTGACATTCTAGGTTTGTCTACCCAGGAGCATTATCAGAAAGCAAATAGTTTTTTCAGCAGTCACAGATGAAAGATTTCTTCCTATCCCATGTGGCTGCATGCTATAGATGCCCAGTGCATTCAAATTTGCAGAACAGAGAGATCCCCAGCACTTTCTGTAAATAATCTAGAACTGTGTTAAATGCTTTCTGGGATGCACTATCCCAATACATGTGATGGATCTTGCTATGTATGTAACCCTTGGCAACCTGCATCACACCACCACCAGAGGGCCTACCTGTTGGAGTCCCAAGGGTTCCCAGCATCCCTTAGGAGAACCGTATCTAAGCAGGCCTTCTATGCTGTACCTGCACTCTGGAGTTGAATTAAAGAAGCTAAGATCATACTTCCTCATTGCATACAGTACTCAGTTTCATCCTTTATTATGAATATAATAATTGGCGACGAGGTAACGAACAACCGTGCGAAAATGCAAAGAACTGTTGGTATCCTGGAGAAATTCTCAGAAGGGGACGATTGGGAGGCTTTTGTGGAGAGACTCGACCAATACTTCGTGGCCAACGAGCTGGAAGGGGACGAGAACGCTGCCAAACGAAGGGTGATCCTCCTAACTGTCTGTGGGGCAACAACCCATGGCCTCATGAAGAATATTCTAGCTCCGGTGAAACCAACAACCAAATCCTATGAAGAATTGTGTACGCTGGTCCGGGAGCACCTAAATCCGAAGAAAAGCATTTTGATGGCAAGTTATCGGTTCTACACATGTCAACGGTCGGAGGGCCAGGAAGTGGCGAGCTATGTCGCTGAACTAAGGCGCCTTGCAGGACATTGCGAATTTGATGGTTTCTTTGAACAAATGCTAAGAGACTTTTTTGTGCTTGGCATTGGCCATGAAGTTATCTTTTGCAAACTATTGACTGTTGAAACACCGAATCTGAGCAAAGCCATAAGGATAGCCCAGGCATTTCTGTTCACCAGCGATAACACCAAACAAATTTCGCAGCATATAGAGGTTTCGGCTAGTACTGTGCACAAAGTAACATCATTTTCGAGCAGGAATATACATGGCAGAATGTACACGCCGGCTGCTGCACGACCTCAGATGACCCAGAGTCCGCCATCAATCGTTAATGCGAGGGAGTTAACACCTTGTTTGCGTTGTGGAGGTGATCATCGGGCCCATCAATGCCGCTTCAATCACTATGCGTGCAACGGCTGCAGAACAATGGGACACCACCAGCGAATGTGCAAGGGAGCTGCAAACCCTGCAAACCTTGAAAACCACCACGTTGGAAAGGAAGATCGATCCATCGTGGTTCAAGCTGAACTACAGACTCGAACCGAGGAGGCAGAAGTATACGGGGTACACACCTTCACCACGAAATGTCCACCGATTATGTTAAAAGTTGAACTGAACGGAATTCCAGTATGCATGGAACTGGACACGGGTGCGAGTCAGTCTATAATGAGCAAAAAGGCCTTCGACAGGCTGTGGTGCAACAAGGCATTCAGGCCCAAGCTTAGCCCCATTCACACCAAGCTAAGAACTTACACCAAAGAGCTGATCCCCGTAATTGGCAGTGCAGAAGTCAAAGTCTCCTATGATGGAGCAGTGCATGACCTCCCACTATGGATCGTGCCAGGGGATGGCCCCACACTATTCTGCAAAAGCTGGCTGGGAAAAATCCGCTGGAACTGGGATGGCATCCGAGTGCTTTCGTCCGTTGACGACGCCTCATGTGCCCAGGTCCTGAGCAGATTCCCATCATTGTTCGAGCCATGCATTGGAAGCTTCTAGGGGGTGAAGGTGTAGATCCATTTGGTTCCCAGTACACGACCCATCCACCACAAGGCACGGGATGCACCGCATATGATGCGAGAGAAAGTGGAAATTGAGCTGGACAGGCTGCAGCGAGAAGGCAACATCGCGCCGGTGTAATTCAACGAGTGGGCCAGTCCGATTGTCCTGGTACTCAAAGGTGACGACACGGTCAGAATTTGTGGGGACTATAAAGTAACGATTAACCGTTTTTCGCTACAGGACCAGTACCCACTACCCAAGGCAGACGACCTATTTGCGACCCTGGCTGGAGGAAAGACGTTCACCAAGTTGGACCTGACCTCGGCCTGCATGACACAGGAGCTGGAGGAATCTTCGAAAGGCCTCACCTGCATCAACACTCACAAAGGTCTGTTCATCTATAACAGATGCCCGTTTGGGATTCATTCGGCCACGGCAACTTTACAATGGAACATGGAGAGCCTGCTAAAGTCAGTTTCATGCACCGTGGTTTTCCAGGACGACATACTGGTTACAGGTCGGGATACCATCGAACACTTGAAGCATCTGGAAGAGGTTCTAAGTCGGCTAGATCATGTGGGACTCAGGTTGAAATGCTCGAAGTGTGTTTTCCTGGTGCCAGAGGTCGAGTTCTTAGGAAGAAGAATCGCAGCAGATGGCATCAGACCCACCGACGCCAAGACAGAGGCCATCAAGAACGCACTGAGACCACAGAACATGACGGAGCTACAGTCGTTCCTGGGACTCCTCAACTATTTCGGTAATTTTCTACCCGGGTTAAGCACCTTGCTAGAACCCCTACATGTGTTACTGCGCAAGGGAGACGACTGGGTATGGGGGAATTCACAAGAGGCTGCCTTTGCGAAAGCCAGAAATCTGTTATGTTCAAACAAACTGCTTGTTCTGTATAATCAATGTAAACGATTCGGGCTAGCTTGCGATGCCTCATCCTAATGGATCGGGTGTGCGTTGCAACAGGCTAATGCATCAGGGATTTTGTAAACGGTTGCCTATGAGTCCAAGAGTCTGTCCAAGGCCGAAAGGGTCTACAGCATGATTGAAAAAGAAGCTCTGGCATGTTTTTACGGGGTGAAAAAAATGCACCAGTATTTGTTTGGTCTCAAGTTTGAGCTAGAAACTGACCATAAGCCGCTCATATCGCTATTCTCAGAGAGCAAAGGGATTAACACCAATGCCTCTGCTCGCATCCAAAGATAGGCGCTCACGCTGTCGGCATACAACTATGTAATCCGCCACAGACCGGGCACAGAGAACTGCACTGATGCTGTCAGTCAGCTACCTTTGGCCACTACCGTGTTGGAAATGGCACAGCCTGCAGACTTGCTCATGGTGATGGATGCATTCGAAAATGAAAAGTCACCTGTTATAGCCCGTCAGATCAGGACCTGGACCAGCCAGGATCCTTTACTGTCCCTGGTAAAAAAAAAACTGTGTCCTCCATGGGAGCTGGTCCAGCGTCACAGCGGAGATGCAGGAAGAGATTAAGCCATTCCACAGGCGCAAAGACGAAATTTCCTTACAAGCGGACTGTCTTTTGTGGGGTAATCGCGTGGTCTTGCCGAAGAAAGGCAGAGAAACATTCATACACGACCTACACAGCACCCACCCAGGCACAGTAATGATGGCAGTTGTGGTGTATGTAGCACACAAATCACTGACTCCACATGGTCTGGTGTAAGTCTAACTGCTGTGACCTTCGTTCTTTATTGTTCAGCTCCAGAGTGCCTCCCAGGTGTGGTGGTCAGCCTTATATAGCCTTTGTTACAGGTACTACCAGGGTTTCCCACCGCAGCGCCCTCTGTGGTGTGGCATAGTACTTACAATACATTTAAGGTACTGGGACGATACACACATCATTACATAACATCACCTTCCCCCCCTCCCCCCCCCCACCTGGACGCAGGACAACGATACACACATCATTACATAACATCACACTTGTCCAACGGAAGGCAGGTGGGCATAGACAGTGCGTTAGTATGGTACATATTATCTGGTACATTAACTGGTTATTGACTGGTAGCGGAACCTTGATTTCCTTGTTAGCCGTTATCATGAATTGTACTTCATCCATTATTTTACACAAATACAGTGGCCATTCAGCATAAAAAAAGTAATTCTTATTATAAATTCACTATCTCACATTAACATAGCTCATTTTAGACTCGCTCTGCCAAACAGAAGTCCTTTGTGGGGACCACCTCTTTGTAAGGCCCTTTTAAGACTCCCAGGTGCATTTCCTCTTTAAGGCGCCATCTTTGATGCAGGAGGATTCCACGAGGCTTCTCCTTGGGCGCCGCCATCTTTGATGCTCTGCAGCTCCGACACGATGCCGCCGCCATCTTCTTCTCCGCCGCTCTGAATGCCCTCCGCCGTCACAGCCTCCGCTCCCCTCTGCTGCCACCTGACTTGCCGCCTCTCCTGCAGCCGCCATGGCCTCTCCTGTGGCCGCACTTGCTGCGTCCCCCACGGCCTCCGTAGCGGCCTCCCCTGCGGCTGCCATGGCCGCCCAATGGCCTCTTCCTCTGCGGGGCCCTTCCGAACCGCCGGCCCCTGGATCCCTCGGCGCCCAGCCCGCAGTGCCCCGCCGGCTCACCCCCCCCCCCCACTAGGCCCCTCTGTGCAGGGCTGCTTGCCTGTGAGGGCTGGGGTTGCAGGGTCCCTGTGTGAGATTCGGGCCTGGGACTTGCCTGTGGGGGCTGGGCCTGCAGGGTCTCTGTGTGAGGTCCGGGGCTGGGACTTGCCTGTGAGTAGATTGAGGCTGTAGCTCCAGCTCGGTCGGCACTGCTCTCTGGGGACCCGGGGCACGGCAGCACCCCGGGGAGCAGCAGCCTGTGGAGTGGTGAAGTCTTCCCAGCTCCCACGGACCGTCCCCATCCACCTCCGGCCGAGGAGTGTCGGTCCATCGCCTGCAACGACCCACAAAGGTAAAGCGTGCGTCTCGTCCCCGTGGGATACCTGCACCATCGCTCTGCCAAGAACAGGTATTAGTTCCCTGGTGTAGGTACGCAGCTTCACCGTGACCGGGATCAGCTCGGGTCGTGCAGTTGGGTTAATCCACAGTTTATCAAAAGTTTTCTGACTCATCAACGACGGACCCGAGCCCGTGTCCACTTCCATACTCACTGCGACTCTGTTGATTCTTACTTCCCTTATCACTGGGGGCGAATCGTCGGTGCACGTGTACAGTCCAAGCACCTCATCTTCTTCTACCTGCTCCCCATCTCCTCAGCCACACGGTGAGTCCGATTTCTTTTACACATACGCTGAAGGTGGCCTTTAACGTGGCAGGTATTGCACATATACTCCGCAAACCTGTACCGATGAGCCCCATGGCTTCCTCCACAACGCCAGCATGGTGCTGCTTGATTGGCCCCCCTCGGCGGACTCTGAGCTCCAGGATCCTGAGGTCCATGCTCTCTGCCCCGGGCAGAGCCACGTTCTGCAGTTTTGTCCGTGGTGGCCGCTATCCTGTGGACAGTGCCTGCCGGGTTCGAGACTGTGTGGATTATTTGCTTGGTGTTGCAAGTCGAAGTCATATGTGCCCGGCTGATGGTGATGGCCTTTGTCAGAGTGACTGTGGGTTCCGTGGCCAGCAGCTTGTGAAGGAGGCCCTCGTGGCCAATCCCCATAACGAAAACGTCCCGCAAAGCCTCGTCAAGGTGTGCGCCAAAATCACACGGCGCCACGAGTCTCCTGAGGTCCGCAGCATATTTGGTGATATCTTGGCCCTCGGGTCTGCAGTGATGGTAAAATTTGTATCTGGCCGTGAGGATGCTCTCCTTCGGTTTCAACTGGTCACGAATGAGTTCAGTCAGCTCCTCGTATGACTTGTCCCTGGCGCTCCCAGGTGCCAGCAAATCCCTGACGAGACAGTAAACCTCATCTCCACAACTGGAGAGCAATATCGCCTTACGCTTCTCTCTCATTGCGTATGTGTCCTCCGTCAGGTCGTTTGCTGTGAAGTAGTACTCGAGCCTTTCCGTAAAGGCCTCCCAATCATTGCCCACGGTAAAATCCTTTAGCGAGCCCAGAGTAGCCATGGTTGCGTGGAGTTCGTCCGCTTCCTCGTTGCCAATGTGGTGTATGTAGCACACAAATCACTGACTCCACACGGTCTGATGTTAATCTAACCGCTGTGACCTTCATCCTTTATTGTTCAGCTCCAGAGTGCCTCCCAGGTGTGGTGGTCAGCCTTATATAGTCCTTCTTACAGGTACTACCAGGGTTTCCCACCGCAGCGCCCTCTGTGGTGTGGCATAGTACTTACATTACATTTAAGGTACTGGGACGATACACACATCTTGACATAACAAAAGCCATAGCCAAATCCCATGTGTGGTGGCCTGGCATCGACTCAGATTTAGAGTCATGTGTGCGCCAATGCAACACTTGCTCTCAACTGAGCAACGCACCCAGAGAGGCACTGCTAAGTTGGTGGTCGTGGCCTTCCAAACCGTGGTCTAGCATCCACGTTGATTTTGCGGGCCCATTTCTAGGCAAAATGTTCTTGGTTGTTGTGGATACTTATTCAAAATAGATTGAACGTGTAATAATGTCTGTAAGCACATCCACCGCCACCATCGAAAGCCTACGAGTCATGTTTGCTACACACACACCTGCCTGATGTCTTTGTCAGCGACAATGGGCCGTGTTTCACCAGTGCTGAATTCAAGGAATTCATGACGAGCAATGGGATCAAGTACGTCACATCTGCCACGTTCAAGCCCGCACCCAACGGCCAGCAGAACGGGCAGTTCAAACCATTAGGCAAAGCTTGAAACACGTGTCGGAAGGCTCCCTGCAGACCCGACTGTCCCGAGTCATAGACAACATAGAAAATAGGTGCAGGAGTAGGCCATTCGGTCCTTCGAGCCTGCACCACCATTCAATAAGATCATAGCTGGTCATTCCCTCAGTACCCCGTTCCTGCTTTCTCTCCATATCCCTTGATCCCTTTAACCGTAAGGGCCATATCTAACTCTCTCTTGAATATATCCAGTGAACTGGCATCAACAACTCTCTGCGGTAGGGAATTCCACAGGTTAACAACTCTCTGAGTGAAGAAGTTTCTCCTCATCTCAGTCCTAAATGACCTACCCTTTATCCTAAGACTGTGTCCCCTGGTTCTGGACTTCCCCATCATCGGGAACATTCTTCCCGCATTTAATCTGTCCAGTCCCGTCAGAATCTTGTAAGTTTCTATGAGATCCCCTCTCAGCCTTCTAAACTCCAGTGTATAAAGGCCCAGTTGATCCAGTCTTTTCTCATATGTCAGTCCCGCCATCCCGGGAATCAGTCTGGTGAACCTTCCCTGCAGTCCCTCAATAGCAAGAACGTCCTTCCTCAGATTAGGAGACCAAAACTGAACACAATATTCCAGGTGAGGCCTCACCAAGGCCCTGTACAACTGCAGTAAGACCTCCCTGCTCCTATACTCAAATCCCCTAGCTATGAAGGCTAAAATACCATTTGCCTTCTTCACCGCCTGCTGTACCTGCGTGCCAACTTTCAATGACTGATGAACCATGACACCCAGGTCTCGTTGCACCTCCCCCTTTCCTAATCTGCCGCCATTCAGATAATATTCTGACTTTCTGTTTTTGCCCCCAAAGTGGATAACCTCACATTTATCCATATTATACTGCAATTGCCACGCATTTGCCCACTCACCTAACCTGTCCAAATCACCCTGCAGTCTTTTAACTTCCTCCTCACAGCTCACACCGCCACCGAGTTTAGTGTCATCTGAAAACTTGGAGATATTACACTCAATTCCTTCATCTAAATCATTAATGTATATTGTAAAGAGCTGGGATCCCAGCACTGAGCCCTGCGGATCCCCACTAGTTTCCCTAACACAATTTCCCGCTTTATAAGGATATCCTTCAGTTCCTCCTTCTCACCAGACCCTCGGTTCCCTAGTATTTCTGGAAGGTTATTTGTGTCTTCCTTTGTTAAAACAGAACCAAAGTATTTGTTTTACTGGTCCGCCATTTCTTTGTTCCCCATTATAAATTCACCTGAATCTGACTGCAAGGGACCTACGTTGTTTTCACTGATCTTTTCCTCTCCACATATATATATAGAAGCTTTTGCAGTCAGTTTTTATGTTCCCAGCAAGCTTCCTCTCATACTCTAGTTTTCCCCTCCTAATTAAACCCTTTGTCCTCCTCTGCTGTATTACAACATTCTCTCAGTCCTCAGGTTTGTTGCTTTTTCTGGCCACTTTATATGCCTCTTCCTTGGATTTAACACTAGCCTTAATTTCCCTTGTTAGCCACGGTTGAGCCACCTTCCCCGTTTTATTTTTACTCCAGACAGGGATGTACAATTGTTGAGTTCATCCATGTGATCTTTAAATGTTTGCCATTGCCTATCCACTGTCAACCCTTTAAGTATCACTCCCCAGTCTATTTTAGCCAATTCACGTCTCATACCATCGAAGTTATCTTTCCCCAAGTTCAGGACCCTAGTCTCTGAATTAACTGTGTTACTCTCCATTTTAATAAATAATTCTACCATATTATGGTCACTCTTCCCCAAGGGGCCTCGCACAACAAGATTATTAATTAGTCCTTTCTCATTACACATCACCCAGTCTAGGATGGCCAGCCCTCTAGTTGGTTCATCGACATATTGGTCTAGAAAACCGTCCTTAATACAGTCCAGGATATCCTCCTCCATCGCATTGCTACCAGTTTGGTTAGCCCAGTCAATATGTAGATTGAAGTCGCCCATGATAACTGCGGTATCTTTATTGCACGCATTCCTAATTTCTTGTTTGATGCTGTCCCCATCCTCATTACTATTGTTTGGTGGTCTGTACACAACTCCCACTAGCGTTTTCTGCCCTTTGATATTCCATACCTCCACCCATACAGATTCCACATCATCCAAGCTAATGTCCTTCCTTACTATTGCATTAATTTCCTCTTTAACCAGCAACGCCACCCCAACTCCTTTTCCTTTCTGTCCATCCTTCCTGAATGTTGAATAGCCCTGGATGTTGAGTTGCCAGCCTTGGTCACCCTGGAGCTATGTCTCCGTGATGCCAATTACATCATATCCGTTAACTGCTCTCTGCACAGTTAATTCTTCCACCTTTTTCCGAATACTCCTCGCATTGAGGCACAGAGCCTTCTCAAAGACTTGTCTTTTTAACACCCTTTGCCCCTTTAGGATTTTGCTGTAATGTGGCCCCTATTGCTTTTTGCCTTGGGTTTCACTGCCCTCCACTTTTACTTTTCTTCTTTCTATCTTTTGCTTCTGCCCCCATTCTACTTCCCTCTGTCTCCCTGCATATGTTCCCATCCCCCTGCCATATTAGTTTAACCCCTCCCCAACAGCACTAGCAAACACTCCCCCGAGGACATTGGTTCCGGTCCTGCCCAGGTGCAGACCATCCGGTTTGTACTGGTCCCACCTCCCTCAGAACCGGTTCCAATGTCCCAGGAATTTGAATCCCTCCCTTCTGCACCACTCCTCAAGCCACGTATTCATCTGAGCTATCCTGCGATTCCTACTCCGACTAGCACGTGGCACTGGTAGCAATCCTGAGATTACTACTTTTGAGGTCCTACTTTTTAATTTAGTTCCTAGCTCCCTAAATTCGTCTTGTAGGACCTCATCCTGGTTTTTACCTATATCTTTGGTACCTACATGCACCAAGATAACTGGCTGTTTACCCTCCCCCTTCAAAATGTCGTGCTTCTGCTCCGAGACATCCTTGACCCTTGCACCAGGGAGGCAACATACCATCCTGGAGTCCCGGTTCCGGCTGCAGAAACATCTATCTATTCCCCTTACAATAGAATCCCCTATCACTATCGTTCTCCCACTCTTTTTCCTGCCCTCCTGTGCAGCAGAGCCACCCACGGTGCCATGGACTTGGCTGCTGCTGCCCTCCCCTGATGAGTCATCCCCCTCAACAGTACGCAAAGCGGTGTATCTGTTTTGCAGGGGAGATGACCACAGTGGACCCCTGCACTACCTTCCTTCCACTGCTCTGCCTGTTGGTCACCCATCCCCTATCTGGCTGTGTACCTTTACCTGTGGTAAGACCAACTCACTGAACATGCTATTCACGACATCCTCAGCATCGCGCATGCTCCAGAGTGAATCCACCCACAGCTCCAGTGCCGCAATGTGGTCTGTCAGGAGCTGCAGTCGGATACGTTCCCACATATGTATTCGTCAGGGACACTGGAAGCGTCCCTGACTTCCCACATAGTACAGGAAGAGCATAACACGTTTCCGAGCTCTCCTGCCATGACTTAACCCCTAGTGGGGTATGGTGAGAAAGCAGGAATGGGGTACTGAAGTTGAATGTTCAGCCATGAACTCATTGAATGGCGGTGCAGGCTAGAAGGGCCGAATGGCCTACTCCTGCACCTATTTTCTATGTTTCTATGTTAATAATGCTAAAGGTTACTTACTGATAAAGAAAAGAAAAAGAAAAGACTACTCCCCAATCACCAGCCAATTACTTACCCCCTTGGTTGTGACGTCACCTTTCGATTTCTTTCTACTTTTTTGCCTTCTCTCCCTGCTGCAGCTGCACCAGCTGGGCCTTTATAGGCCGCTCCGACGTCCCCGAACCTCTTGCAATGATGTCACACTTCGTTTTCTTTTCCTCCCAGGTCGGGGAGTCAGCACTGGTGGGGAAAACAAGACAGAGCAACACCTCCCACTCCCACTTACCAAACTCTTACCTTTGCACTCTGGTCTGCCGCTGCACTCTGAGCAACACTGCATCAAGCCCTCTCTTTTTATACTGTTCCTGACTGACTCACCACTGGCCTGTTTAGGGAACCAGTTTTTACGAGCTGCCCAATTAACGAAGCTAGCTTGCTTGTTTGTCTCTGCTTAAACGTACAAGAATCCTATCTGTTTAATATTGCAGTTTTACTTAAACTTGTACTTAAACCTGCTCAGCTACCGCACCAGACCCCACTCGCTCACCGGGGTTCCCCCAGCCGAGCTGCTCATCAAAAGGACGCTCAAAACAAGGCTCTCTCTTATCCACCCTGATCTCCATGATCACGTCGAGGGCAGGCGGCATCAACAAAGCATGTACCATGATCACGCAAACGTGTCACGCGATATTGAGGTCAATGTCCCTGTGTTTGTACTCAGTAATGGCCCCAAATGACTTGCTGGCACAGTCATCGCCAAAGAAGTGAGTAGGGTGTTTCAGGTCAAATTGGTCAATGGACTAACGTGCAGAAAGCATTTGGACCAAACCAAATTGCGGCTCACTAACAGCTACGAGCAACCCGAAGAGGACACCACCAGTGATGTTATGTATGTAACCCTTGGCAACCTGTATCACACCAGCACCAGAGGGCCTACCTGTTGGGGTCCTAAGGGATCTCAGCATCCCTTGGGAGCACTGTATATAAGCAGGCTTCCCACGCTGTATCTGCACTCTGGAGTTGAATTAAAGGAGCTAAGATCACACTTACTCATTGCATACATTACTCAGTTTCATCCTTTATTATGAGCATAATAGATCTGACTTCAAATCCATTAAGGGTGAGACTGGTATTAAAGAAGTAACCCATGACCTACACTGTCTCAAAAGAAAGGGCAGCAAGTGAGGGTGTTCCCCACCAAACCACAAACCATCTGGACTTGGACGTAAATGAATGTTCTTTCTTTGGCGCTGGGCCAAAATCCTGGAACTCCCTACCTAACAGCATGTGGGAGTACCTTCACCACATGGACACCGGTTCAAAAACAAGATCCGCCATCACCTTCTGAAGGCCAACTAGGGATGGGCAATAAAGGCTGGCCTTGCTAGCAATGCTCATATCCCCTGAATTAAAATTAATTCCTGTATCCTTTACCTCTTCACAAAAAAATGGGAGAAATACCTACGTTTTCTCCATAATTAAGAAATGGCTAACCAATCCACAGGAACATGTGGCTTTGAAATGTATAATTTCTAAGACTATGATTTCATTGGCAAGAATTGAAAAATAGCCAATCAGAACATATTGCATTAATGAAACTTTAATACTTCTCAAGCTATTATTTAACGCAATTGCAAAAGTCCAATGTTTGTGAATGCAGCTGTGCATTTAACAGCTAGATGCGACAAGTATAGGTGGCCTCTATAAAGGAGCAAAGGGAGGACATTTTTGATGAGGGAGGGCAGCCCTAATATGCAAAGAAGGCAGCAAATGGAGCAATTTGTTACTGGTGGTGTGAATACTGCGGCAACAATTTAGAGAATCTGATTGGTTTATTGGAAGAAGTTAAATTAAAGATTTTGTATCATTTGGATTTTTCTCCTCAGAGCAACGCATCATCATTGATTCAAGAATAACACTTGATTGGGCCACTAGCAAGATCCAAACAGTGTGTTTAGATGAAGATTTCACTGAAAAAGAAAGACTTACATTTATATAGCACCTTTCACAACCACCAAACGTCTCAAAGTGCTTTACAGCCAATGAAGTACTTTCGGAGTGTAGTCACCGTGGTAATGTGGGAAATGCGGCCGCCATATTGTGCACAGCAAGCTGCCACATACAGCAATGTGAATACACCCAGATAAACTGTTTTTGTTATGTTGATTAAGGGATAAATATTGGCCAGGATACCGGGGATAGCTACCCTGCTCTTCATCGAAATAGTGTCATGGGATCTTTTATGTCCACCTGAGAGAGTAGATAGGGCCTCGGTTTAACATCTCATCCAAAAGACGGCACCTCCGGCAGTGCAGCACTCCCTCAGCACTGCACTGCAGTGTCAGCCTAGATTTATGTGGACTTGAGCCCACAACCTTCTGACTCAGAGGCAATTGTGTGCTACCAACTGAGCCACAGCTGACACAGCAAACACTGGTAAACACAGTCAGGATTATGCTTAATATAAATTGCAGCAGGGTTGCTGAGTGCACTTCCATATTTACTGTTGATATGCTGTCAAACAAAAGCCTTACGTGTAAAATTATTTACCAAGGTTTGTTTTCTTGCTTGCAAGATTCTAGGATAGGTTATTATGCAAGACTTGCAGTATAAGCTTGATGAGATCAGAATAGTGCGTGGGGTACCACTAGAGAAAAGTGTTGCCACACCATCTTCCAACTGTCTGCAGTATATCTGTCGCTGATGCACAATTGATTTTTTTTCCAAATCTTTATTACTAAAGTTCAAAAAAGTGACCTAACTTCATCGGCTTTTCATTTTTAATAGTGAACTGAGCTGACTGTTCCAACAGCTCTTTTCGAATGGTTGTCAGCAGTTAAGAGTCCAGTGCAAATGGTTCCATGGAAGTGTTTGATTAGGCATTGTAGGGTGTTTGTTTTTCACTCTACACTGATTCCTAGACCTCAGAACTTATAGTGGGAAAGGACAACACGTGGCACAAAATTTTAGGCTTGACCCAGTGTCAGTTTTATTACGCAACAAAAAAACGACTAAAGCTACAGGACTAGACTTCTGAGAGAAATTGACTTAAGACATATAATCACCAGCCCTGGCTGTAGCTATTGTAGGTTCGCGGTCGTTGATTCCGTGACCGGTTGGTTCTTCTGTCCGTTCTCTGCAGTGCTGTTCCTTTCCTGTCCTTCTGTCTCTCTGTTTGTCCTTCTTCATTTCTTCTTCGTCCCTTGTGTTTCTGTGTTCGTCTTTTTATATCCATAGTATGAATAAGCTTCCCGCTGGGCCGGGGTCCAATTAATGTGTCTGGATCGATGTGGTGATGAGTTTGAATGGCTACTAATTTGCACACGGAGTCGACAGTGCAAAAGATAACTCCTTATCCTTAATGCCCTGTTATCCAAAAATGTGCCTTTCATAGGGTCCTTTGTAGTACTGGTTTCTTGCAGACTTGTAGTCTCTGGGGTGAACTTTTTTAACCCCTGTGGCCAATCAACTCCGGGGCTCCTCAGATAGATAGTATCAATTTATTTTGTCTGTGTGCATAACCAAGTTTAGTCCTTGACCACAGAGATTGCTTTTAATGGATGATGAGTCATCACATGCCTCAGGCTGGTGCCTTTTCTCCTCCCAGGTAGTCCAAAAGTTTTTACTTTAAAATGATTTGTTCATGGCCTCTTCCTGTGCTTTGTTCCAAGAAAAATCGGTGTACCCTTACAGCATACACAGACATCTGCCTTCCCCTCATTCAACCACAGTATCAGGAGATATTATGAGCACTGCTGCCCTATGGCACCGCTATTAAGCATATCCCAGATGCTGTACCACTTAGTGCAAATGTTTGCAGGTCTTGTATTACGGTAGTGCTGCCTTTTACAGCACTCTCATGTGTGAAAGAGAATGACCCCTATCTTAGGGTGCATTTGGTCTACCATTTAAGCAACTCTGCGAAGCAGGCCTGACTCTGGAGTGAAGTGGTGAGAGACTCCCTGGATGTGTTAGTCTCATATTGCTTG
Source organism: Pristiophorus japonicus (assembly GCF_044704955.1). Lineage (NCBI taxonomy): Eukaryota > Metazoa > Chordata > Chondrichthyes > Pristiophoridae > Pristiophorus > Pristiophorus japonicus. Next base: position 19,427,975 of record NC_091991.1, on the reverse strand, counting down.
GGTGCCATGTGGAAAAGTGCCCAGGTGTACCTTACACTGGTGTTCATTTAAATGTTCAAACAGTGGGCATTGCTGCCTGCTAATTTCAATTTTAACTGCTAGCAAAAGAGGTCTGTGTCTGCGTCTACTAACCTTTGTGCTGAATCCTCTCCCCATTGGGCAGAAGAATTGAGTGCTCGCCAAGCAGCGCAACTGTGGTAAAAACAGAACATGCTGAAATTATACTGGAGGTCCATCAGCATCTGCAAAGAGAAAACACTTTTCAGGTACAGACCTTATTCACTGAGGAAACATTTAGAGGGAACACATGGTTAGAAAGTAAAAGATATCCACTGCACACTCTAAGCTGTGGGACGAAGCACATTGAATAGACATGCACCACAGATGTTTATTAACACACAATTAATAAAAGTTTGCAAGGTTGATACAGTACTGTGTTCAGGCAGTTCTTTTCACATGAGGCAGATCAATGTAGTTAGGGGAGAAATATTATTATATTCATGGGTGAGTTTTGATGTACAGCTGGGATCAATAGAGGTGCTGCTTTGGAGGCAAGAATATTGGACTCATTATGTTCAGGCATTTAATTAAATGTGTCATCTACTACAGCCTGCCTCACAACTCTTGCTGAGTGACTGGTTCCTTGTGCAGACAGATCTTCTATCTCATGGTCAGGATTACCTTGGCCATTGATTGGCATGACCCGTCTTCTCCTAGATGCTCCATTGCAAGGTTACTTTGCAGGACAAAGTTGTGGTTTTCTTAATTCATTTGTAGGTTGTGGGCATTGCTGGCAAGGCCCGTATTTATTGCCTATCCTTAATTGCCCTTGAGAAGGTGGTGGTAAGTCGCCTTCTTGAGCCGCTGCAGTGCGTGAGGTGAAGGTATTCCCACGGTGCTGTTAGGGGATTCCAGGATTTGGATTCCGATGAAGGAACGGCAATACATTTCCAAGTCAGGATGGTGTGTGAATTGGAGAGGAACATGCAGGTGGTGGTGTTCCCATGCACCTGCTGCCCTTGTCCTTCTAGGTGGCAAGGCATGGTGTGCCGGTGGTGGAGGGAGTGAATGTTTAAAATGGTAGATGGGGTGCCAATCAAGTGGGTTGCTTGGTCCTGGAGGGTGTCGAACTTCTTGAGTGCTGTTAGACTGCATTCATCCAGGAAAGTGGAGAGTATTCCATCAAACTCCTGACTTGTGCCTTGTAGATGTTGGAAAGGCTTTGGGGAGTCAGGAGGTAAGTCACTTTTCACAAAATACCCAGATTCTAACCTGCTCTTGTGGCCACAGTATTTATGTGGCTGGTCCAGTTAAGTTTCTAGTCAATGGTAACCCCCAGGACATTGATGGTGGGGGATTTGGCGATGGTAATACCATTAAATGTCAAAGGGAGGTGGCTAGACTCTTTCTTGTTGGAGATGGCCATTGCTTGACACTTGTGTGGCACGAATGTTACTTGCCACTTACCAGTCTAAACCTGAATGTTGGCCAAGTCATGCTGCATGCGGACATAGACTGCTTCATTATCTGAAGAGTTGCAAATGGAACTGAACACTGCAATCATCAGCGAACATCCCCACTTATAATCTTATGATAGAGGGAAGGTCATTGATGAAGCAGTTGAAGATGGTTGGGACACTGCCCTGAGGAACTCCTGCAGCGATGTCCTGGGGCTGAGATGATTGACCTCCAACAACGACAACCATCTTCCTTTATGCTAGGTATGACTTCAGCCAGTTGAGAGTTTTACTCCTGATTCCCATTGACTTCATTTTACTTGGGCTCCTTGCTGCCACTCAGTCAAATTCTGCCTTGATGTCAAGGGCAGTCACTCTCATCTGTAAGATGCAGCAGGCAACAATAATTTTGCACACCATAGTCAGGCTCAACTGCATCGTTTCCTTGATCCCACATTTCCTCCTCTAGAATCACAAAGAAACATAGAAACATAGAAACATAGAAAATAGGTGCAGGAGTAGGCCATTCGGCCCTTCTAGCCTGCACTGCCATTCAATGAGTTCATGGCTGAACATGCAACTTCAGTACCCCATTCCTGCTTTCTCACGATACCCCTTGATCCCTCTAGTAGTAAGGACTTCATCTAACTCCTTTTTGAATATATTTAGTGAATTGGCCTCAACAACATTCTGTGGTAGAGAATTCCACAGGTTCACCACTCTCTGGGTGAAGAAATTCCTCCTCATCTCGGTCCTAAATGGCTTCCCCCTTATCCTTAGACTGTGTCCCCTGGTTCTGGACTTCCCCGACATTGGGAACATTCTTCCTGCATCTAACCTGTCTAACCCCGTCAGAATTTTAAACGTTTCTATGAGGTCTCCTCTCATTCTTCTGAACTCCAGTGAATACAAGCCCAGTTGATCCAGTCTTTCTTGATAGGTCAGTCCCGCCATCCAGGGAATCAGTCTGGTGAACCTTCGCTGCACTCCCTCAATAGCAAGAATGTCCTTCCTCAGGTTAGGAGACCAAAACTGTACACAATACTCCAGGTGTGGCCTCACCAAGGCCCTGTACAACTGTAGCAACACCTCCCTGCCCCTGTACTCAAATCCCCTCGCTATGAAGGCCAACATGCCATTTGCTTTCTTAATCACCTGCTGTACCTGCATGCCAACCTTAATGACTGATGTACCATGACACCCAGGTCTCTTTGCACCTCCCCTTTTCCGAATCTGTCACCATTCAGATAATAGTCTGTCTCTCTGTTTTTACGACCAAAGTGGATAACCTCACATTTATCCACATTATACTTCATCTGCCATGCATTTGCCCACTCACCTAATCTATCCAAGTCGCTCTGCAGCCTCATAGCATCCTCCTCGCAGCTCACACTGCCACCCAACTTAGTGTCATCCAAAAATTTGGAGATACTACATTTAATCCCCTCGTCTAAATCATTAATGTACAGTGTAAACAGAACCTTGCGGTACCCCACTAGTCACTGCCTGCCATTCTGAAAAGTCCCCATTTACTCCTACTCTTTGCTTCCTGTCTGACAACCAGTTCTCAATCCATGTCAGCACACTACCCCCAATCCCATGTGCTTTAACTTTGCACATTAATCTCTTGTGTGGGACCTTGTCGAAAGCCTTCTGAAAGTCCAAATATACCACATCAACTGGTTCTCCCTTGTCCACTCTACTGGAAACATCCTCAAAAAATTCCAGAAGATTTGTCAAGCATGATTTCCCTTTCACAAATCCATGCTGACTTGGACCTATCATATCATCTCTTTCCAAATGCACTGCTATGACATCCTTAATAATTGGTTCCATCATTTTACCCACTACCGATGTCAGACTGACCGGTCGATAATTCCCTGTTTTCTCTCTCCCTCCTTTTTTATAAAGTGGGGTTACATTGGCTACCCTCCACTCCATAGGAACTGATCCCGAGTCAATGGAATGTTGGAAAATGACTGTCAATGCATCCACTATTTCCAAGGCCACCTCCTTAAGTACTCTGGGATGCAGTCCATCAGGCCCTGGGGATTTATCGGCCTTCAATCCCATCAATTTCCTCAACACAATTTCCCGACTAATAAGGATTTCCCTCAGTTCCTCCTCCTTACTAGACCCTCCGACCCCTTTTATATCCGGAAGGTTGTTTGTGTCCTCCTTAGTGAATACCGAACCAAAGTACTTGTTCAATTGGTCCGCCATTTCTTTGTTCCCCATTATGACTTCCTCTGATTCTGACCGCAGGGTCTTTACTAACCTTTTTCTCTTTAAATTTCTGTTGAAACTTTTGCAATCCGTCTTAATGTTCCCTGCAAGCTTCTTCTCGTACTCCATTTTCCCTGCCCTAATCAAACCCTTTGTCCTCCTCTGCTGAGTTCTAAATTTCTCCCAGTCCCCGGGTTCGCTGCTATTTCTGGCCAATTTGTATGCCACTTCCTTGGCTTTAATACTATCCCTGATTTCCCTTGATAGCCATGGTTGAGCCACCTTCCCTTTTTTATTTTTACGCCAGACAGGAATGTACAATTGTTGTAGTTCATCCATGCGGTCTCTAAATGTCTGCCATTGCCCATCCACAGTCAACCCCTTCAGTATCCTTCGCCAATCTATCCTAGCCAATTCACGCCTCATACCTTCAAAGTTACCCTTCTTTAAGTTCTGGACCATGGTCTCTGAATTAACTGTTTCATTCTCCATCCTAATGCAGAATTCCACCATATTATGGTCACTCTTCCCCAAGGGGCCTCGCACAACGAGATTGCTAATTAATCCTCTCTCATTACACAACACCCAGTCTAAGATGGCCTACCCCCTAGTTGGTTCCTCGACATATTGGTCTAGAAAACCAACCCTTATGCACTCCAGGAAATCCTCCTCCACCGTATTGCTTCCAGTTTGGTTAGCCCAATCTATGTGCATATTAAAGTCACCAATTATAACTGCTGCACCTTTATTGCACGCACCCCTAATTTCATGTTTGATGCCCTCCCCAACATCACTACTACTGTTTGGAGGTCTGTACACAACTCCCACTAACGTTTTTTGCCCTTTGGTGTTCTGCAGCTCTACCCATATAGATTCCACATCATCCAAGCTAATGTCCTTCCGAACTATTGCCTTAATTTCCTCCTTAACCAGCAATGCTACCCCACCTCCTTTTCCTTTTATTCTATCTTTCCTGAATGTTGAATACCCCTGGATGTTGAGTTCCCAGCCCTGATCATCCTGGAGCCACGTCTCCGTAATCCCAATCACATCATATTTGTTAACATTTATTTGCACAGTTAATTCATCCACCTTATTGCAGATACTCCTTGCATTAAGACACAAAGCCTGCAGGCTTGTTTTTTTAACACCCTTTGTCCTTTTAGAATTTTGCTGTACAATGGCCCTTTTTGTTCTTTGCCTTGGGTTTCTCTGCCCTCCACTTTTCCTCATCTCCTTTCTGTCTTTTGCTTTTGCCTCCTTTTTGTTTCCCTCTGTCTCCCTGCATTGGTTCCCATCCCCCTGCCATATTAGTTGAACTCCTCCCCAACAGCACTTGCAAACACTCCCCCTAGGACATTGGTTCTGGTCCTGCCCAGGTGCAGACTGTCCGGTTTGTACTGGTCCCACCTCCCCCAGAACCGGTTCCAATGCCCCAGGAATTTGAATCCCTCCCTGCTGCACCACTGCTGAAGCCACGTATTCATCTGCGCTATCCTGCGATTCCTACTCTGACTATCACGTGGCACTGGTAGCAATCCCGAGATTACTACTTTTGAGGTCCTACTTTTTAATTTAGCTCCTAGCTCCTTAAATTCATTTCATAGGACCTCATCCCTTTTTTTACCTATGTCGTTGGTACCAATGTGCACCACGACAACTGGCTGATCTCCCTCCCTTTTTAGAATATCCTGCACCCGCTCCGAGACATCCTTGACCCTTGCACCAGGGAGGCAACATACCATCCTGAAGTCTCAGTTGCGGCCATTGGGATATCCATAACTCCTATTTAGATAGAGATCAGTTACAGTTCCCTCAGCCTAGTGCCACCTGCTTCATAAGCCTAAAGCCCCACAGATATTTGCCCCCTAGATTATATAGCTCTATGTACAATTCCACACAACAGATATCAGCACGCAATAATACAGCTCACTGATGTGCTTCGGTGCTTTCAGCACCGGGCGTTGCATTATTGGCACCTATATCCCTACGAAAGTAGTTTAGAGTAGTTTTTCCCAGTTACCACACGATCTATTTTGGTCCTTGGGGCACTTACCATGCTCAAGGTCAGAAATGGCCTTGAAAGAGATTTAGGAGCTCTTTTCCCCATTCATCCTTTTGTATAATAAAATCCAATGAAAAAAAAACTTTAATAACATGGTTTTGGTCTGTATTAGCAAAAACTAGATCTAAATACAATTGGAAGTAGGACGAGTGCCTTGGAGAAACATCAATGTATAGCATTTTGAAGTTAGTGCTATGTGTCAACATTTCCCTCAAGTTCACTGCTATAATAATTAATACTACTACTGACATTAATGCAATTGATGAAATAATCTCTTAATGGCAGGAGAAAATCCTGCTCCCCAATGCAAAAATTGGGTTTTTTCATACTTTCATTCTCAGTTCTGATTTAAAGTAAAATAAACTGGTGTAATGCTACAATGTTATAATGGATCTGTACTGGCTAACAGACACTAAGCCTTATGTCAGCTTGTCAAATACTATCAGACCACCCTTCTTTGTTGCACTGCAGTTCAACAACATCTGCCAGGATTGTCAATACAATGATGTCAGCACAGAGCCACTTCATTGAAAATCATAACACACACATATCAGATGCAGACCCTACAGTTTAGATAAGGATCTGAAAGATTCCTGTTTCTTTTTGAAAAATGAACATTATATTGAAGTTGATTAACAAAGGCAAAATGCAATTTCAAACTCTATTTTATCAGAACACTAAAGGTATCATTCATACACTTGGACCATTATGTTGCTTGAATGAGCTTCTATTTTTGAGATTACTGTTCATGCTCATTTATTTCACCGCTAAATCACATTGTATTTCCCCTTTTCGCTGAAGCAACGTGCTTTACTGTGTACTCATATCATGCGATCTCATAATCTACAAAGAAGAGTGGTCCCGAATTTGCTGAAGTAAACACCGATAGACTTTTTCCCTCATCCTCGAAAAATGTTTGCACTGCAAATTGGTGGAAATGCGATCTTGGTGAACAATGGGACCAACAGTCTATGGGCTAGATTTTACACACTTTTATGCATATCGCCCAAAAAATGGACGTTATTTCCGGCATGGGCGGTAAAAATGGGTTTTCCGATCACCAGCTTCTTGTCCATTCTCAAAGCACCTAGTCTCCATTTTTGAAAATGGGCGTTACCACGAGCGATATGAAATGGGCTTTAGCGTTAAATCTCTCTGACCTTCTGCCGTAAAATGTCACCGTCCTTAACAACAGCATGGCAACACTCAATTCCTGCAATTCAGGAGGTCAAGGGTCATCATGACATGCACAGAAGAGGAGACAGAGAGAGAAAGAGCTGAGAGGGACTGAAAGCGTGTGTGGGTGTGGTGTGTGCTTGTTTGGCTGTTGTGGGAGGCATGAGGGAGATTCACCAGCAGCAAAAAGCCTACTAAGCACCAAGAATGTGGTTGGCACCGAGTTTTTGTCCAACAAATAATACATAACATGGAAGGGATGGAGGAGGCCCTGGAGCTGTTAGCCAGGAACACTGAATGCTCCCATTGGTCCCGGAGTGCGGCACTGCACCCCAAGGTGCCACACCCCCATTGCCTATGACAAATGAGAGCCAGGAGCAACATCTTGCTTCTGGCTTGGAGCATGTTCCCTCAGGATCGTCCTCTCCCATATCTGTCCAAGCAGCAATTCGGCCGTCATTCCCCACCCCCCCCCCCCCAATGAAGCATCGCCTGAGGAGCTCCTTGGTCAGGCGGCTTGGAGTCAGGAGGGGAAGGAGAAGGGGTAAAGTTGGGGAAGAGAATCGGGTGGGGGGGGGGGGAAACGGTTGGTATTTACAGAAATACTGATGATTTCAGACAAATGTTCGGTTTAAATGTTTTTTATTTAACAACACCTTGTTGCGCATTGGCTCAAATAGCTGCACCGTTACATGCTGGTGATTCCTTAAACATCAAAGGGTATAATTACACTTAACTTCAATCAATTTAAACTTTAACTGCCACCAAGGTGATACCCACCATTGATGTATGACTTGCACACCCAGCAGCATGTCAGCCTTGTAAATAACAGCAGCGTTCTTTTAGGCAAAGCGCTCATTGATGAGCTCCTGACGTAAGGCTCTTGCAGCTATCATGCCACCACTGGCCCTTTCATGCGGTCTATAGGGGGGCAGGAATATGGCTTCAGCATCAGCCTGATTGTCTGAGCCGATGTCAGCGTCTGCCTCCTTGTCCTCCTCTTTCTCTCTGTGGTGAGGTGGACTGCCAGACTCTTCAGGCAATTCTTGACCCCTCCTGATAGCCAAGTTGTGCAGTATGGAGCACACCACCACGAATTGAGTTAACTGCTCAGGGTGGTGTTGCGTATGCAATAACTCAATAGGTTTAGTACCGTGAACTCAATCAGGTGCGACCTGACTCTACTTTATTAGCTCTCAAAAGTGAAGATTAAACATGGAGGCTTTCTTTATATACAAGGGCTGCACATGTGTGTCTGTGGCCCAATGAGCGATGGTCACTCCCACTGGTGGCAGGTAAACCCAGGCATACATTACATCATTCCCCCCCACCCAAGATCTTGGTATCAGTCCTATTTAAAAATTGAGACGGTCCGTGGCTTTCCGCTCCCTAGTTGATTGTCTCAGTTCAATTCCATATCTGGCTGAGCTCTCCGAGTCATTAATGACTTGAGGCTGGGTAGCCGATCTGATGAGAGTGGCAGTGTCCATGTCAGGGATTGAAGGTCCCAATTCATTGACAACAGCAGGGTCTTCTGAGGGCTGAATATGAATCGGTTGGTCATTGATGGTGTCTTCTTCAAGCTGTTCCGGTTCGTCTGTGTGCCGCAATTTCGTCTGATCAATGTGCCTCCTGCACGTTTGCCCATTAGTGAGCCTGACAATAAACACCCTGTTACCCTCCTTGGCCATAACAGTGCCAGTGACCCTTGGGGCCTTGACCATAATTTAGCACATACACAGGATCATTACTAGAGATGTCGCGTGACACGGCAGTGCGATCATGATACCACTGCTGATGTTGACGTTTGTTTTCGACGTGATCTTTAAGATCAGGATGGACAAGTGAGTGCCTGGTCTTGAGACCTCTCTTCTTCAACAGTTCAGTAGGGGGGACCCCGGTAAGCATGTGGGGTCTTGCCCTGTAACTAAGCAGTATGCGTGAGTTACGCGTTTCAGGCTCTGCTTGATGGTTTGGACGGCCCGCTCCGCTTGACCATTGGACGCGGGTTTGAATGGTGCTGACCTTACGTGCTTGATACTATTGAGTCTCATAAACTCTTGAAACCCCAAACTCGTGAAGCACGATCCATTGTCGCTTACAATGATGTCGAGCAGACCTTGAGTGGCGAACATGGCAAGAAGACTCTCAGTGGTGACTGTGGATGTGCTGGATGACATGATTACACATTCTACACTTGGAATACGCATCCACCACCACCAAAAACATTTTGCCCAGGAAAGGACCCGCATCGTCGATGTAGATCCTCGACCATGGTTTGGATGGCCATGACCACAGACTTAGCGGAGATTCCACTGGTGCATTGCTTAACTGCATGCAAGTGTTGCGCTGATGCACTCATGACTCCAAATCAGAGTCAATGCCAAGCCACCAAACGTGAGACCTGGCAATGGCCTTCATCATCACAATACCGGGATGGTACTGCGTAAATCCCGTACAAATCTCTCCCTGCCTTTCTTGGGCATAACAACACGATTACCCCATAGCAAACAATCAGATTGAATGGATTGTTCGTCTTTGTGACAGTTGTAAAGTTTGGTCTCATCACACACTTCCCTGGGAATGGCTGACCAGTCACCACTAAGGACACAACGTTTTACAACCGATAAGATTGGCTCCTGGCTGGTCCAGGTCCTAACTTGTTGAGCAATGACAGGCGACACTTCACTCTCAAAGGTATCCATAACCAACAGTAGGTCTGTGGGCTGTGGCGTTTCCACCTCCAGTGTGGGTAATGGTAAATGGCTCAATGCATCAGCATAATTCTCAGTGCCAGGTCTATGGCAAATGACATATTCATAGGCAGATAATGTCAGCACCCACCTCTGGACGATGCAGGATGACGCTTTGGTATTGATACCTCTATGCTCTGAAAACAAAGATATGAGCGGCTTGTGATCAGTTTCAAGCTCGAAACGAAGCCCAAACATATACTGGTGCATCTTTTTAACTCCATATACACAGGCTAAAGCTTCTTTCTCGACCATGCCGTAGGCTTTTTCCACTTCAGACATGCTTCTCAACGCATACGCAATGGGTTGTAGTTTGCCCGACTCATTGGATTGTTGGAGCACGCATCCAACCCCATGTGATAAAGCATCACAGGCCAATACTAAACGCTTGCACGGGTCATAATGTACTAGCAATTTGTTGGAACAAAGCAGATTTCTAGCCTTCTCGAAGGCCCTGTCTTGAGATACACCCCAAACCCAGTTGTCGCCTTTCCTGACCAACATTTGCAGTGACTGTAATAATGTGCTCAATTTAGGTAAGAAATTACTGAAGTAGTTGAGAAGATCAAAGAACGAACGCAGCTCCATCACATTCTGGGGTCTGGGTGCATTTTTGATGACCTCTGTTTTCGAGTCTGTAGGCCTGATGCCATCTGCAGCAATCTTCCTTCCCAGGAATTCGACTTCCAGTGCCATAAAGACGCATTTTGAATGTTTCAGCCTGAGCCCCACTTTGTCCAGACGACATAGAACCTCTTCCAGGTTGTGCAGGGTTCGGCAGTGTCACGACCTGTGACCAGAATGTCGTCTTGGAACACCACGGTTCTAGGGACGGACTTCAGTAAACTCTCCATGCTTCTCTGAAATATGGCTGCAGCCGAGCGAATTTCGAAAGGACACCTGTTGTAAATGAACAGCTCTTTATGCGTACTGACGCACATAAGTTTTTTCGATGATTCAACAAGCTCCTAGTGTCATATATGCCGACATCAGATCCAATTTGGTGGACGACTTTACCCTGGCTAGCGTTGCAAACAGGTCATCAGCTTTTGGTAACGGGTACTGATCCTGTTTCGAAACTCGGTTGATCGTAACCTTGTAGTCTCCACAAATCCTGACAGTGCCATCACTCTTCAGCACAGGAACAATGGGACTAGCCCATTCATTACATTTGACCACTGAAATGACCCCTTCATGTTGGAATCTGTCCAGTTCGATTTCGACCTTCTCCCTCATCATGTATGGGACCGCCCAGGCTTTGTGATGGGCGGGTCTTGCATCCGAGTCCAGGTGGATCTGCACCTTGGCTCTCGTGAAGATGTCAATGCCCGGTTCAAACAGCGAGGGAAATTTGCTCAGCACTTGAGCACACGAAGCGTCGTCCACCAATGACAAAGCTTTAATATCGTTCCAGTTCCACTTTATTTTTTCGAGCCAACTTCTGCCGAACAACGTTGGACCATTGCCTGGAACAATCCACAGCGATAGATCATGAACCGCCCCATCGTCCGACACCTTGACTGCTGCACTGCCAATCACTGGTATGAGCTCTTTGGTGTAGGTACGCAATTTTGCATTTACTGGACTCAGCTTGGGTTTCACGGCCTTGGTGTCCTACAGCTTTTCGAAAATCCTCTGGCTCATAATTGACTGACTCGCACCCGTGTCTAATTCCATAGATACTGGCACGCCGTTCAATTTTACTTCAATCATTATCAGTTGGCTCTATCAGGAACGAATGTTCACTATACACTTCCTCCTTGGGTATCTCGGGTTGCATTGCCAGACCCGCTCCGGATCGGTCATCATCATCCAAATGGTGTGCCGCAGCATGCTTGCTGAGCTGCGGACACATCCGCTGAAGGTGCCCCATTTTCGCACAACCTCTACAAATGTACTGTCTGAAACGGCACTGATGAGGCCGATGATTGCCCCCACAACACCAACAGGATGAAATCGGATTCGTGCCCAATGGCGGGCTTCGAGCAGCTACAGGTTTCGCAAACACAGTCGGGTAGGCTCTGCCAGGTGCAGCTCTGCCAACCGACGACACAATCTGGTGCGCAGTACTTGCCGTGGAGTTCCGACTCTGCGAGGATATCTGCTTTGTACTATCGACCGTGGTCAGGCAAGCCTGGGCGATCGTGATGGCCCTGCTCAGCTCCAGCATCTCAGCAGCCAGCAGCTTCCGCAGGATCACCTCATGGTTTATGCCTATTACAAAGAAGTCGTGCAGCATGTCTTCCAACGCGGTTCCAAACTTACATAGCTCAGCGAGACGTCTCAGGTTGGCAACAAATTCCGCCATGTCCTGGCTCTCAGAACGAACATGCTTGTAAAAGCGATATCTCGAGATAATGATGCCTTCTTTAGGTTTGAGATAGTCCGGAATCAGAGCACACAATTCCTCAAAAGATCTTTTCCATTGGATGTGCAGATGAGAGCAGATTCTTTATGAGGCCATAGATTTTTGGACCAGAAACCGTGACGAAAACCACCCTGCGCCTAACTGCGTCAGCGTCTTCATCCATCTTGTTGGCCACGAAGTACTGGTCGAGGCGATCTGTAAAATCCTCCCAGTCGTCTCCCTCCACGAATCGCTCCAGGATTTCAATGGTGCTCATTTTTTTTGGTGTGCATGAAAGTTTGTATTGTGCCTCGTCGCCAAATGTTGCATATGCAATAACTCAATCGGCTTAGTACCGTGAACTCAATCAGGTGCGACCTGACTCTACTTTATTAGCTTCAAAAGTGAGGATTAAACATGGAGGCTTTCTTTATATACAAGGAAGGCACGTGTGTATCTGTGGCCCAATGACCTCCGACGGTCACTCCCCCTGGTGGCAGGTAAACCCAGGCATACATACGTTACAGGTGGTATTGGAGGTTGCCTCCTGAGTGGTTCAGGCATCTAAAGCGCTGCTTAAGCACTCCAATGGTTTTCTCCACTATATTGCGAGTGCCTCTGTGGCTCTCGTATCACCTCTCGGCTTCGGTGTGGGTGTCATGCAGGGGGCTCATCAGCCAGGTGGCAAGGTCATATCCTTTTTCACCAAGCATCCAGCATTGACCTTGTGCCTGATTGTTAAACAAGTCAGATACAGTGCTCTCACGCAGGACGTGAGCATTATGGATGCTGCCCGTAAATTTAGTATTCACTGCCATTATAATTTGCTGGTGGTCGACAACATAGAAACATAGAAACATAGAAAATAGGTGCAGAAGTAGGCCATTCGGCCCTTCAAGCCTGCACCAATATTCAATAAGATCATGGCTGATCATTCAACTCATTACCCCTTTCCTGCTTTCTCTCCATACCCCTTGATCCCTTTAGCCGTAAGGGCCATATCTAACTCACTCTTGAATATATCCAATGAATTGGCATCAACAACTCTCTGCGGTAGGGAATTCCTCAGGTTAACAACGCTCTGAGTGCAGCAGTTTCTCTTCATCTCAGTCCTAAATGGCTTACCCCTTATCCTGAGACGATGTCCCCTGATTCTGGACTTCCCCAACATCGGGAACATTCTTCCTGCATCTAACTTGTCCAATCCCGTCAGAATTTTATATGTTTCTATGAGATCCCCTCTCATTCTTCTAAACTCCAGTGAATACAGGCCCAGTCAATCCAGTCTCTCCTCATATGTCAGTCCTGCCGTCCCGGGAATCCATCTGGTGAACCTTCGCTGCACTCTCTCAATAGCAAGAATGTTCTTCCTCAGATTAGGAGACCAAAATTGAACACAATATTCCAGGTGAGGTCTCACCAAGGCCCTGTACAACTGCAGTAAGACCTACCTGCTCCTATACTCAAATCCCCTAGCTATGAAGGCCAAAATACCATTTGCCTTCTTCACTGTCTGCTGTACCTGCATGCCAACTTTCAATGACTGATGCACCATGACACCCAGATCTCGTTGCACCTCCCCTTTTCCTAATCTGCTGCCATTCAGATAATATTCTGCCTTCGTGTTTTTGCCACCAAAGTGGATAACCTCACATTTATCCACATTATACTGCATCTGCCATGCATTTGCCCACTCACCTAACCTGTCCAAGTCACCCTGCAGCCTCTTAGCATCCTCCTCACAGCTCACACCGCCACCCAGCTTAGTGTCATCTGCAAGCTTGGAAATATTACACTCAATTCCTTCATCTAAATCATTAATGTATAGTGTAAATAGCTGGGGTCCCAGCACTGAGCCCTGCAGCACCCCACTCGTCACTGCCTGCCATTCTGAAAAGGACCCTTTTATCCCGACACTCTGCTTCCTGTCTGCCAACCAGTTCTCTATCCACGTCAGTATATTACCTCCAACACCATGTGCTTTGATTTTGCACACCAATCTCTTGTGTGGGACCTTGTCAAAAACCTTTTGGAAGTCCAAATGCACCACATCCACTGGTTCTCCCTTGTCCACTCTACCAATTACCTCCTCAAAAAATTCCAGAAGATTTGTCAAGCATGATTTCCCTTTCATAAATCCATGCTGACTTGGGACCGATCCTGTCACTGCTTTCCAAATGCGCTGCTATTTCATCTTTAATAATTGATTCCAACATTTTCCCCACTACTGATGTCAGGGTAACCGGTTGGTCTATAATTACCTGTTTTCTCTCTCCCTCTTTTCTTAAAAAGTGGTGTTACATTAGCTACCCTCCAGTCCATAGGAACTCATCCAGCGTCGAAAGACTGTTGGAAAATGATCTCCAATGCATCCACTATTTCTAGGGCCATGTCCTTAAGTACTCTGGGATGCAGGCTATCAGACCCCGGGGATTCATCGGCCTTCAATCCATCAACTTCCCGAACACAATTTCCTGCCTAATAAGGATTTCCTTCAGTTCCTCCTTCTCACTAGACCCTCGGTCCCTTAGTATTTCTGGAAGGTTATTTGTGTCTTCCTTCGTGAAGACAGAACCAAAGTATTTGTTCAACTAGTCCGCCATTTCTTTGTTCCCCCTTTATAAATTCACCTGAATCTGACTGCAAGGGACCTACGTTTGTCTTCACTAATCTTTTTCTCTTCACATTTCTATATTTTTATGTTCCCAGCAAGCTTCCTCTCATGCTCTATTTTCCTCCTCCAAATTAAACCCTTTGTCCTCCTCTGCTGAATTATAAAATTCTCCCAGTCCTCAGGTTTGCTGCTTTTTCTGGCCAACTTATAAGCCTCTTCCTTGGATTTAACACTATCCTTAATTTCCCTTGTTAGCCACGGTTGAGCCACCTTCCCCATTTTATTTTTATTCCAGACAGGGATGTACAATTGTTGAAGTTCATCCATGTGATCTTTAAATGTTTGCCATTGCCTATCTACCGTCAACCCCTTAAGTATCATTCGCCAGTCTATTCTAGCCAATTCAAGTCTCATTGCATTGAAGTTACCGTTCCTTAAGTTCAGGACCCTAGTTTCCAAATTAACTTTGTCACTCTCCATCTTAATAAGGAATTCTACCATATTATGGTCACTCTTCCCCAAGAGGCCTCACACAACAAGATTGCTAATTAGTCCTTTCTCGTTACACATCACCCAGTCTAGGATGGCCAGCTCCCTGGTTGGTTCCTCGACATATTGGAAAACTATCCCTAATATACACCAGGAAATCTCCTCCACCGCATTGCTACCAGTTAGGTTAGCCCAATCAATATGTAGATTAAAGTCACCCATGATAACTGCTGTACCTTTATTGCACGCATCCCTAATTTCTTGTTTGATGCTGTCCCCAACCTCACTACCACTGTTTGGTGGTCTGTACACAACTCCCACAAGCGTTTTCTGCCCTTTGGTATTCTGTAGCTCCACCCATACTGATTCCACATCATCCAAGCTAATGTCCTTCCTTACTATTGCGTTAATTTCCTCTTTAACCAGCAACGCCACCCCACCTCCTTTTACTTTCTGTCTATCCTTCCTGAATGTTGAATACCCCTGGATGTTGAGTTCCCAGCCTTGGTCACCCTGGAGCCATGTCTCCGTGATGCCAATTATATCATATTCATTAACTGCTATCTGTGCAGTTAATTCATCCGCCATTTTACGAATACTCCTCGCATTGAGGAACAGAGCCTTCAGGCTTGTCTTTTTAACATACTTTGCCCCTTTAGAATTTTACTGTAATGTGGCCCTTTTTGCTTTTTGCCTTGGGTTTCTCTGCCCTCCACTTTTACTTTTCTTCTTTCTATCTTTTGCTTCTGCCCCCATTCTACTTCCCTCTGTCTCCCTGCATAGGTTCCCATCCCCCTGCCATTTTAGTTTAACCCCTCCCCAACAGCACTCGCAAACACTCCCCCTAGGACATTAGTTCCGGTCCTGCCCAGGTGCAGACTGTTCAGTTTGTACTGGTCCCACCTCCCCCAGAACCGGTTCCAATGTCCCAGGAATTTGAATCCCTCCCCTCTGCACCACTCCTCAAGTCACGCATTGATTTGAGCTATCCTGCGATTCCTACTCTGACTAACACGTGGCACTGGTAGCAATCCTGAGATTACTACCTTTGAGGTCTTACTTTTTAATTTATATTCTAGCTCCCTAAATTCGTCTTGTAGAACCTTAACCCATTTTTTACCTATATCATTGGTACCTATATGCACCACGACAACTGGCTGTTCACCCTGCCCCTTTAAAATGTCCTGCAGCCGCTCCAAGACATCCTTGATCCTTGCACCAGGGAGGCAACATACCATCCTGGAGTCTCGATTGCAGCCACAGAAACGTCTATCTATTCCACTTACAATAGAGTCCCCTACCACTATAGCTCTTCCACTCTTTTTCCTGCCCTCCTGTGCAGCAGAGCCACCCACGGCGCCATGAACTTGGTTGCTGCTGCTCTCCCC
This sequence comes from Pristiophorus japonicus, assembly GCF_044704955.1. Lineage (NCBI taxonomy): Eukaryota > Metazoa > Chordata > Chondrichthyes > Pristiophoridae > Pristiophorus > Pristiophorus japonicus. The sequence continues at coordinate 19,411,460 of NC_091991.1, read as the reverse complement.
TGATGAGCTGGACATTCAGGGAGTGGAATCCCTTGTGGTTCCTGAAAACCACTGCATCCTGAAAAGGTGTCCGCATCGCAATGTGCGTACAGTCTAGTGCTCCCTGCACCTTGGGGAAGTTTGCAATTCTGTGCCCTCTCAGTCTGTGCCTCCTGATCATAGGGAAGCTGATCAAGTCCCTCCTGCATGTGTACAGGGCTTCAGTGACCTGTCCAATGCAGCAATGTGTGGCATGCTGAGACAGACCGCAAATGTCGCCAGCTGAGGCCTGAAAAGAACCCGACACATAGAATGACAGTGCCGTGGTGACTTCGACCTCAACGGACAGTGCAGTACTGATGGTGCTAGCAGGCTGCAGATCTCTCTTATGAGCTGGCATGCCTCAGTGCTAACCTCTTTGTTGAAGCACAGTCTCCGAAGGCAGGTGGTGCTGGGCAAATCGAGGTTAGGCCGCTTGTCCCTGCACTTGCGGGGGCTGTAACGTCTGGTCCACCTCATCAGTCTGGCATGACTTACATTGGGCACATAATGCTGTGGAGCGTACTTTCGGCCATCTCGAGTCGGCAGCATGTAATTGGTCATCAAAATCAAGAGCTAGGAGCTAAATTAAAAAGTAGGACCTCAAAAGTAGTAATCTCGGGTTTGCTACCAGTGCCACGTGCTAGTCAGAGTAGGAATCGCAGGATAGCGCAGATGAATACATGGCTTGAGCAGTGGTGCAGCAGGGAGGGATTCAAATTCTTGGGGCATTGGAACCGGTTCTGGGGGAGGTGGGACCAGTACAAACCGGACGGTCTGCACCTGGGCAGGACCAGAACCAATGTCCTAGGGGGAGTGTTTGCTAGTGCTGTTGGGGAGGAGTTAAACTAATATTGCAGGGGGATGGGAACCTATGCAGGGAGACAGAGGGAGACAAAAATGAGGCAAAAGCAAAAGACAGAAAGGAGATGAGGAAAAGTGGAGGGCAGAGAAACCCAAGGCAAAGAACAAAAAGGGCCACTGTACAGCAAAATTCTAGAAGGACAAAGGGTGTTAAAAAAGCAAGCCTGAAGGCTTTGTGTCTTAATGCAAAGAGTATCCGCAATAAGGTGGATGAATTAACTGTGCAAATAGATGTTAACAAATATGATGTGATTGGGATTATGGAGACATGGCTCCAGGATGATCAGGGCTGGGAACTCAACATCCAGGGGTATTCAACATTCAGGAAGGATAGAATAAAAGGAAAAGGAGGTGGGGTAGCATTGCTGGTTAAAGAGGAGATTAATGCAATAGTTAGGAAAGACATTAGCTTGGATGATGTGGAATCTATATGGGTAGAGCTGCAGAACACCAAAGGGCAAAAATCGTTAGTGGGAGTTGTGTACAGACCTCCAAACAGTAGTAGTGATGTTGGGGAGGGCATCAAACAGGAAATTAGGAGTGCATGCAATAAAGGTGCAGCAGTTATAATGGGTGACTTTAATATGCACATAGATTGGGCTAGCCAAACTGGAAGCAATACGGTGGAGGAGGATTTTCTGGAGTGCATAAGGGATGGTTTTCTAGACCAATATATCGAGGAACCAACTAGGGGGGAGGCCATCTTAGACTGGGTGTTGTGTAATGAGAGAGGATTAATTAGCAATCTCATTGTGCGAGGCCCCTTGGGGAAGAGTGACCATAATATGGTGGAATTCTGCATTAGGATGGAGAATGAAACAGTTAATTCAGAGACCATGGTCCAGAACTTTGAAGGTATGAGGCATGAATTGGCTAGGATAGATTGGCGAATGATACTTAAGGGGTTGACTGTGGATGGGCAATGGCAGACATTTAGAGACCGCATGGATGAATTACAACAATTGTACATTCCTGTCTGGCGTAAAAATAAAAAAGGGAAGGTGGCTCAACCGTGGCTATCTAGGGAAATCAGGGATAGTATTAAAGCCAAGGAAGTGGCATACAAATTGGCCAGAAATAGCAGCGAACCTGGGGACTGGGAGAAATTTAGAACTCAGCAGAGGAGGACAAAGGGTTTGATTAGGGCAGGGAAAATGGAGTACGAGAAGAAGCTTGCAGGGAACATTAAGGCGGATTGCAAAAGTTTCTATAGGTATGTAAAGAGAAAAAGGTTAGTAAAGACAAACGTAGGTCCCCTGCAGTCAGAATCAGGGGAAGTCATAACGGGGAACAAAGAAATGGCAGACCAATTGAACAAGTACTTTGGTTCAGTATTCACTAAGGAGGACACAAACAACCTTCCGGATATAAAAGTGGTCAGAGGGTCTAGTAAGGAGGAGGAACTGAGGGAAATCTTTATTAGTCGGGAAATTGTGTTGGGGAAATTGATGGGATTGAAGGCCAATAAATCCCCAGGGCCTGATGGACTGCATCCCAGAGTACTTAAGGAGGTGGCCTTGGAAATAGCGGATGCATTGACAGTCATTTTCCAACATTCCATTGACTCTGGATCAGTTCCTATCAAGTGAAGGGTAGCCAATGTAACCCCACTTTTTAAAAAAGGAGGGAGAGAGAAAGCAGGGAATTATAGACCGGTCAGCCTGACCTCAGTAGTGGGTAAAATGATGGAATCAATTATTAAGGATGTCATAGCAGCGCATTTGGAAAATGGTGACATGATAGGTGCAAGTCAGCATGGATTTGTGAAAGGGAGATCATGCTTGACAAATCTTCTGCTATTTTTTGAGGATGTTTCCAATAAAGTGGACAAAGGAGTACCAGTTGATGTGGTATATTTGGACTTTCAGAAGGCTTTCGACAAGGTCCCACACAGGAGATTAATATGCAAAGTTAAAGCACATGGGATTGGGGGTAGTGTGCTGACGTGGATTGAGAACTGGTTGTCAGACAGGAAGCAAAGAGTAGGAGTAAATGGGTACTTTTCGGAATGGCAGGCAGTGACTAGTGGGGTACCGCAGGGTTCTGTGCTGGGGCACCAGCTGTTTACATTGTACATTAATGATTTAGACGAGGGGATTAAATGTAGTATCTTCAAATTTGCGGATGACACTAAGTTGGGTGGCAGTGTGAGCTGCGAGGAGGATGCTATGAGGCTGCAGAGTGACTTGGATAGGTTAGGTGAGTGGGCAAATGCGTGGCAGATGAAGTATAATGTGGATAAATGTGAGGTTATCCACTTTGGTGGTAAAAACAGAGAGACAGACTATTATCTGAATGGTGACAGATTAGGAAAAGGGGAGGTGCAACGAGACCTGGGTGTCATGGTACATCAGTCATTGAAGGTTGGCATGCAGGTACAGCAGGCGGTTAAGAAAGCAAATGGCATGTTGGCCTTCATAGCGAGGGGATTGGAGTACAGGGTCAGGGAGGTGTTGCTACAGTTGTACAGGGCCTTGGTGAGGCCACACCTGGAGTATTGTGCACAGTTTTGGTCTCCTAACTTGAGGAAGGACATTCTTGCTATTGAGGGAGTGCAGCGAAGATTCACCAGACTGATTCCCGGGATGGTGGGACTGACCTATCAAGAAAGACTGGATCAACTGGGCTTGTATTCACTGGAGTTCAGAAGAGTGAGAGGGGACCTCATAGAAACGTTTAAAATTCTGACGGGTTTGGACAGGTTGGATGCAGGAAGAATGTTCCCAATGTTGGGGAAGTCCAGAACCAGGGGTCACAGTCTAAGGATAAGGGGTAAGCCATTTAGGACCGAGATAAGGAGAAACTTCTTCACCCAGAGAGTGGTGAACCTGTGGAATTCTCTACCACAGAAAGTTGTTGAGGCCAATTCACTAAATATATTCAAAAGGGAGTTAGATGAAGTCCTTACTATTCGGGGGATCAAGGGGTATGGCGTGAAAGCAGGAAGGGGGTACTGAAGTTGCATGTTCAGCCATGAACTCATTGAATGGCGGTGCAGGCTAGAAGGGCTGAATGGCCTGCTCCTGCACCTATTTTCTATGTTTCTATGTTTCTATCAAGATCGACTGGGCCTGTAGTCACTGGAGTTTAGAAGGATGAGAGGGGATCTCATAGAAACAAATAAAATTCTGACGGGATTGGACAGGTTAGAGGCAGGAAGAATGTTCCCGATGTTGGGGAAGTCCAGAACCAGAGATCACAGTCTAAGGATAAGAGGTAAGCCATTTAGGACTGAGAAGAAGAGAAACTTCTTCACTCAGAGAGTTGTTAACCTGTGGAATTCTCTACCACAGAAACTTGTTGATGCCAGTTCGTTGGATATATTCAAGAGAGAGTTAGATATGGCCCTTACATCTAAAGGGATCAGGGGTATGGAGAGAAAACAGGAAAGGGGTACTGAGGTGAATGATCAGCCATGATCTTATTGAATGGCGGTGCAGGCTCGACGGGCCGAATGGCCGACTCCAGCACCTATTTTCTATGTTTCTATGTTTCTATAAGCAGAGTTTCCGCCGATCTGCTGCAGAAGATACAGCAGATGAACAGCAGGACCCCCCGATGAAATTCCCAGTGATCTTTGTTTATTGTGTAATCAAAGTGACCAGACTTGCCAAGACTCTCTTCTGGTGGGTGAACTTTCTCGGGGGTTCTCCTGCTTGTCCATCGTAAGTTCGGCGGAAGTGCTGTGAAAATCCCCGAAAAACGCCTTCCATGTCATTTTTCCGTGGTTTCCATGATGTTACGGCGGACAAGTGGGAGAATCCCTGAGGAAATTCACCTCGCTGATCTTTATTATTCTTAACACTAGTACTCCAGGGTCCAATTGTCACTCAAGAGGAAAAAGATTTTGTGCCAAATTGCACCCCCCCTCTGCCGAAAACGTGGCGCATCTACTGCGTTTCGACTGTTTTTATCGCAACAGTAAATGTGGTGGCCTCTTGCGCGAAATTCCGCTCTTTGGTTTTTTTTATCGAGCGGCCTGGAAGTCGGTCATAATGGGGGCGGATGTGCAGCGGTGAGCGGAAATTCAGTAACCAGAGGGGCGGAAGTGGGGGGGGGCGGGTGGAATGTCCGCCTCTGTCACTCATCACCGTAACGCTGATGATGTCATCACGCAGGCGTGTCACCACGTCTCTCCCCTTCACTTAAAGGGGAGGGCCGCTGTGAGCTCTGCGATTCTTTAAGTTAATTCCACTGGGCTACCAGGGAGGGTTTTGGCCGGGCCAGCGGCCTGGCACCCAAGATGGGGTGCCAAGCCACCTGTTGGCGGCCCGGCCGAACCCGGGGGGGCATAATTGTCGGCCAGACCTGGCAGTCGGCCGGAAAAAAAATAAGATGGCGGCCGCAGCATTAGTTCTTCCCCTTTAATGGCAGCTGCACCGCCATTTTACGAGCACTGCAAGCACAGTGCACCGACAGAAGAAGCTGCCAGAGGCACCGGCTGGTGGTGGGAGCAAGATTTTCAGTGTGGAATTTCGCATTCAACGGGGGAACATAAGAACATAAGAACATAAGAAATAGGAGCAGGAGTAGGCCATACGGCTCCTCGAGCCTGCTCCGCCATTCAATAAGATCATGGCTGATCCACTCATGGACTCAGCTCCACTTCCCTGCCCGCTCTCCACAACCCCTTATCCCCTTATCATTTCAGAAACTGTCTATTTCTGTTTTCAAATTTATTCAATGTCCCAGCTTCCACAGCTCTCTAAGGCAGCGAATTCCACAGATCCACAACCCTCTGAGAGAAGAAATTTCTCCTCATCTCAGTTTTAAATGGGCAGCCCCTTATTCTAAGATTATGCCCTCTAGTTCTAGTCTCCCCCATCAGTGGAAACATCCTCTCTGCATCCACCTTGTCAAGCCCCCTCGTAATCTTATAGATTTTGATACGATCACCTCTCATTTTTCTGAATTCCAATGAGTAGAGGCCCAAACTACTCAACCTTTCCTCATAAGTCAACCCCCTCATCCCTGGAATCAACCTTGTGAACCTTCTCTGAACTGCCTCCAAAGCAAGTATATCCTTTCGTAAATATGGAAACCAAAACTGCACGCAGTATTCCAGATGTGGCCTCACCAATACCCTGTACAACTGTAGCAAGACTTCCCTGCTTTTATACTCCATCCCCTTTGCAATAAACGCCAAGATTCCATTGGCCTTCCTGATCACTTGCTGTACCTGCATACTATCCTTTTGTGTTTCATGCACAAGTACCCCCAGGTCCCGCTGTACTGCAGCACTTTGCAATCTTTCTCCATTTAAATAATAACTTACTCTTTGATTTTTTTTCTGCCGAAGTGCAAGACCTCCCACTTTCCAACATTATACTCCGTCTGCCAAATTTTTGCCCACTCACTTAGCCTGTCTATGTCCTTTTGCAGATTTTATGTGTCCTACTCACACATTGCTTTTCCTCCCATCTTTTTATCGTCGGCAAACTTGGCTACGTTACACCCAGTCCCTTCCTCCAAGTCGTTAATGTAGATTGTAAATAGTTGGTGTCCCAGCACTGATCCCCACTGAACATCGGCACTGCACGGCCTGATGATGCACTGAGGGAGGATCGGCAGCAGCGGAGCGGTAGTGGGGGGATCGGTTCATCGCCAGGGCACCGCAGGAGCGGAATTTTCAAAATGGCAGCCATTCGACGAAAAATCGGCGACCATTCCACTCCGCTGCATGGCCGCCGATTTCTGGCTGTAACAGCCCTTAAGGGAAGGGGCAATTTCAACCCCTTGGTGTGCTAACTTTTTAAATTTTGAAAATTTAGCGCTAGATGCTAAGGATTCTGAACTTCTTCTAAATAGGGCTTTATCGCCTCAGGAAAGAAGGGGGTGGTGAGGGCGGGGGCTTTAAATCTAGCGCTAATTACCTTAATGGGGCGTAAGAGGGGTATGACCACCAGAGCGCTAGCGATTTACAAGTGACTTGCATTCAACAATCATCTTTCAATCCTTCACTCTGGCTCATTCCAGCTCTTAAAGAGGAGATGTAGCAATGTGCAGCTGCTCATTATCGACCTGAGCAAGTAAAGCACATGGCTATGGCTGCTCCCAATCCCAGGGAGAGAGCTCATCAGTTCACTGACGTCACATTGGACGAATTGGCTGATGGAGCAAAGGAGGGAAGCGCTGTTTCCGGCCAGTGGAAGGAAGCCATTGCCCCAGCTCTTCAGGGCAAAGTAGAGGGAAGTGGCAGAGGCAGTCTCGGCAAGTAGTGTTGTGCAACACAGCCTGACACAGTGTCGTAAAAAACTCAACGACCTCAGTCGGGTGGTCAAGGTGAGTACATGCTTCAACAGATCCTACATACCAGCATCTGAACCTGTCTGTGCACACTGCGCAAAGCATCACACCCCCACCACTCATCCACCAAATATCTGCACCTACTCGAACTCACATCCTCATCTCATGCCTTGCCTACATTCATAGCTATTCAACGACGGTGGGCATATCTCCCAGACACATAGCTGGACTCTGACTCACACACATTTGTTTCTTTTGCAGGCCAAGGTGGCACACAATAGGAGGGAGCAGTAGAGGACAGGCGGGGGTGAAGTGTATCTCCGGCAGCCGGCAGAGCTGAAACTCATTGGGCAGCAGGTGGTGGGTGTCAATGCCGTTGGTGACGTTGACCCCGTTGGTCATCCCCTCTCCTTCTCTCATCCCACTTCCCCTCACACCAGAAAGCTTTATCACTTTTCAGCTCCTGATACTGTCGACATTCTTTGCTCCATTCCTGTCTCCCTGCCCTCACCTTAATGTGAGTCTTGTGCTGTTGCGCTTTCAGATTTTCAGCAACCAGATGACCAGCCTGTCCATGAGCCCCCCTGCTGAGAGTGAGGTGGGAGAAGAGGAGGAGGACCCAAGTACCGCCTCACTGTATGTCTCACCCACAGGCACCACCTCAGATACTGGCAGTACACGATCTTTAGTCGCAAGCTTAGTTGAGAGGTCTGAACTGGGTGACACCAGGGATGAGCGGGCTGCATCAAGGCCAAGGGGAAAGGGAAGCTCGGGAGTCAGCTGCCCGGAGGGCGAGTTTGCGCGCATGTTCTGCTGCGCAGAACTCAGATGAGGACTTTGATGGGGAGGCATTCACAACAAGGGTGATGGCCATGCACTCCGAGAGGATAGGTGCAATGGCAAGGTTGCCCGAGAGCCTCTCGGCAATGGTAAGGAGTGTGGAGGAGTCCACCTCCAACATTGCACAGAGCTCTGCCCACACCATGGAGCCCATTATTTCCACTCTGCAGACAATTGTGGATTCCCAGAAATACGATGGGGACCCAGACCTCATGAAATGTGTCGTGGGCGATCTGGCAGCTTCCATTGCAGCACAGGCAGAAGCAATGCAACATCTTTGTGCCCTACGCAGACGGTGGTTGCTGGCATCAAAGCTCAGACTGCTCTCCTGATCTGATGGTGTTGCAGCAGGCCATCAATCTGTGCTCCAGCAGATTGGGAGGGGTGCTGAGGTGCTGCCCCGGGGAAGTGGCAGTGGGTCAGTGGGACAGGAACCTGCTGTCCTCTCTCAGGATGACAGCATTCCTGAGACCACTACTGCCACTCCGCCATTGCCCTTGTTGCTGCCTGTCACCCAGCCAGCCCAGACTGCCGCCGCCCAGCCTGAGGTGGTGCAGTGTACAGCCGGGCCTTCCAGGCCCAGAGCTGGTCGAGGGCATCCTGCAAGGCCATCTGAAGTCTCTGGCCCTGACACACAGAAGCCTTCCCCCAGCCGTGCTGAAGCCACTGGGGAAACATGACATAGGAGCAGTGTTGAGAGGGGATGTAAGGTTTTCCACAAGGGTGAATAGTAAATTTAATTGTTGTTTATATATGTGGCTAATGTTTTCGGATAAAATTTTAATTGGAATGTTGCATATTTGGTGATGTCTCTCATTTCAGCTTTGGGGTGTGATATGGAATGAGAAATTAATATAATGATGGGGACGTGCTGAGCAACCAGGAAGTGGCCTGGAATTCATTGGAACCGAAGGCTGATGAGGCATTCGCGGGTTACCCTTCCACAAGCCTGATTGCATGTCTGCCTCCTCCATTGCTGCTCCTGTTACTGCTCCACCTCATCCTCGTCCACCTCCCCCGACCCCTGCTCCTCCGCTTACTCCTGCTCCTCCTCATCCTCTTCCTCCTCCTCCTGAGGTGGTGGAGCATGTACCTTGTGGTAATGGCTGCGCCCTCATGATGGCCAGGTTGTGCAGTGTGCAGCAGATGATGACAAAAAGGGACACCCGCTCAGCCAAGTACTGGAGGACCTCTCCCGAGCAGTCAAGGCAGCGGAACCGTTGCTTGAGCACTCCGATGGTCTGCTCGATGATGTTCCTGGTGGCAGCGTGGCTCTCATTATATGAGTGCTGGGCAGAGTGTTGGGATTGCAGAGGGGAGCCAGGTGGAGAGCGGATAGCCCTTGTCTCCAAGCAGCCAGCCGCGAGCTTGATGGAGTGACAGGAAGAGAGCTGGCACTTGAATTGAGGCTCGAGGTCTAGTACAGGATGAAGACAGCATGGCTGCTGCCAGGATAGTGGGCATTGACAATGAGGATTCGCTGTGTGTGGTCGCACACCAACTGCACATTAAGTGAGTGGTAGCTTTGCAGTTACGGAATACCTCAGGATGGTTATGCGGCAAAGTGACGTGTGTGCAGTCAATGGTGCCCTGCACCATGGGGAAGCCCGCTATCCTGGCAAAGCCACATGCACACTCTTGCTGCTTCTGTCTGGTCATGGAGAATGAAATGTAATCCCTTCTCATTCTGTACAGAGCATCTGTGACCTCTCGGATGCAGCAATGGACGGCAAACTGGGAGGTGTTGGAGATGTCGCCTGTTGCACCCTGGAAGGATCCACTGGCAGAGACCTTGAGTGTGATGGTGACTGTGATATCTTCACATAACACAGCACACACAGCTTCCTAACATGCAGGCTGCTCTCTCGGAACTCTCCGGAAAGAGCCTGTTCTGTTTCATGATTAACTATACAGTTGCAGTACACAATACGTCCACATCCACAGTGTGGAGCTACAAGCATTACAAGCTAACAGACATTACACTTCTCCCTCCTGAATGAAAAAGCCATCATAACAAACATCATAAATAACTTTCATTTTTATACATATTTACAAATTTAACTTTACCACTTGTTTTCTGTTTCGAAGAGGATATCATCGCTCTCGAACAAAACCTTCCAAACATGGTGTTGATTTCACACTCATTTGAGGCTCATCCTGAGGAACATTTTCCTCCATGGAATTTCCTTGATTTTCATTTGCACTCACTCCAACTTCAGGCTCTTTGTTTCCCTGACTCGGACTCAGACTTTCATTCTGATTCTCTCCTGGATTTGTTTCCAGTACATTGGATTTAGGATTTGCTACTGGTATATCAAAACTATCTGAAAAGTCAGAAATAATTGAATCATTCCTACCTTCAACTCCTTCCATGTCTGTAGGTAGAATATGATCAATAGGAACAAATCTAATCTGTCCATTATCAAACATCTTTACCAAATATGTGCGAGGACCACATATCTTCACCACTCTTCCGGGTAACCAGTTCAACTATTTATGGTGATCGTTCTTCACTCCCACCTTCTGTTTAATTTCACTCTTCTCTCTTTTACTCTCCCTTTATCGTGATTCTCTTTTTGTCTTAATTGTGTCTCTTCTACAGACTGTGCCAAATTTGGCTTTAACAATGAGAATCTGGTTCGTGGCTGTCATTTGAGAAACAACTCTGTTGGTGTTCTACCAGTAGTAGTATGAGGAGTATTTCGATATGTAATCAAAAAATTAGCCAATTTGTGATCGAATGACAACTGTCGTTTTCTTGGATTTGGATCTAACATTTGTTTTATGAGGGCTCGTTTTACAATTTGTACAGTGCGCTCTGCTGCACCATTCGAAGCAGGATGGTATGGTGGAACCTTGGTATGTTTCACACCATTTTTGCTCGTGAATTGTGCAAATTCTTCTGAACAAAATTGTGGTCCTTTATCCGAAACAATTTCTTCAGGGAGGCCAAATGCAGAAAATAATTTTCGCAAAATGTCCAATGTTTTACTTGTTGTTATTTTCCGCATTGGGAACACCTCAACCCACTTTGAATGGCTATCAATTACAATGAACAATTGTTGTCCATCTAACTCAGCAAAATCAATATGTAGCCTTTGCCACACCCTGGGAGGCCATTTCCATGGCTGTAATGGTACTGGTGGTGGTTGCTTGCTTACCGATTGACATGTCGTACACTGACTCACGATGTACTCTATATCTTTATAAAGACCTGGCCACATAAATAACTGCGTGCAAAACTCTTGGTCAAGCATATTCCCAGATGCTGGTCATGGAGGTCTCGTAATAATTTGGACCTGAATTTATTTGGTATAACCACTCTTGCATCCCACATGATACAATCTTTATCTACTGATAATTCATTCCAAGAATGAAGAATGGATGTGTATCTTTATCTGTTACCTGGTTTGACCATCCATTTGCAATATACTCATACACCTTTGACATCATTGGGTCACATTTGGTTGCTCTACCAATCTCTTCAGCTGTGACTGGCAGTTGATCAATATATGAAAAATAAAACACTTCTTCCCTATTGGGTGGGGAAGGCAATCTAGACATTGCATCAGCATTACTGTGATCAGCTGATCGTCTGTATTCAATATCATATGTATATGCTGACAAAATCAAAGCCCATCTCTGCATTCAGGCTGCAGCTAATGTTGGAACTGGGGACTTTGGATGGAGGATTGCTGATAGGGGCTTATGGTCCGTAACAATGGTAAATTTACGACTATACAAGTATTTGTGAAACTTCTTGACCCCAAAAATTAATGCCAAAGCTTTCCTTTCAATTTGAGCATAGTTTTTCTCACTGGCACTGGGAGTGCGTGAAGCAAAAGCAATTGGTCTCTCCTCCCCACTACTTAATACATGAGAGAATACTGCCCAACTCCATAAGGAGAGGCATCACATGCTAGCTTAATCTCCTTAGATATGTCATAGTGAACTAACATGGTGCTCTCTACCAATTTGCTTTTACACTCCTTGAATGCTGTATCACATTCTTTTGACCACTTCCACAGTACCTGTTTTTTCAAAAGTTCATTCAGTGGATGTAATACTGTAGCCAAATTTGGTAGGAACTTCCCATAATAGTTCAAAAGACCCAAGAATCAACGAAGTTCAGTGACATTCCTGGGAGCAGATGCATTTCTAATTGCATCCAGTTTTTCCATGGTTGGATGTAAACCATCTTTGTCTACTCTGTACCCTAAGTACTCCACTAAGTTTTTAAATAACTCACACTTACGAGCAGACATTCGTACTCTGTGCTTCTCTAGCCATTTGAGGACTTCATTCAATATGTTATTATGAATTTGCCTATTTGGTGCTGAAATTAGTGTGTCATCTAAATAACATACTACCCCTTCAATACCTTGCAAAATCTGGTTCATCACCCCTTGGAATATGGCAGGGGCAGAAGACACTCCAAACAATAGTCTATTAAACTGATATAGGCCTGGATGAGTATTTATAGTCAAACATGACTTGGACTCCTCATCTAGTTCAAGCTGTAAGTAGGAATTCGTAAGGTCCAGTTTTGAGAAGATCTGACCACCTGTCAGTGTTGTGAACAAATCTTCTATATTCGGCAATGTATTTGGGACATTACCCTCTAGAACCTGGTTTACGGTTACCTTATAATCACCACACAATCTTACTTTACCATCAGACTTAGGTACAACAATGATGGGTGTAGCCCAATTACATTGATCTATCTTACAAATAATGTTCTCAGTCTCTAGTCTTTTGAGTTCTTGCTCAACTTTCTCCTTGCGTGCATGTGGTACAGAACGTGGCTTGTAGTAAACCGATCTAGTGTCCTTCTGTACCCTGGCACTCGCCTTGAAGCCTTGGATCAACTGCCCATTTCACAGAACACCTTTGGATACTGCTTGATAACCTCTTCCGTTGATGAAAATCTCGCTTCCACACAGAAAATCTTACTCCAATCCAGTTTAAGTGGGCTCAACCAATTTCTTCCTAGTAAGGCAGGCTTGTCTCCTTTCACTACTATTAGAGGCAAGTTCTGAAATTGGTCTTTATATTTCACCGGTACGGTGATGCGGCCTACTACAGGAATTTTCTCTCCCGAGCAGCCTCGCAGCTCTATCTTGGATTTCTCCAGTTGAGAATCACGCAATTTGTCGCGGTACAGTGATTCCAGTATTACACTCATGGAGGCACCCATGTCAATTTCCATTGGTATCTTGAATCCCGCAACATCAATGTGGATTTTGATGCTTTCCGAATCGCTGTCCGTTAACCTCGTGCTCCTGATGATGTGTAACTCTAACATCTCCTCGTCCTATTGTTGTTCTTCCATGCTATGAAGTCTGTTTGGATTTCGACTCATAGCTTTGGACGCTGGACTCATAGCTTTAAAAACTGGTTTACCCTTCAGTCGGCATGCCTTCGCAAGATGCCCAATCTTTCTGCAGAAGAAACACTCTGCCTTCACGTATGGACAACTTTGAGCAATGTGTTGTCCCAGGCACCTATAGCACGGCTTCGACGCTCTGGTAGAATTTGCAGTTTCTGAGACTTTCGGCCATGGCCGTCTTTTACTTTGAACCTGCGGTGATTTACCTCGGTTGACTGACGACCGTAATTATTATTTAATTCTCGGGAATATTGTTCGGCCATGCTTATCGACCTCGCTGTCTGCCGAATCCCGAAATGATAGCTTCCAGCAATTTCTAACGGTTTGGGGTTATAGTGCTGCTCCAGCTTCGTTAAAATCTCTTTAAGCGTTGTGTCCTTTGGCTCGCCAGGCACAAGCAGATTTACAAGGGTTTCATATAATGCTGGACCTGCCACTGTAAAGAAAATCGCTTTCTTACGTTCCAACACAGCCTGGTTCTGGACTGCATTGTCTGGAACTTCGATTATGTTATTTGCAGTGAAATACATTTCTAGCCGATCCACATACACTTTAAAATGTTCCCGGTCGTGTCTATATTCCCCCAACTGTCCGATTACACCTGCCATTTTTAATCTCTAGCTGTTCACACCATGTGCTGTATTTTACCTCGGATTTTGTAGCTTTTCTTTCAAAGACAGAAACTTCCAAAATCTTCTGTCGGCTGGCTGAATCTTTCAGAAACAAAATTTAAGCTTTAAACATCCGAAAAATTTAATCCTCAGTCGCCAAATGTGATATCTTCACAGAGCACAGCACACACAGCTTCCTAACATGCAGGCTGCTCTCTCGGAACTCTCCGGAAAGAGCCTGTTCAGTTTAATGATTAACTATACAGTTGCAGTACACAATACGTAGACATCCACATTGTGGAGCAACAAGCAATACAAGCTTACAGACATTACAGTGAACTTGACTGCCACTGAGAGAACCATCCTCACCCTGGTCTGAGGCTTGAGGTCTGGTTGCAGGAGATGGCAGAGCTCTGTTACCATGTCCTTGTTGAAGTTTAGCCTTCTAAGACACTGTCCCGCAGTGAAATTGATGTAGGGGAACTATTGCTGGAATACCCTGGGAGGGTAAGGCCTCCTGTTGAAAGCTCAGTTGGCCCTCCTCCCATTAGTCACATTTTGCAGTCTTTCTCTGTACCTCAGTTGCCTCTGACGGTGACACCAGCGGGTGTGGTCCAGTGCCAGCACAGCCCCCATGAAACGATATAAATATTGAAGTTTCAAATCTGCCCTCAATGAGAGTCACCAATCTTTAAGAGCTGGAACACTCCTTCAACTGCAAATTGCTCAAATTATTCAAAATGCCTGTCTGCCTATGTGAAACTAAGAAGGCCGGCTAAAAGTAAACCGGAAGCTGCCGACATCCGACTGAAACCCGACTGTTGAAGCTGTCGTTGTCAGCGCCAAGCGCACAACCGGGTGCAAGGGACAACTTTTGTTCCTGGGTGCTCCCGGGGCACAGCGCGCGGTGATTTCATCAACATCGCCGGGGGCAGCAGAGCAGGCTGCAACGTCTTATCACCACCGCAAAACTTCCGCTGAATTAGTGGGAGCCGCTGTTCTCACCACACCCGATCGCAAACTCATTTCCCCGCCGCCAGGGGCATTAACGGGGGCTGCAAAGTGGCCCAATTTCTCTCCCTTAAACTTTCTGAGGAAGAGACATGCCAGGAGTAGCCAAGTTGTTCTCAAACTCCCAGCTAGTCATTGCGATCAATAATTAAATAATCGATTAATTAGGTCATTAGTGATTATCTACACAGTTGTTGCAAAATTCACCCCTGTAGCACCATTACTTTTGGCCGTTTTCGTGCCTAATCAAATTTTGAGCCTAGTATGTGGACATTGCGCATCTTTATTGTAAGTGAAATCCTAACCTGATAAATTATTTAAAGGAACTATGAGAAAAGTGGTTAATAATTAAGATGATTTTACAGCTACAGTTCTTTTCAAAATGTTCTTCACATTGAATAGTAGCACTTTACCAGAACTGTCTCTGACTTAAAAAAATACCAAATATAACATATAGGAACTGAATAGTAGAGTGCTCTGGTACCATTGTCCTTTTGTTTCTACCTCTGGGACATGGACTTCAATCCAGTCCAAATAGTTAGGCTGAAAGTGTCCTCTGTTGGTTTTAAGGACTTGGCATGAAATTCATTTGTGTAGTCTCAACCCACTTCCAAGTGCAGGGCAACAGCATGAAATTGTCCCCAGTTTGACACTAAATTAGCAATCTAATTTATACTTTATGATACTATGATTTACATACTCCATTATGCTCACAGCACATCAAAAATAGCACTTAATGTTATGTCGTTAATACTCTTATGAATGACTCCACGAGGTCTAGTATTGTACTTGAGCTGCTGTGACCCTAGTCATAAGAACATAAGAACATAAGAATTAGGAACAGGAGTAGGCCATCTAGCCCCTCCAGCCTACTCCGCCATTCAATAAGATCATGACTGATCTGGCCGTGGACTCAACTCCACTTACCCGCCCGCTCCCCGTAACCCTTAATTCCCTTATTGGTTAAAAATCTATCTATCTGTGACTTGAATACATTCAATGTGCTTCCTTGGGCAGAGAATTCCACAGATTCACAACCCTCTGGGAGAAGAAATTCCTTCTCAACTCGGTTTTAAATTGGCTCCCCCGTATTTTGAGGCTGTGTCCCCTAGTTCTAGTCTCCCCGACCAGTGGAAAAAACCTCTCTGCTCTATCTTGTCTATCCCTTTCATTATTTTAAATGTTTCTATAAGATCACCCCTCATCCTTCTGAACTCCAACGAGTAAAGATTCAGTCTACTCAATCTATTATCATAAGGTAACCCCTCATCTCCGGAATCAACCACGTGAATCGTCTCTGTACCCCCCACCAAAGCTAGTATATCCTTCCTTAAGTAAGGTGACCAAAACTGCACGCAGTACTCCAGGTGCGGCCTCACCAATACCCTGTACAGTTGCAGCAGGACATCCCTGCTTTTGTACTCCATCCCTCTCGCAATGAAGGCCAACATTCCATTCGTCTTCCTGATTACCTGCTGCACCTGCAAACTAACTTTTTGGGATTCATGCACAAGGACCCCCAGGTCCCTCTGCACTGCAGCATGTTGTAATTTCTCCCCATTCAAATAATATTCCCTTTTACTGTTTTTTTTCCCAAGGTGGATGACCTCACACTTTTCGACATTGTATTCCATCTGTCAAACCTTAGCCCATTCACTTAACCTATCTAAATCTCTTTGCAGCCTCTCTGTGTCCTCTACACAATCCGCTTTCCCACTAATCTTTGTGTCATCTGCATATTTTGCTGCACTACACTCTGTCCCCTCTTCCAGGTCATCTATGTATATTGTAAACAGTTGTGGTCCCAGCACTGATCCCTGTGGCACACCACTAACCACCGATTTCCAACCCGAAAAGGACCCATTTATCCCGACTCTCTGCTTTCTGTTTGCCAGCCAATTCTCTATCCATGCTAATACATTTCCTCTGACTCCACGAACCTTTGTCTTATGCAGTAACCCTTTGTGTGGCACCTTATCGAATGCCTTTTGGAAATCTAAATACACCACATCCATCGGTACACCTCTATCCACCATGCTCGTTATATCCTCAAAGAATTCCAGTAAATTAGTTAAACATTTATTGTAACTCCAGAGTGAGGCACAAGCATGGTGGGTAGCCTTTTATACTGGACCCTGCACACCTATGCAGGTGACCCTCAGGTCTCCCACCGCAGTGCCTTCTGGTGGCACACCTTATGTGTCTATACAGTTTGTATACATGGTCTACATACATGACATCACTTCCCCCCAAGTCTTTAATGCACATTGACTCGTACATTGACGATGACCTGGGCTTTACCATTGGAGGGTTGCTTCTAGCTTGGGTGGGTTGGTAGTGAGATTTGTTGCCAGTGGAGGTCCCAGTGGTTTCTGGTTGTGAGTCCATGACTACTCCATTCTCCCCTCCACACAAAGATCATGCTAATGGCCCATTACAGGCAAGTTGCATTCAAGTTCATCACATGGGTTTTACATTTATATCTTGGTACATTTGTTGGGAGGATTACAGTTGCGTTTCTTTTTGTGTGGTACATTTACATGATCAGTACAGGTATATCAGTACAGGTACACAAGGACAGTCTAGTTCCAGCACGGCCGGATGAGATCCGGGTCGTCTGGTGGTGGCGCAGTGCCCCATGCTAGTGGGTCTGTGGGTGAGGTGAGCTCATTTTGCTCGAGTTTCCGGAGCTCAGGGCACTTGCCGTTACTCCTAGTGTCGGGCAGGCCCAAAGACAACTGATGTGTCTGTGACCTCCCTGTCTTTTTCGTTTGCACAGTGTCGCTGCTGCTTCCTGGGAAGCCGTCTGAGCGAGTGAGCATTTCGTCTAAGCGACTGTGGGGCTGCCTCATCTTGTTTAGCAGTTTGCAGGGGACTCGCTTTCCTTGAGGGCACTGTTTTGAACACTCTCTAGTTTGGGATCCTGGCTAGTCCAGATCCCATTCGGAGGAGCCGTTGCGGGTCACCCTTTGCCCTTGAGCATTGCCGTGGTGGCGAGTGGATTTGTGGGCTGCGCCTTTTCCACCCGGATGGTGGGCGACGGTAGCCGACTACGAGCATAGGCGCAGTTTACTGTTTCTGGCCCGTGGGTGGTTCATGCCATTGGGTGCCTGCAATGTTAAACCGATCTGAGGCAGGGTATCGCTACTGGTGTCTCTGTTCTCCGGGGATTGTTTACTCTGCGGCTTATCTACTTCTGTCAGCTGTGGGGACACTTTATGATAGATTGTTCTGGTCCCATGGACATAGGCTACAGCATTGGGTATCCCTCTGGACCTGTATACGACTGTTAGGTGTTCGCCTGCTACCTTGGCTGATTGCAATTTGCACCCGACATCACTCAACAATATTTTGCCCGTTATAGCTGGACTTTTACATTGGTTACCAATTTCAAGCAGTTCATTCAAAAATGGAAGGTTGCTGGCCTCCGTTAAAATGGCCTTACTACTTTTACCCCAATCATCTTCCTTGCATGGAGCCATGTGTTGTTGCTCCATTAGCGTTGCACCTCGTGGTTTGGACGCCATCTTTTCCCTGTCCATGATGTCGACTGCCGCGATCTTCTTTCCCAGGGATTCTGCCACTGAAGCTGGGAAAGCACCCTCGGATCCAATCTTCCTCCCCAGGAGTCCTGCCACTGAAACTGGGAAGGTGCGTTCAGGATGTCTCGGCCGGATCATCGCCAAGGAGTCGTGATGAGCGGTCTGTGCCTCCGGGGCTGCGCGGATCTGCTCTCCGGTGCCTGGTCCAACCGAAGGTGAGGGCTTGCTCTGACTCTGAGCACGGGGGACGTCGATCGCTGGAGGGGTGAAGTCTTCCCAGTTCCAATGAACTTTCTCTATCCATCTTCTTCCAAGTAGCGTTGGTCCATCACCTGAAACAATCCACAAAGTTAAATTGTGCACCGTGCCATCATGGGATACACTTACATCCTCACTACCAACAACTGATATCAGTTCCTTGGTGTAGGTGCGCAGCTTTGCCTGAACCAGGATCAGCTTGGGTGGTTTAGCTTGATCATTCCATAACCTCTCAAAGGCTTCCGGGCTCATTACTGACTGACTCGCCCCCGTGCCCACTGCCATGAAGACTGGAGCGCCATTTATCTCAACTTCCATTATCACTGGAAGACAATCTGTAGTGCAGGTATATACTACATACATTTCGTCCTGGGACTGAGCTGTCTCTCGAGCCATCGCCTCGTAAAAACTGACTGCAAAAGCTTCTATAAATATGTGAAGAGAAAAAGATTAGTAAAGACAAACGTAGGTCCCTTGCAGTCGGATTCAGGTGAACTTATAATGGGGAACAAAGAAATGGCAGACCAATTGAACCAATACTTCGGTTTTATCTTCACAAAAGAAGATACAAATAACCTTCCGAATGTACTAGGGGACAGTGGGTCTAGTGAGAATGAGGAACTGAAAGATATCCTTATTAGACGGGAAATTGTGTTAGGGAAATTGATGGGATTAAGGCCGATAAATCCCTGGATCCTGATAGTCTGCATCCCAGAGTACTTAAGGAAGTGGCCCTAGAAATCGTGGATGCATTGGTGATAATTTTCCAGCAATCTATCGACTCTGGATCAGTTCCTATGGACTGGAGGGTAGCTAATGTAACGCCACTTTTTAAAAAAGGAGGGAGAGAGAAAGCGGGTAATTATAGACTGGTTAGCCTGACATCAGTAGTGGGGAAAATATTGGAATCAATCATTAAGGATGAAATAGCAGCCCATTTGGAAAGCAGTGACAGGATCGGACCGAGTCAGCATGGATTTATGAAAGGGAAATCATGCTTGACGAATCTTCTGGAATTTTTTGAGGATGTAACTAGTAGAGTGGACAAGGGAAAACCAGTGGATGTGGTGTATTTGGACTTTCAAAAGGCTTTTGACAAGGTCCCGCACAAGAGATTGGTGTACAAAATCAAAGCGCATGGCATTGGGGGTAATGTACTGATGTGGATAGAGAGCTGGTTGGCAGACAGGAAGCAGAGAGTCAGGATAAACGGGTCCTTTTCAGAATGGCAGGCAGTTGCTAGTGGGGTGCCGCAGGGCTCAGTACTGGGACCCCAGCTCTTTACAATATACATTAACGATTTGGATGAAGGAATAGAGTGTAATATCTCCAAGTTTGCGGATGACGTGAGCTGTGAGGAGGACGCTAAGAGGCTGCAGGGTGACTTGGACAGATTAGGT
This sequence comes from Pristiophorus japonicus, assembly GCF_044704955.1. NCBI lineage: Eukaryota > Metazoa > Chordata > Chondrichthyes > Pristiophoridae > Pristiophorus > Pristiophorus japonicus. The sequence continues at coordinate 19,391,281 of NC_091991.1, read as the reverse complement.
GAGTGGGCAAATACATGGCAGATGCAGTATAATGTGGATAAATGAGAGGTTATCCATTTTGGGGGCAAAAACACCAAGGCAGAATATTATCTGAATGGCAGCAGATTAGAAAAAGGGGAGGTGCAACACAACCTGGGTGTCATGGTTCATCAGTCACTGAAAGTGGGCACGCAAGTACAGCAGGCGGTAAAGAAGGCAAATGGTATGTTGGCCTTCATAGCTAGGAGATTTGAATATAGGAGCAGGGAGGTCTTACTGCAGTTGTACAGGGCCTTAGTGAGGCCTCACCTGGAATATTGTGTTCAGTTTTGGTATCCTAGTCTGAGGAAGGGCGTTCTTGCTATTGAGGGAGTGCAGCGAAGGTTCACCAGACTGATTCCAGGGATGGCTGGGCTGTCATATGAGGAGAGACTGGACCAACTGGGTCTTTATTCACTGGCGTTTAGAAGGATGAGTGGGGATCTCATAGAAATATATAAGATTCTGACGGGACTGGACAGGTTAAATGCGGGAAGAATGTTCTCGATGTTGGGGAAGTCCAGAAGCAGGGGACATAGTCTTAGGATAAGGGGTAAGCCATTTAGGACTGAGATGATGAGAAACTTCTTCACTCAGAGAGTTGTTGACCTGTGGAATTCCCTGCCGCAGAGAGTTGTTGATGCCAGTTCATTGGATATATTCAAGAGGAAGTTAGATATGGCCCTTACAGTTAAGGGGATTAAGGGATATGGAGAGAAAGCAGGAAAGGGGTACTGAAGGAATGATCAGCCATGATCTTATTGAATGGCGGTGCAGGCTTGAAGGGCCGAATGGCCTACTCCTGCATCTATTTTCTATGTTTCTATGTTTCTATGTAATCTGTGCTGGATTCACAGCCACCTGCTGACTCCTCTTCCACGTGGTGAGTCACAGCTCTTTCGCACATTCGCTGGAGGTGGCCCTTTGTGCTGCAGCCTTTGCACACAGTCTCTGAACTGACACTGATGAGTCCTGTGATTACCTCCGCATCACCAGCATGGTGCTACTCGACTTACATTTGCACCCCTTGGCGGACTCTGAGTTAAAGGACTCAGGGGCTTGTACGCTCTGCCCTGAGCAGATTCACGTTCAATAGTTCTGCATGTGAAAGGCGCCATTCTATTTACAGTACTTGCCGGATTTGAGTCCTGAGAGTGAGTCATCATCTGCTTGGAGCTGCTGCTTGAGGTCATGAATGCCTGGCTGATGCTGATGGCCTTCTGCAGCGTGAGGGATGCGCCAAATTCACACGGTCCTGCCAGCCTCCTGAGGTCGGCAGCGTACTTCGCGATTTCCTGGCCCTCGGAGCGGCAGTGTGTATAAAATCGATGCCTGGCCACGAAGATGCTCTCCTTCGGTTTGAGTTGGTCCTGAATTAGCATTTTTAGCTCCTCATATGACTTGGTCATTGTTTTCTCTGGTGCAAGCAAGTCCTTGACGAGGCCGTAGACCACGGGCCCACAACTGGTCAACAGGATAGCTCTGCGTTAATCTGTCAGCGTAGCCGGATCATCGCCTACCAGGTCGTTTGCTACGAAATATTGGTCAAGCCGCTCTGTAAAGGCTTCCCAATCTTCACCCTCTGAGAACTTTTCTAATGCACCAATGTTAGTCATTTTTGCGTGAAAGTTCGTAATCTCGTCACCAGTTGTTATGTCTTTAATACTCTTATGAATAACTCCACCAAGTCTAGTATTGTACTTGAGCTGTTGTGATCTTAGTCCCATTTATTGTAACTCCAGAGTGAGGCACAAGCATGGTGGGCAGCCTTTTATACTGGGCCCTGCACACCTATGCACCCTCAGGTCTCCCACCGCAGTGTCCTCTGGTGGCACACCTTATGTTAGTATACAGTTAGCATACATGGTCTACATACATGACACTTAATACCCGTGTAAAACCAGTGATTCCAAACCACCTCCAGTTGTGTTGACTCAACTGCAAATCTGTAGTTGAACACCGAATTCATCGTCATAGGTGAACCCTCGAACGAGGATGACATGCTTCCACAAGAGTTCACAGATATTTCAATGAAGGACCCGATTTCCCAGTTCTGAACTCCAATTGATGGAGTGGAAGATGCCCATGCATGGATCTTTTTAGCATGTGGTAACCGTTACACATCAGCTACCAGGTGGGCTTGACAGAGCTTGGCCTTTATCCAGTGGCAAGGGTTAACCAAGACGACTGGAGACCTACTCTTCTGTACGGACCTAGTGCGCCCACATATCGCAGTGTGGGCTGGCCTGTGCTGCCCCTGGGCCCTTGGATCTTCTGGGGCCCCGTACCCTCATTTGCCACACCTCCGCCACGACCTCTCAGCGCTCCTCCACCATAAAACACTCGCTGCACCTTCACTCCAGCTCCTTTTGTCGCCCTGACACCAAAGTAATGCTATGTTGATGACAGGTTAATAGTATGCCATAACCTAACGCACATCGTGATGTCACAACATCATGATGTAACGTGCATTGAAACTGCTGTTTATATCTACCACCTGATAAGTGTCTTAGTCAGAAGGTTGTGGGTTCAATTCCCATTCCAGAATCTTGAGCACAGAAATCTAGGCTGATATTCCGGTGCTGCATTGTTGGAGGTGCCGTCTTTCAGATGAGATGTTAAACTAAGGTGCCCTTCTCAGGTGGGCATAAAACATCCCATGTCACGATTTCCAGAAGAGCAGGGCAGATATCCTCCGTCCCTTGGCCAATATTTATCATTCAGCCAACATCACTAAAGAAATAGATTAGCTGGTCATTATCACACTGCTGTTTCTGCGGGTGTGCATGTGGTGGTTAAAATGGAATTTATTTGTACTAATTTATCTCTCTTAGGTGCTCAACACTGTTGCTAATCTCCCTTGCATTTTCTTTTAGTTTTCGGGTGATATAGCTGACCTCCCCTTGAGGTGCGAGGGTGTCGGTTTCCTAGCGCCAGATCTTCAGCAGCGCTCCTGCAACAGCACCCCAGGAATCAGGGTTAGCACCCAACGAGGGAGCTGGAACGCTTCCCTTCGTGCTCCACTCCCCTCTTCGGGCGCTAAAGACCAATATCCCGATTGGAAGCCATAAGCATTGCCCGGCGCTAAAGTTAGCCACCAGGCGGTGTCATCGTCTCAAATCGGGCCAGAATGAATTTTCAGCCCTAAGACTACTGCGAGTGCTGAAAATCTGAAATAAAAACAGAAAATGCTGGAAAAACTCAGCAGGTCAGGCAGCATCTGTGGCGAGAGAAACAGAGTTAACGTTTCAGGTCGATGATTGCTCGTCAGAACCCCTTCTTATACTGTCAGTCATTTCTGAATAAATTGACAAAAAAAAGCAATAAAAAATATTGGAATAACACTTGTAATTACAATTGGGTGGATTTTGCTCATTTCATTTTAATCAAAGTTCACGTGGTGAGAATTGTTCAAAAGCTAACAAGTTTGGGCCACTGATTCTAAATTGCCGATAGTTGTACCATTATATATAGCAACATTTCCTGTTTATGGTAATTATGTTAGCCTGGTAGCATATAGGGGCTAAAACTCTACTGCTTTAACTGCGTACTCCTGCCCCAACATTTGTGGGTGTGTGGTAGACAGGCTGCAAAGTAGGCAACAAGTTGTTGAAAGGCCGAGTAAGGGCCAGTACCTCTGCCTGCCTTTTATGAGGCCAGTGACGTGGGGAGGACAGAGTCTAGGGTCCCGAAGATAGGTCAGGCAGGTTTTTAAAATATTGATATGATCGGCACCTGACAAAGAGATGATGCAATCTTTATTCCAGTGGTGGAGTGGGGGCTAAGCACTCCCCCAGACATCCCTCTCAGATGGCAGAACACTGCAGTAGAGTCAGTGACATATTAACATTGTCAGTTGCAAATGCAGCGTAATTGTCCGGAATGCATTCTCAAAGGATTCTTTGGGGCCATAAATAGAGCAGAGCACCATAGTCATTAATTGCTTCTGTGGTATAACGTGTTTGGGAAACCCCTTACAAGCTGTAAATATGTTTATCCAAATGATTTTTTTGGCCTGGGAAAGGTATAATGAAGTGTTCGAGAATAGTTGGCTCTGACATTAAATTGAAAACAGGAGATTGAAAAAGTATGCCAGCTTTCTCAAAATGTTGTGTTAAGAACATAAGAACATAAGAAATAGGAACAGGAGTAGGCCATACGGCCCCTCGAGCCTACTCCGCAATTCAATAAGATCATGGCTGATCTGATCATGGACTCAGCTCCACTTCCCTGCTCGCTCCCCATAACCCCTTATCCCCTTATCGCTCAAGAAACTATCTATTTCTGTCTTAAATTTATTCAATGTCCCAGCTTCCACAACACTCCGAGGCAGCGAATTCCACAGATTTACAACCCTCTGAGAGAAGAAATTCCTCCTCATCTCAGTTTTAAATGGGCAGCCCCTTATTCTAAGATCATACCCTCTAGTTCTAGTCTCCCCCATCAGTGGAAACATCCTCTCTGCATCCACCTTGTCAAGCCTCCTCATTATCTTATATGTTTTGATAAGATCACCTCTCATTCTTCTGAACTCTATTGAGTAGAGGCCCAACCTCCTCAACCTTTCCTCATAAGTCAACTGAGTGAACCTTCTATGAAATGCCTCAAAAGCAAGGATATCGTAAATATGCAAACCAAAACTGCACGCAGTATTCCAGTGTGGCCTCATTAATAGCATATATAGCTGTAGCAAGACTTCCCTGCTTTTATACTCCATCCCCTTTTCAATAAAGGCCAAGATAGCATTGGCCTTCCTGATCACTTGCTGTACCTGTATACTATCCTTTTGTATTTCATGCACAAGTACCCCCAGGTCCCGCTGTACTGTGGTACTTTGCAATCTTTCTCCATTTAAATAATAACTTGCTCTTTGATTTTTTCTGCCAAAAGTGCATGACCTCACACTTTCCAACATTATACTCCATCTGCCAAATTTTTGCTCACTCACCTAGCTTGTCTGTGTCCTTTTGCAGATTTTTGTGTCCTCCTCACACATTGCTTTTCCTCCCACCTTTATATCGTTAGCAAACTTGGCTACGTTACACTCAGTCCCTTCTTCCAAGTCGTTAATATCGATTGTAAATAGTTGGGGTCCCAGCACTGATCCCTGTGGCACCCCACTAGTTACTGGTTGCCAACCAGAGAATGAACCATTTACCTCGACTCTCTGTTTTCTGTTAGTTAGCCAATCTTCTATCCATGCTAATATATTACCCCCAATCCCAAGAACTTTTATCTTGTGCAGTAACCTTTTATGTGGCATCTTGTCAAATACTTTCTGGAAGTCCAAATACACCACATCCACTGGTTCCCCTTTATCCACCCTGTTCGTTACATCCTCAAAGAACTCCAACACGTTTGTCAAACATGACTTCCCCTTCAAAAATCCATGCTAACTCAGCTTGACCGAATTTTGCTTATTCAAATGTCCTGCTACTGCTTCTTTAATAATGGACTCCAACATTTTTCCAACCACAGATATTAGGCTAACTGGGGGAGTGTTTGCGAGTGCTGTTGGGGAGGAGTTAAACTAATATGGCAGGGGGATGGGAACCAATGGAGGGAGACAGAGCGAAAGAAAAAGGAGACAAAAGCAAAAGACAGAAAGGAGATGAGGAAAAGTGGAGGGCAGAGAAACCCAAGGCAAAGAACAAAAAAAACCACTGTACAGCAAAATTCTAAAAGGACAAAGGGTGTTAAAAAAAACAAGCCTGAAGGCTTTGTGTCTTAATGCAAGGAGTATCCGTAATAAGGTGGATGAATTAACTGTGCAAATAGATGTCAACAAATATGATGTGATCAGGATTATGGAGACGTGGCTCCAGGATGATCAGGGCTGGGAACTCAACATCCAGGGGTATTCAACATTCAGGAAGGATAGAATAAAAGGAAAAGGAGGTGGGGTAGCATTGAGGGTTAAAGAGGAGATTAATGCAATAGTTCGGAAGGACATTAGCTTGGATGATGTGGAATCTATATGGGTAGAGCTGCAGAACACCAAAGGGCAAAAAACGTTAGTGGGAGTTGTGTACAGACCTCCAAACAGTAGTAGTGATGTTGGGGAGGGCATCAATAGGAAATTAGGGGTGCATGCAATAAAGGTGCAGCAGTTATAATGGGTGACTTTAATATGCACATAGATTGGGTTAACCAAACTGGAAGCAATACAGTAGAGGAGGATTTCCTGGAGTGCATAAGTTATGGTTTTCTAGACCAATATGTCGAGGAACCAACTAGGAGGGAGGCCATCTTAGACTGGGTGTTGTGTAATGAGAGAGGATTAATTAGCAATCCCGTTGTGTGAGGCCCCTTGGGGAAGAGTGACCATAATATGGTGGAATTCTGCATTAGGATGGAGAATGAAACAGTTAATTCAGAGACCATGGTCCAGAACTTAAAGAAGGGTAACTTTGAAGGTATGAGGCGTGAATTGGCTAGGATAGATTGGCGAATGATACTTAAGGGGTTGACTGTGGATGGACAATGGCAGACATTTAGAGACCGCATGGATAAATACAACAATTGTACATTCCTGTCTGGCGTAAAAATAAAAAAGGGAAGGTGGCTCAACCGTGGCTATTAAGGGAAATCAGAGATAGTATTAAAGCCAAGGAAGTGGCATACAAATTGGCCAGAAATAGCAGCGAACCCGGGGACTGGGAGAAATTTAGAACTCAGCAGAGGAGGACAAAGGGTTTGATTAGGGCAGGGAAAATGGAGTACGAGAAGAAGCTTGCAGGGAACATTAAGACGGATTGCAAAAGTTTCTATAGATATGTAAAGAGAAAAAGGTTAGTAAAGACAAACGTAGGTCCCCTGCAGTCAGAATCAGGGGAAGTCATAACGGGGAACAAAGAAATGGCAGACCAATTGAACAAGTACTTTGGTTCGGTATTCACTAAGGAGGACACAAACAACCTTCCGGATATAAAAGGGGTCAGAGGGTCTAGTAAGGAGGAGGAACTGAGGGAAATCCTTATTAGTCGGGAAATTGTGTTGGGGAAATTGATGGGATTGAAGGCCGATAAATCCCCAGGGCCTGATGGACTGCATCCCAGAGTACTTAAGGAGGTGGCCTTGGAAATAGCGGATGCATTGACAGTCATTTTCCAACATTCCATTGACTCTGGATCAGTTCCTATGGAGTGGAGGGTAGCCACTATAACCCCACTTTATAAAAAAGGAGGGAGAGAGAAAACAGGGAATTATAGACCAGTCAGCCGGATCTCAGTAGTGGGTAAAATGATGGAATCAATTATTAAGGATGTCATAGCAGCGCATTTGGAAAGAGGTGACATAATAGGTCCAAGTCAGCATGGATTTGTGAAAGGGAAATCATGCTTGACAAATCTTCTGGAATTTTTTGAGGATGTTTCCAGTAGAGTGGACAAGGGAGAACCAGTTGATGTGGTATATTTGGACTTTCAGAAGGCTTTCGACAAGGTCCCACACAAGAGATTAATGTGCAAAGTTAAAGCACATGGGATTGGGGGTAGTGTGCTGACATGGATTGAGAACTGGTTGTCAGACAGGAAGCAAAGAGTAGGAGTAAATGGGTACTTTTCAGAATGGCAGGCAGTGACTAGTGGGGTACCGCAAGGTTCTGTGCTGGGGCCCCAGCTGTTTACATTGTATATTAATGATTTAGACGAGGGGATTAAATGTAGTATCTCCAAATTTGCGGATGACACTAAGTTGGGTGGCAGTGTGAGCTGTGAGGAGGATGCTATGAGGCTGCAGAGTGACTTGGATAGGTTAGGTGAGTGGGCAAATGCATGGCAGATGAAGTATAATGTGGATAAATGTGAGGATATCCACTTTGGTGGTAAAGACAGAGAGACAGACTATTATCTGAATGATGACAGATTAGGAAAAGGAGAGGTGCAACGAGACCTGGGTGTCATGGTATATCAGTCATTGAAGGTTGGCATGCAGGTACAGCAGGCGGTTAAGAAAGCAAATGGCATGTTGGCCTTCATAGCGAGGGGATTTGAGTACAGGGGCAGGGAGGTGTTGCTACAGTTGTACAGGGCCTTGGTGAGGCCACACCTGGAGTATTGTGTACAGTTTTGGTCTCCTAACTTGAGGAAGGACATTCTTGCTATTGAGGGAGTGCAGCGAAGGTTCACCAGACTGATTCCCGGGATGGTGGGACTGACTTATCAAGAAAGACTTGATCAACTGGGCTTGTATTCACTGGAGTTCAGAAGAATGAGAGGGGACCTCATAGAAACGTTTAAAATTCTGACGGGTTTCGACAGGTTAGATGCAGGAAGAATGTTCCCAATGTTGGGGAAGTCCAGAACCAGGGGTCACAGTCTAAGGATAAGGGGTAAGCCATTTAGGACTGAGATGAGGAGAAACTTCTTCACCCAGAGAGTGGTGAACCTGTGGAATTCTCTACCACAGAAAGTTTTTGAGGCCAATTCACTAAATATATTCAAAAAGGAGTTAGATGAAGTCCTTACTACTAGGGGGATCAAGAGGTATGGCGAGAAAGCAGGAAGTGGGGTACTGAAGTTGCATGTTCAGCCATGAACTCATTGAATGGCGGTGCAGGTTAGAAGGGCCGAATGGCCTTCTCCTGCACCTATTTTCTATAGTTTCCTGCTTTTTGTCTGACTCCTTTTTTAAATAGGGGCGTTACATTTGCATTTTTTCAATCTGCTGGGACCTCCCCAGAATCCAGGGAATTTTGTGAAATTACAAACAATGCATCCACAATACCTGCCGTTATTTCTCTAAGGCACAATGAAGTATGTTGGTATCAAAAGAAGGATGAGGACAAGAAAACAGGTAGCAATTGACAATCTGAGATTTGCTAGTTATGCAAATTTGTTTCCTCTGAAGGTTAATTAATCATTTCCTCATTGCATTATGTTCCGACTACACTGTTAATATTTGCTGACTTTATATGGTTTCTGTTATCTCTATTTAATTGAAAGTAAGTTTATTAGGTTACAGACATCTGCCAGTCTGAATTAATATCTGCCATTCTGCCTATCTGAATTGACTGTAACAGAAGGAACATAGGACGACATTTCATTCAGTCAACACATTACTGCAAATTGGAGCAATAGTTAAATCTTTAGATCATGCAACTCTGCAGTAAAAAGTACAGCTTCTGAATTATGAAACCTTACGCAGACACATTGCATGTTTTTGTGTGTGTTTTAGTATTATTAGGTCATTGTGAATAGATGATGCCTGGCCAACATCCAGAGGGACTGATGAGGTTGGCCCCAACTGATACAACTTCAGAAGTGACTGGCTTTTAGGATAAAGTTGAATGGCAACATTAATGCTTATAGGAATAATTATTTTGATAGTTCTATGTTAAAATAATTATTTGTCTGTATTGTGTTCCGAACACACATGAGGCTGCACACAGGGAGGTTAAAGTAACAGTGACCTCAGTCTTTAATAAGACACTCCAGAGTGAGGAACAGGCCTCAGGGGCCGGCTTATATACAGTGCTCCCAAGAGATGCTGGGATCTCTTGGGACTTCAGGAGATGAGCTCCCTGGTGGCGGAACATGGGAGTGCATGCTTTACAAACACACCTCACTCCCGCCACCAAAGTCAAAGTGAAAACTATTTACAAGGTGAGGCGGTCGGGAGCCTTTCTTTCCCTGGTGGACCGCCTCGGTACAAATGTCTGTTCTGGGCTGGCGTGTTGTCGGTCCTGCAGGGCTGCTAGGTGAGCCTGGCCTTGCTGGGCTGTTGGGCATAATGGGTTCGATTTCCTGGTCCGACGTGGTGTCGTTGATCCTTTGGGTGTGTGTTGTGGGCTCGAAAATGGTGGTGTCTGCTGTGGGTTGTTCAGGGCAGTCTGTGAACCGCAGCCTCGTTTGGTCCAGGTGCTTTCTGCAAATTTGTCCATTGTCTAGTTTGACTACAAACACCCAATTCCCTTCTTTAGCTATCATTGTGCCCACGATCCACTTGGGATCATGTCCATAGTTTAGCAAATATACAGGGTCATTCAGATCAATTTCCCGTGACACAGTGGCGCGACCATCGTTTACATTTTGTTGCTGCTGCCTGTTCTCTACCAGATCATGCAGGTTGGGGTGAAACAGCGAGTGTCTGGTTTTAAGTCCTTTTCATGAGTAGCTCAGCTGGGGGCACCCCTGTGAGCGAGTGGGGTCCCGTGTGGTAGCTGAGCAGTACTCGGGACAGGCGGGTTTGGAGTGAGCCTTCTGAGAGTCGTTTAAGGCTCTGTTTGATGGTTTGTACTGCCCGCTCTGCCTGCCTATTGGAGGCTGGTTTAAATTGGGCCGAGGTGACATGTTTGATCCCATTGCGGGTCATGAATTCTTTAAATTCAGCATTGGTGAAACATGGCCTGTTGTCACTGACCAGTATGTCAGGCAGGCCGTGGGTGGCAAACATGGCCCTCAGGCTTTCACTGGTGGCGGTGGTGGTGCTTCCCAACATTACTTCACATTCAATCCATTTTGAAAAAGCATCCACCACCACCAGGAACATTTTACCAAGAAACGGGCCCGCATAATGGACATGGATCCTCGACCATGGTCTGGAGGGCCAGGACTACTAAACTTAGTGGTGCCTCTCTGGGTGCGTTGCTCAACTGAGCACACACGCTGCATTGCTGTACACAGGACTCTAAGTCAGAGTCGATACCGGTCCACCACACGTGGGATCTGGCTATCACTTTCATCATTTCTATACCCGGGTGTGTGCTGTGGAGATCCGAGATGAACGTCTCCCTGCCCTTTTTGGGTAGCACTACGCGGTTACCCCACAAGAGGCAGTCTGCCTGAATGGACAGCTCGTCCTTTTGCCGCTGGAATGGCTTGATTGGCTCTTGCATTTCAACGGGGATGCTGGCCCAGCTCCCATGCAGTACACAGTTTTTTACTATGGACAGCAGAGGATCTTGGCTGGTCCAAGTCCTAATCTGGCAGGCCGTGACAAGTGATTTAACATTTTCAAATGCTTCCATGACCATCAACAAGTCTGTGGGCTGCGCCACCATCAACAAGTTTTCAGGCTGCGCCATTTCCATCCCCATGGTGGGCATCCGCACAGTTCTCGGTGCCTGGCCTGTGGCGGATGGTATAGTTATATGCTGATAGCGCGAGTGCCCACCTTTGTATGCGGGCTGAGGCTTAGTATTTCTCCCCTTGTTTTCAGCGAACAGGGCTGTGAGGGGCCTGAGATCGGTTTCCAGCTCAAATTTGCGGCTAAACAGGTACTGATGCATTTTCTTTACTCCGAACACACACGCTAATGCCTCGTTCTCAATCATGCTGTAGGCTCGCTCGGCCTTAGACAAGCTCCTGGAAGCATAGGCGACAGGTTGCAACTTCCCCGCAACATTAGTTTGTTGTAATACATACCCGACTCCGTACAACGACGCATCACATGCTAGCACAAGTCTTTTACACGGGTTATACAATACATGCAGCTTGTTGGAGCATAAAATGTTTCTGGCTTTCTCAAAAGCAATTACTTGTTTTTTTTCCCCATACCCAGTTCTCACCTTTATGCAATAACACATGTAGGGGCTCTAAAAGGGTGCTTAATCCCGATAGGAATTTACCAAAATAGTTGAGGAGTCCCAGGAACGACCGCAGCTTTGTGACGTTCTGTGACCTGGGCGCATTCCTGATAGGCTCTGTCTTGACGTCTGTGGGCCGAATGCCGTCCGCCGTGATCATTCTCCCCAAAAAATTGACTTCTGTTGCCATGAAAACGCATTTCGACTTCTTCAGCTGCAGCCCTACACGATCCAGTCGCTGGAGGAACTCCTCCAGGTTTTGTAGGTGCTCGGCGGTGTCCCGACCCGAGACAAATTTGTCGTCCTGAAAGACCACCGTGTGTGGTACCGACTTGAGTAGGCTCTCCATGTTTCTCTGGAAGATCGCTGATGCTGACCGAATTCCAAACAGGCATCTGTTGTAGATGAACAGTCCCTTGTGCGTGCTGATGCAGGTGAGGCCCTTCGAAGACTCCTCCAGCTCCTGCGTCATGTAGGCCGAAGTCAGGTCGAGCTTGGTGAACATCCTGGCTCCTGCGAGCATCGCAAATAGGTCGTCTGCCTTAGGTAGCGGGTATTGGTCCTGTAGCGAGAAACGATTAACAGTTACTTTATAATTGCCGCAAATCCTGACCGTGCCATCACTTTTGAGTACTGGAACAATCGGGCTGGCCCACTCGCTGAATTCCACTAGGGAGATGATGCCCTCGCGTTGCAGCCTGTCCAGCTCGATTTCCACTCTCTTCCTCAACATGTGAGGTACCGCTCGCGCCTTGTGGTGAATGCGTCGTGCCTCTGGGACCAAGTGGATCTGCACCTTCGCCCCGGAAAAGTTTCCAATACCTGACTCAAAAAGGGAAGGAAATTTGTTAACATAGAAACATAGAAACATAGAAAATATGTGCAGGAATAGGCCATTCGGCCCTTCGAGCCTGCACCGCCATTCAATGAGTTCATGGCTGAACATGCAACTTCAGTACCCCATTCCTGCTTTCTCGCCATACCCCTTGATCTCCCTAGTAGTAAGGACTTCATCTAACTCCTTTTTGAATATATTTAGTGAATTGACCTAAACAACTTTCTGTGGTAGAGAATTCCACAGGTTCACCACTCTCTGGGTGAAGAAGTTTCTCCTCATCTCGGTCCTAAATGGCTTACCCCTTATCCTTAGACTGTGACCCCTGGTTCTGGACTTCCCCAACATTGGGAACATTCTTCCTGCATCTAACCTGTCGAAACCCATCAGAATTTTAAACGTTTCTATGAGGTCCCCTCTCATTCTTCTGAACTCCAGTGAATACAAGCCCAGTTGATCCAGTCTTTCTTGATTAGTCAGTCCCGCCATCCCGGGAATCAGTCTGGTGAACCTTCGCTGCACTCCCTCAATAGCAACAATGTCCTTCCTCAGGTTAGGAGACCAAAACTGTACACAATAATCCAGGTGTGGCCTCACCAAGGCCCTGTACAACTGTAGCAACACCTCCCTGCCCCTGTACTCAAATCCCCTCGCTATGAAGGCCAACATGCCATTTGCTTTCCTAACCGCCTGCTGTACCTGCATACCAACCTTCAATGACTGATGTACCATGACACCCAGGTCTCGTTGCACCCCCTCTTTTCCTAATCTGTCACCATTCAGATAATAGTCTGTCTCTCTGTTTTTACCACCAAAGTGGATATCCTCACATTTATCCACATTATACTTCATCTGCCATGCATTTGCCCACTCACCTAACCTATCCAAGTCGCTCTGCAGCCTCATAGCATCCTCCTCGCAGCTCACACTGCCACCCAACTTAGTGTCATCCGCAAATTTGGAGATACTACATTTAATCCCCTCATCTAAATCATTAATATACAATGTAAACAGCTGGGACCCCAGCACAGAACCTTGCGGTACCCCACTAGTCACTGCCTGCCATTCTGAAAAGTACCCATTTACTCCTACTCTTTGCTTCCTGTCTGACAACCAGTTCTCAATCCATGTCAGCACACTACCCCCAATCCCATGTGCTTTAACTTTGCACATTAATCTCTTGTGTGGGCCCTTGTCGAAAGCCTTCTGAAAGTCCAAATATACCACATCAACTGGTTCTCCCTTGTCCACTCTACTGGAAACATCTCAAAAAATTGCAGAAGATTTGTCAAGCATGATTTCCCTTTCACAAATCCATGCTGACTTGGACCTATTATGTCACCTCTTTCCAAACGCGCTGCTATGACATCCTTAATAATTGATTCCATCATTTTACCCACTACTGAGGTCAGGCTGACCGGTCTATAATTCCCTGTTTTCTCTCTCCCTCCTTTTTTAAAAAGTGGGGTTACAGTGGCTACCCTTCACTCGATAGGAACTGATCCAGAGTCAATGGAATGTTGGAAAATGACTGTCAATGCATCCGCTATTTCCAAGGCCACCTCCTTAAGTACTCTGGGATGCAGTCATCAGGCCCTCGGGATTTAATAGCCTTCAATCCCATCAATTTCCTCAACACAATTTCCCGACTAATAAGGATTTCCCTCACTTTCTCCTCCTTACTAGACCCTGTGACCCCTTTTATATCCGGAAGGTTGTTTGTGTCCTCCTTAAGAACCTAGGTACATGAGGCCTCATCAACATGTGATAGCGCTCAGATGTCATCCCAGTTCCAGTGGATTTTGCCCAGCCAGCTCCTTCTAAGCAGTGTGGGGCCATCGCCCGGGACAATCCAGAGTGGCAGTTCCTGCACCGTGCCCTCGTAGGTGACCTTGACCATGGCACTGCCCAGGACAGTGATAAGCTCTTTGGTGTACGTTCTCAGTTTCGTGTGGATGGGGCTCAGGGCTGGTCTAAATGCTTTGTTGCATCACAGTCTCAAACATCTTTTTACTCATGATGGATTGGCTAGCGCCAGTGTCCAGTTCCATGGCTACGGGTAAGCCATTCAATTTGACGTTTAGCATTATAGGTGGACATTTTGTCAAAAATGTGTACACCCTGTGTACTTTAGCATCTGCCTCCTCTCTCTGAGGCTCGAAATTGCTTTGATCCACCATGGACCGATCTTCCTCTGCCACGTGGTGGTTAGCAGGTTTTGCAGAGCTTGCAGCTTGTTTGCAAGCTCGTTGAAGGTGCCCCATTGTTCCACAGCTCTTGCAAACATACCCTTTGAAGTGGCATGAATAGGCTGAATGGAAGCCTCCACAACGTCAACAAGGTGTGAATTCCCTTGCATTCATCCTTTGTTGGGGACTCTGAGTCATCTGGGTCACCTGTGGCCTGCTGGCAGTTGCAGATTCGTGGATTCTGCCCTGTACCTTTCTGCTCGCAATCACAGTTCCAGTTAATTTATGAACATTGCTCGCACTTGTGTGCTGAGAGATTTGTTTGGTGTTATCACTGGTGGACATAAATGCCTCTGTTTTCGCAATGGCCTTACTGAGGGTTGGTGTCTCTACAGTCAAAAGTTTTCGTAGGATGGTCTCGTGGCCAATGCCCAGTATAAAAAAGTCTCTGAGCATTTGCTCCAGGTAGCCATCAAACTCACATTGTCCTGCAAGTCGCCTTAGCTCAGCGACGTAGCTCCCCACTTCCTAACCTTCAGATCTCTGGCACGTGTAGAACCGATACCTCGCCATCAGCACGCTCTCCCTCGGGTTAAGATGCTCCTGAACCAGTGTACATAGCTCCTCATACGACTTATCTGTGGGTTTCACCGGAGCCAGAAGGTTCTTCATGAGGCTGTAGGTTGGTGCCCCGCAGACTGTGAGGAGGACCGCTCTCCTTTTTGCAGCGCTTCCTTCTCCGTCCAGCTCGTTGGCTACAAAGTACTCGTCGAGCCGTTCGACATAGGCTTCCCAGTCCTCACCCTCCGAGAACTTCTCCAGGATGCCCAGCTTTGCGTTCGATTCGTATTCTCGTCGCCAGTTATTGTGTTCCTAACACAGATGAGGCTGCACACAGGGAGGTTAAAGTAACAGTGACCTCAGTCTTTAATAAGACATTCCAGAGTGAGGAACAGGCCTTAGGGGCCAGCTTATATACAGTGCTCCCAAGGGATGCTGGAATCCCTTGAAACTTCAGGGGATGAGCTCCCTGGTGGTGGAACATCGGAGTGCATGCTTTACAGATACACAACAATCTGATTGCTGCCCATTTAATTAAGGAGATCGAACACGACAAGGCAAATAACCTTAAGTATTGGCTGATACCAGGTCACACATGTGCATCCAACAAACAACTTAGCATCAATAGGAAAGTTTATTAAGTTATGTAGATACCAATTATAGGATAGAATAAGTGATCAATCATCGTTAAACCTTCTTGTTTTGTCACATCAGAAATTGTTGCCACGGTGTAAATGTTTTGTTGTCTTTTTCCTAATCTGAAATACATGTAATAAAATGAACACAAGCAAAGATGGAGATATAATCAAGTTTATCAGTGTCTGGATGATTGAAATAAGTGCCTACTAATTGCATTTTGTGCGCTTCCTCTGTGAAGACTATGTGAAGACTCTGTGCAGACTCTGTATTCCCTCCTTACCCTGTGGGCATGTGCTTGTGATGTTGCCTTCTGTACTCTTCGGCAATATCAGAAACATTGTTGGAAGGTGGCTCATCCAACTATGGATCTCCAGCTTATTTATGGGAAATGATTTAAAAAGCAGTGCCATTCATTAATAGGAGACTATCCAATGAGGAATGCAGTCAGGACAGTGATAATTGATTGGATCAATTGTGGCAGAGGGCTTCTGCCTTCCAGTGGTGCACCATAAAACATGTGGGAGGGGCTGCACAATATCAGGGAAAGGTAATGGCATATGTGATAACATTCAATCGGCACTGTCCTACTTAGATCGCTGGTAGTGGTCATTTCTCATAGTCGTCACTGAGCTGTCTGGGACAGAACATTTAAAAGGTACTTGGATGTGCACTTAAAGAGATGTAGCCGACAGGGCTACGGACCTAGTGCTGGCATTAGTGGGATTAGGCTGGGTAACTCTTTTTCGACCGGCACAGACATGATGGGCCGAATGGCCTCCTTCTGTGACAGAATTTTCTATGATTCTATGATTCTGTAATAATCTTCAAGTATAAGATAAGCAAAACCGTCCCTTATAGTTGACTGCATTCTTTTAAAAAACAGAAGAAGTTTACAACACATAAGGAGACCCTTTTGGCCCTTGTGTCCATGCTGGCTCTTTGCTGGAGAATGGGTCATGAATAGTAGGCCCCTAGTCAGAAGAAGCAAAAATTGGAGCATTTTGTAGTATCTCTATTGCTCAGTCGCTGGCTCAAAAAAGTTCCCACTTGAGCCATTCATTAATCCAGCATACTATGGATGTCAGCAATGGAGATATTCAGTAGTGGAGGTATTTTGATCAAACTCAGGGTGCTACTAAGCTGTACGTGTCCATCCTACATCGTCTCTCTTCCATCAAAGGTACATGGTAGCCATTACATTGTGAATATAGCACTGGTGTTCCATATTCAGAGAGTAAACTGATATTGATCCCGCTGGAGTTCTCTTCCCAGTCTCGCTTTCTTGTACCTAGGTTTGAATGTTACTCATAGATGGATTAAGGGGAGGGCAGATGGGGTAGTTGCTTGGGGCCCAAGCCTAGAGCGGGGGTCATACTGGGTCGGATTAAGGGTAAGGGTAAACGGTATTGACATAAGTGAGGTAGCAAGAGTGGAGCGAAGCCGTGAGGGCTCAGGCGCATGTTATTCTCAACTTGATGGAAACAGACTTTAGATGCCCTTTTCTAGAGATGCATTCTACACAAATTGAGGGCAAAAAAAAGAAAAGAGCACCAGCTACGCGAGGAGCAAAAGAGTCGAGAAGTAACTAAACTACTTAAACTGGATAATTTTTTCCAACTGAAAACTCAAGATCATGAAGAAGACGGCGCTGTGTAGTCAACTTCAACAACGAAACCACTCGTGGCACCAGTCCCGGAGTTGGCCAAGTTGGAGCTCCAAGTCCAAAACCTGGCGCATACTGGGCTGAAAGAGGCACAACTTACGAGTGACACTCGGCAGTGGGGAGACAATATCTCAGAAGACATGCAAAGCCATTGGATTGCAAGAGGTAGTGAGGACTGCCAAAACTGTGCTGAAGACTTCCAAAATTCCGGCGTGATTCATGCCAAGGAAGGATGTTGCCGATACTGCTCGAAGTCTTTCTTCACACATGTGCACCCGCTGACAGGGGAACGGGTGGAGTGAACGTGCCTCTGTTATTCACCTTCAAGCAGTAGAGCATACTGCTTTGCTTCCAAGATCACAGCACGAACAAGTAGCCACTTTACTCATGGGTTTAATGACTGGAAGCATGGAGATGAGTGGATTTCATCCCATGAAAACAGCCACCAGCATGGAGAAGCCATGGTAGTAATGTGCACTAGACAAGCAGGCACTGGTTGTGTGGATGGTCATATTATCTTCCAGTTTGAAAATAAACGGCAATACTGGTGCAAGGTGTTAGAGCGGGCTGTCTGTGTGATAACGTTTCTCTGTGAATGAGGTCTTTCATCGCGAGGCAAAGACAAAATCATTGGGTCTCCAAGTAATGATAATTATCTGGGTGTGTTGGAGGTTCTCATAAACTACGATGCATTTCTTGCTGAACACATCAAGCGGTTTGCCATTAAAGGCAAGGGACATACTTCATACTTGTCTTCCACCACTTGTGAGGAACTGATTAGTCTGATGGATGGCAAAGTACTTGGGATAATTTTCCAGGAACTTGAAATCAGCAAAGTTCAAGTCAATATCTGTTGATTCAATGGCAGATGTCACACACTCAGATCAGCTGACATTATTCATCCGCTATATTCGACCGATAGTCCAGAGGAAAGGTTCCTAAAGTTCTTGCCGATAATCGGTCATTCTGGACAAGAAGTCGCAGAAATAATACTGGCCTTTCTGGATCAGAATGTGATCGACATACAAAATTGTCACGGACAATCTTATAATAATGCTTCGAATATGAGTGGGAAATACATTGGTGCCCAAACTATCATCAAAGAGCAATGCCCATATGCGACAGTTAAACCATGCGTAGCGCACTCACTGAACCTTGTGGGGAAAAACAGTGTCGAATGCAGCCCAGTGATCATCAGATTTTTTGACATTTTCCAAAAGTTGAGCACTTTTCTCTCTGCATCGATGTATCGCTGGTGACTACTGTATGAAAAACTAAAGCCTTTAGGGCTGTCAAACAGCTTTCTGCTACTCGATGGTCAGCAAGGTATGAAGCAGTGTCAGCCCTGCTCAAAGGTTACACTCCCATATGCGAAGTGTTGGAATCTCTGGCAGCTGATGTGGAACAGAAAGTTAATGCTGAAATGAAGCTCAGTTGATCCTTGACAAACTGGGCGAACTGGATTCAGCTATTCTCATTGTTATTTGGGACACAGTCTTGAAGCGCTTTCACCTGACCACTTTCACGCTTCAAGAGACCGGCTTGAATTTGAATGTCATGGTGTCCTTACTCGAGCCCCTTGTCGATTTTGTCAAGACCCAGTGGACAGATTTTGAGGACTTTAAAGACCTAGGAATTAAACTGTGTGGCCAGAATGAGTGCAATTCAGCTCAGAGGCGCGTCTAGGTACGCAACCGCCGCTATGATGATGGAGATGCTATAAACACTGTGCTGTCACCCAAGGAGAAATTCAAAACTGACGTGTTCCTTGGCATCATTGATCAAATAATCAGTAACTTGAAACACTGCCTTGAAGCATACAAAGAAATCAACTGTAAGTTTGGATTCCTGTCCAAGCTCGCAGCTCTCGACTCATGAGATCGAGCAAGCTGCAGCAAATAATGTCCACTCTTATCCCAAAGGACTATGATTGAAAGTGAATTCATCCAGTATTCTAACTGGGTGGTATCTTTAACAGAGCTTCAAACCTCAATTTGTGTCAAACAAACTAAGTCAGCAGAGCTGAGAATGTACCAATTCCCCCATACACACGCTCTCACCTAAATCTTTTCTAACATTGAACTAGCTCTTTGGATATATCTGTCGATTATGGTATCAAATTGCAGTGATGAGCGGTCCTTCTCGAAACTAAAACGCAACAAGGATGAGGTCAGGAACCGAATGGGACAAGATCGACTTCATTGTCTTTCAATCATGAGCAACGAGAGCAAAGTACTGAGAGGACTTGACTTCTCGAAAATCATTGACGAGTTTTATCGACAAAAATCAAGGAAAAGACCGATGTAATGTTATACTTGTAGTTGCTCTGTGAAGAAAATGGATGCAAATGACAAATAATGGTCTTCCAAAAAAATTGCGCTGTCTTGTTCTAAATTGTTGTCATTGTCGATTTAGTTTCAAAATGTAAGGATTTAAAAAAATTAAAGTGCTGTTGTTCACTGTTTATATAGGGTTTCATCAAAGTATTGGTTTGATTGTTTGGAAACATAATAAAATATTAGATGAGTGTCGTCATAGTATCAATGAGAACATAACCTGAGATGTAGATCTGACCTGATCTTGACCTGATGCATACTCAGTGTAGTGCCCTGTGACTTAGCTCACTAATGTCATTTACTGCAGGATGTGAATGGGAGTAGCGGGCCCATGGTTGTGGTACCCTTAATCCGTCCCTGACATTACTTGGCCCTTTTCATCCTGCTCTGAAATTTCCATTTAGCACCTCTGAGTTGGTGAAAATTCTGTTTCTTATAGAAGTCCTAAGTCTCATTTCCTGCTTCTTAAACAGCAATAATGGCTTTTGTTCTGTGATCGTCTTAATAAAATAGTGGGTAGCACAAGCATATGTTATTCTGCTCTATTAATATTTAGCAAAAAAATATTATTGAGCAAGCGGTGGCACTGAGCCACGCAGACTAAGTCGTTTGCATGCTTGATCTCTGATCTGCACTAAATTAGCTGAGTTTGTTCAGGGTAGCAGTAGGAGTACTGAATTGGCTGCAGCAATCTCTACTTCTGATCACCATCTATTAATCCATATTGTAGATGTCAGTTCAAGTCAATTCAGGTTCAGGAGTTATCCCCTCCATATAACCATATATCCTGCCAGCCCTCACCTTCTGGACTCCCGTGTGATGAATGAGCACTTGGACAAGATACCACAGGACTACCAATGGCTCCATGTTCCAGCACAACTCGGTGCCTTGAAAAACGGAGCAAAGTAAATGTGGGAGAAAAACAATTGTTAATAATTACAATTGAGCAAAAGGCTACCATTTAAACTAATGGGCGAAAGAGAGCTTGAAGTTTCACAGTGTTTCCTACTAATTATATATATTATGTAATTTTAATATCAAAGAACATACTAAATCATAAGGCAATTACAGATGAGGAAAAACATTCAGCCCATGTTAATTTATCCATTCGGAAGCACCTTGCAGTTTGCTCATTCTGAATCTGTTTCTTACTGGCAACCAGGGTTTTTGTCTCTGCCAATCTGCCCAGAAGTTCACCCTTCACTCTCTGAATGAAGAAGGATTTCCTAAAAGCAGTTCTAAATTGACGTTTTACTTGTATTAACCAATTTCCGCTTGTCCTACTTCCTCAACTTAATTTAAAGTAGTATTCCAGATATATCTTTTCCATGTCATTTCCATGCCATCACCTCCCACATGCCTCCCTTCTCATCTGAAACATCTAAATATCTCCAATCTTTCCTCATATTATAGGCTCCTGATACCAGGGACTAGCCTTGGATCTCTGATAGCAGGGACCAGCCTTGTGTCTCTGCACTGAAAGTCTCCCTTGTGTCTCAGTGACTAGAACAGTGTGCAATACTCAAGACGTTGTCTGACCAGAGCACTGTATAGATTGATTCCAGTGTCCCTCCATGTGTGATAGTATCTGCAAATTAGACCAAATTGCAGTGAATTTCTAGGGTGAAAATTCATCTGGGCCCGTCCTTTGGGTCAAGATTTAGTGTACACATGAAGCAAGAGGCCCTGAGGATTGACAGAAATCTGCATACTCGAGCTGGCGATGGCAGTTTGCCCGACGGCAAGCATCAATTTTGAATGGCCTGCCTTGCCGGTAATGGCCCTCGGGTAAGTCCCGGGTGGGGGCCTGGAGTGGGCCATTGTCTGGACGGCCTGCTCCCAATCTGCTCAGGCTTTGATCCTACTATCAAACTCCAGGGGCACATTTTTCAGGCATCCCAAGCAGACACCTAAAATAGGCATTAGGCTCCTTGAATATGTAAATTAGAGCACGACAAATGTTCCCTTTCAGAAATTAGTGACCAATGAGAGATCAGGGTTCTTTGGTACCTCCTGCGGCCGCCAACAAAAGGTAAGTTAAAAAAAAACGTTGCTTTCAACAAACACCTTCCTGTGGAACTGAGAGTACCAGAAGTGATCTCCTGATTCCAGAGGGATTGTAAATGG
This sequence comes from Pristiophorus japonicus, assembly GCF_044704955.1. Taxonomy (NCBI): domain Eukaryota; kingdom Metazoa; phylum Chordata; class Chondrichthyes; family Pristiophoridae; genus Pristiophorus; species Pristiophorus japonicus. Next base: position 19,369,386 of record NC_091991.1, on the reverse strand, counting down.
GCCCCCCTTCTCCCCCAACCCACCCTGCAACCGCGCCAGGCCTGTTGTATTTGGTTAACTATGTTTCTATGTACCCTAAACAGTGGTCCTTAAAGGGATCGCAGGAAGCCGCCACCAAAAAGGTAAGTTTTCAAAAAAATACTTACTTGAACATGGAGCCAGGAGGAGCAGCTCCTTACTCGGCCACCTTTAGGTCGCCTCCCCCCATCCCATCGCCTCCACCCCTCTCCCAATCACCTTCCCTCCCCATCTTCAGACCCTCCCGATCTCCCGCCTGCTCTCGATCGCCTTTCCATTTACCTCTTCCCTCCCAATTGCCACACCTATCTCGACCCACTCCCTCCTTTCCTGATTGGCTCCCCTCCCCCACCCCAGTGATGCAATGCCCCCAAATTTAAATCTGCTTGGCCAGCGAGCTGTTTGGAGATGCGCAGCTTGCTGGTCTAATTTAAATGAGGCCCAAGGCCCAATATCGGGTGTTGTGACGCAGAGATCTCCTGTGTCCTGTTCGTGCCGGCAGGCCGATGTGAACCAATTTCATCCCGCTAAAGTTTCCATGCTTGCCAAGCTAAGTGGAAAACATTTTTTTAAATCGGTAACGTAAGAAGATAAGAATATAAGAAATAGGAGCAGGAGTAGTCCATACGCCCCTCAAGCCTGCTCTGCCATGCAATAAGATCATGGTTGATCTGATCATGGACTCAGCTCCACTTCCCCGCCCGCTCCCCATAACCCCTTATCCCCTTATCGCTTAAGAAATTGTCTATTTCTGTTTTAAATTTATTCAATGTCCCAGCTTCCACAGCTCTCTGAGGCAGTGAATTCCACAGATTCACAACCCTCAGAGAAGAAATTTCTCCTCATCTCAGTTTTAAACGGGTGGCCCCTTATTCTAAGGTCATGCCCTCTAGTTCTCGTTCCCCCATCAGTAGAAACATCCTCTCTGCATCCACATTGTCAAGCCCCCTCATAATCTTAATCTGATACGATTTGATAAGATCACTTCTCATTATTCTGAATTCCGATAAATCCCTTTTAAAATTCCTATGAAATCAAAACATTTTTGCTTATTTCTTTTTTCAACCCGATAGAAAAGCATGATTAATTTTTAGCTGTTCAATTTGCTTGAGGCTTTCTTTTCCCCTAAAATATTTCAGCTATGGTTATATAAGTCTCAAACAAAATGTTTGAAGTACATGCTTTCTATACAGGCATCCCCACAGCTTTCAATTAACGAAACATAATAGCATTTATTTATGAAAGGGAATTGGACATTGTGTGTTTTTTTTCCAAATGCGAGTATATTGTCTGGAAGGTGAAAAGCTCGTTCATCACTCTAATCAGAAAGAAATCTTTACCCAGGAAATAAATTTATGACTTATTCAGTAAGAATGTATTTCAGTACCTTTGAATTACGAAGTGTTATTGGAGTTGAAGAGTGACTGAAACTGGCAGGCCTCCAATTCAATAAGAATTGATGAATTCTTAATGATTAGAACTGTTGTGCACAGAGGCTATTGATATTGTTCGGTGGAAGCAATTTGTGCCTGCCTGTGTTCTTGTGTTTTTTGGGAGTATCTCGTGCATGTCAATAAATCTGATTTTATTTTTAGGTCAGATCAGTAAATTCAACTGACCTTATTGCAAGTTTGAAAACTCAACATTAGATTTTGTTTTTCTCAATAAAGAAGAAAAATGCTGTACACTGATTTTGTTTTTTAAAGGACCATTTTAAATTTGGGAGAGCGAGCTAACTCTGCATTAGAGCTAGGGCATGCGCTAAATATGTAACAAGAGATAACAATTTAGTGCACCACTGTTTGTAGAACAGATGCCAAATTTAGTGCCGCTTCTGAATTTGCCCATTGGGAGTAATTTTTTTTAATGCATGTTAAAGTACAGATCTGGCAATGGTGCTGTTTTTTTTTTTGCTTATTAACTGCTTCTTAACCGGCAATTAATCGGTCACGTACAACGTTACTCAGGATTTATTTTACTCACACATTGTGGTAGCTTCCCCCATTAAAAACTGAGAAACAGGGGAGCAGCCAATACTGTGAATTCTGTAACACTTTAAGGCCTAGAAATCCGGCTAGGCAGTGCTCATTTTTCTGGGCGCTAAATGGCCCCTGGTGCCTCCAGTATGTCGAGCCGAACGTGCGCCGCCCACCGTGTTGGTAAAGGCCAAAGAATCGGTGTGCACTGCCCTTGCCTTTGTGCTAGTTTGAAGCCCCCACCGCAAGGTTTCCGCTGAGGCAGCCAGTTGCAACATTTCTAAAATACCCTCATTCTGCAGGTTAGTGGACTATCCTGGTTAACAATACACTTTCATGAAAATATTCCGTCAAACACACCCATGGGCAGACATTTTGAGCAATGCCAGATAATTGACAGCCATACCCATATATAGCAATGTAAGTGCGATGACAGTCATCCTATTGTTTACCTCAGCACCTCTTCTGCCGGTTCTGCAGGTTCTGAACACCATATTCACCACTCCCACCCACGAGTGACCATATCTGCTGGGTGAGCATTAGACCCAGCAGATATGGTCACTCGTGGGTGGGAGTGGTGAATATGGTGTAGGCTGCTCTTCAGAGCTTTACAATGCATTTTGCTTTTGCTTGCCTCTCCCCCGACAAGGCTACCTTTCTAAGTTTTATTCCCTCCACCAAAGACCCGATTTTCCATTTTTTAGCTGGATTGTGGTACGACCTATAGTTGTTATGTTCCCTTTGTGCTGGCAGAGGGGAGATCCATTGGAGCATTTCCCATGCATCCCTCTTATCGTAGCTTCCTTGGGCTGCCAAGTGCAAGGTGTCGGTAGGCCCCAGGAAGTGGTGGTAAGGAGTGCCCCAGTCTAGCTCCAAACACTTACCTGCTGAAGGCCCAGTCTCACCTGATGCACTTCAATCATTGGGATGTTTCTGCCCTTCATCCATGCCTTTGTTACCTCTAGACTTGACTATTCAAAGGCTAGCCTGGCCAGCCTGGCAGAGACTTTCAACAAATATTTTGTATCGGTCTTCAAGTAGAAGACACTAAAAACATCCCAATAGTGGATAATCAAGGGACAATAGGGAGGAAGGAACTTAATACAATCACTATCACTAAAGAAGTAGTACTCGGAAAAATAATAGGATTAAAGGAAGACAAGTCCTCTGGACCTGATGGATTGCATCCTAGGGTCTTAAAAGAAGTGACTGCAGAGATAGTAGATGTATTGCTTGTAATCTACCAAAATTCCCTGGATTCTGGGGAGATCCCCGCAGATTGGAAAACCACAAATGTAACGCCCCTATTTTGAAAATGAGGTAGACAGAAAGCAGGAAACTATAAACCAGTTAGCCCAACGTCTGTCATTGGGAAAATGCTGGAGATCATTATTAACGAAGTAGTAGCAGGATATTTAAAAAAACATGATTCAATCAAGCAGAGTCAACATGGTTTTATGAAAGGAAAATTATGTTTGCCAAATTTGATGGAATTCTTTGAGGATGCAACGAGTAAGGTGGATAAACGGGAACCAGTGGATGTGGTGTATTTGGATTTCCAGAAAGCATTCGATAAGATGCCACATAAAAGGTTACTGCACAAGATAAAAGTTCACGGGGTTGAGGGTAATATATTAGCATGGATAGAGGATTGGCTAACGAACAGAAAACAGAGAGTCAGGATAAATGGGACATTTTCCGGTTGGCAAACAGTGACTAGTGGGGTGCCGCAGGGATCAGTGCTGGGGCCTCAACTATTTACAATCTATATTAATGACATGGATGAAGGGACCGAGTGTAATGTAGCCAAGTTTGCTGATGATACAAAGATGGGTGGGAAAGCAAATTTTGAGGAGGATACAAGAAATCTGCACAGGGATATAGACAGGCTAAGTGAGTGGACAAACATTTGGAAGATGGAGTATAATGTGGGAAAATGTGAGGTTATCCACTTAGGCAGAAAAAATAGAAAAGCAAATTATAATTTAAATAGAGAAAAATTGCAGGGTGCTGCAGGACTGAGGGACCGGGGGGGTCCTTGTGCATGAAACACAAAAAGTTAGTATGCAGGTACAGCATGTAATCAGGAAGGCAAATGGAATTTTGGCCTTTATTGCAAGGGGGATGGAGTATAAAAATGGAGAAGTTCTGCTATAACTGTCAAGGGTATTGGTGAAGCCACAACTAGAGTACTGTGTACAGTTTTGGTCTCTGTATTCAAGGAAGGATATAGTTGTATTGGAGGCTGTTCAGAGAAGGTTGACTAGGTTGATTCCGGAGATGAGGGGGTTGACTTATGAGGATAGGTTGAGCAGGTTGGGCCGACACACATTAGAGTTTAAAAGAATGAGAGGTGATCTTATCGAAACATATAAGATAATGAGGGAGCTCGACAAGGTGGATGTAGAAAGGATATTTCCACTCATAGAGGAAACTAAACCAGGGGGCATAGCTTCAGAATAAGGGGCTGCCCATTTAAAACTGAGATGAGGAGGAATTTCTTCTCTCAGAGGGTTATAAATCTATGGAATTCTCTGCCCCAGAGAGCTGTGGAGGCTGGGCCATTGAAGGCAGAGATAAACAGATTTTTGAGCGATAAGGGAATAAGGGGTTATGGAGATCGGGCAGGGAAGTGGAGCTGAGTGCATGATCAGATAAGCCATGATCTTATTAAATAGCGAAGCAGGCTCGAGGGGCCTAATGGCCTACTCCTGTTCCTATTTCTTATGTCCTTATGTTCTTATGTTCAGCCTCCCATCTTTCACCCTATATAAACTTGAGCTTATCCAAAACTCTGCTGCCCAGATGAACAGGACCCCAAGAAAGAATGCAAAAGGCAGGAGGCAACAGAGCAGAGTAGCACTGGGGTAAGTGTAAACCACAAGGTGATAGGAAGGGACAATATGTATGAATATAAAGGGGCTGCAGGAGGGGTCAAAACTAAAAATTATGGTTTAAAAACTAGTATTAAAACACTCTACCTAAATGCACGCAGCATTCGAAATAAAGTAAAAGAGTTGACGGCACAAATCATTACAAATGGGTATGATTTGGTGGCCATTATAGAAACGTGGTTGCAGGGTGGCCAAGACTGGGAATTAAACATACAGGGATATCTGACAATTCGGAAAGATAGACAAGAAGGGAAAGGAGGTGGGGTAGCTCTGTTAATAAAGGATGATATCAGGGCAGTTGTGAGAGTTGATATTGGCTCTAATGAACAAAATGTTGAATCATTGTGGGTGGAGATTAGAGATAGTAAGGGGAAAAAGTCACTGGTGGGCGTAGTTTATAGGCCCCCAAATAATAACTTCACGGTGGGGTGGACAATAATCAAGGGAATAATGGAGGCATGTGAAAAAGGAACGGCAGTAATCATGGGGGATTTTAACCTACATATGGATTGGTCAAATCAAATCGCACGGGGTAGCCGTGAGGAGGAATTCATAGAATGCATACGGGATTGTTTCTTAGAACAGTATGTTACAGAACCTACAAGGGAGCAAGCTATCTTAGAACTGGTCCTGTGTAATGAGACAGGAATAATAAACAATCTCCTAGTAAAAGATCCTCTCGGAATGAGTGATCACAGTATGGTTGAATTTGTAATACAGATTGAGGGTGAGGAAGTAGTGTCTCAAACGAGCGTACTATGCTTAAACAAAGGGGACTACAGGGGATGAGGGCAGAGTTGGCTAAAGTAGACTGGGAACACAGACTAAACGGTGGCACAATTGAGGAACAGTGGAGGACTTTTAAGGAGCTCTTTCATAATGCTCAACAAAAATATATTCCAGTGAAAAAGAAGGGCGGAAAGAGAAGGGATCACCAGCCGTGGATAACCAAGGAAATAAAGGAGTGTATCAAATTAAAAACCAATGCATATTATGTGGCCAAGGTTAGTGGGAAACTAGAAGATTGGGAAAATTTTAAACGACAGCAAAGAATGACTAAGAAAGCAATAAAGAAAGGAAAGATAGATTACAAAAGTAAACTTGCGCAAAACATAAAAACGGATAGTAAAAGCTTTTACCGATATATATAACGGAAAAGAGTGACTAAAGTAAATGTTGGTCCCTTAGAAGATGAGAAGGGGGATTTAATAATGGGAAATGTGGAAATGGCTGAGACCTTAAACAATTATTTTACTTCGGTCTTCACAGTGGAAGACACAAAAACCATGCCAAAAATTGCTGGTCACGGGACTGTGGGAAGGGAGGACCTTGAGACAATCACTATCACTAGCAGGGTAGTGCTGGACAGGCTAATGGGACTCAAGGTAGACAAGTCCCCTGGTCCTGATGAAATGCATCCTAGGATATTAAAAGAGATGGCGGAAGTTATAGCAGATGCATTCGTTATAATCAACCTAAATTCTCTGGACTCTGGGGAGGTACCAGCGGATTGAAGAGCAACTAATGTAACGCCTCTGTTTAAAAAAGGGGGCAGACAAAAGGCAGGTAACTATAGGCCGGTTAGTTTAACATCTGTAGTGGGGAAAATGCTTGAAGCTATCATTAAGGAAGAAATAGTGGGACATCTAGATAGGAATAGTGCAATCAAGCAGACGCAACATGGATTCATGAAGGGGAAATCATGTTTAACTAATTTACTGGAATTCTTTGAGGATATAACGAGCATGGTGGATGGAGGTGTACCAATGGATGTGGTGTATTTAGATTTCCAAAAGGCATTCGATAAGGTGCCACACAAAAGGTTACTGTAGAAGATAAAGGTACGCGGAGTCGGAGGAAATGTATTAGCATGGATCGAGAATTGGCTGGCTAACTGAAAGCAGAGAGTCGGGATAAATGGGTTCTTTTCGGGTTGGAAATCGGTGATTAATGGTGTGCCACAGGGATCGGTGCTGGGATCACAACTGTTTACAATATACATAGATGACCTGGAAGAGGGGACGGTGTGTAGTGTAACAAAATTTGCAGATGACACAAAGATTAGTGGGAAAGCGGGTTGGGTAGAGGACACAGAGAGGCTGCAAAGAGATTTCGATAGGTGAAGCGAATGGGCTAAGGTTTGGCAGATGGAATACAATGTCGGAAAACGTGAGGTCATCCACCTTGGAAAAAAAAACAGTAAAAGGGAATATTATTTGAATGGGGAGAAATTACAACATGCTGCAGTGCAGAGGGACCTGGGGATCCTTGTGCATGACACGCTTTTTGGAGTTTTTCTGAAAAACATAAAACATTAAACCGTGCCACCCGACCTGGATGACACACCAGACATTTACAAGGCCCTTTTTTTCTTTTTTGTGTTTTTTTTGGGGTTTTATTTGGGCACTAAAATCACATTTTTTCCAGTGCCCCCTATAAAAGGGGAGGGGGACACTAAAAGCACTGGCAATTAAAACAAATTAAACTTTAAAACATAAAATCAAATTAAAATTTGGTTGCCGGGCGTGACGATGCACTCCAGTCCCTCCGGTGCCCACCTCTCGCAGAACGCCGCGAGCGTACCGGTGGACACCGCGTGCTCCATCTCCAAGGACACCCTGGCACGGATGTACGCACGGAAGAGAGGCAGGCAGTCAGGTTGAACGACCCCCTCGACCGCCCGCTGCCTGGACCAGCTGATGGCACCCTTGGCCGTGCCCAGGAGCAGTCCTACGAGGAGGCCTTCGGACCTACCCGCTCCCCTCCGCACAGGGTGCCCAAAGATCAGGAGAATGGGACTGCAGTGCAGCCAGAATTTCAGGAGCAGCCCCTTTAAATAATAAAACAGGGGCTGCAACCTCGTGCATTCGATAAAAACATGGAACACGGACTCTTCCAGACCGCAGAAATTGCAGGCGGCCTGGGAGTCCGTGAACCGGCTTAAAAATTTGTTGCACGGCACTGCTCCATGCACCACCCTCCAGGCCAAGTCCTCGATGAATAGTGGGAGGACTCCCGCATAGAGTGCCCTCCATCGGGGACCCCCGCCTCCTCCGGACGGCAAGATGGTACGCCATGGCGTGTCCGGACGGCCGGCGAGGATGGCAAAGTTGAGAGTGTGCAGGAGCAGCCCGTACAGGAAACCCCTCCGCGCGGAACTGAAAGGCACGGAGGGGATTACCTCGAGGCGGCTCAAGTTGTGAGGCGCCGGCTCCCGAGGGAGGTTCCGGGGTTTGGCGCCGATGAGGAATTCCGTCCGGACGGGGGTCAGTTCGGACGGGATCTCCCCACGTGCTTGAGCCTCCTCGATGCACCTAACAGAGTCAGGGCCCAAAGCTGTTTTTAGCGACTCGATGGCTTCGGCCGCGCGGCAAACGTTGGCTGAATTTAGGCGCCGCGCCAGCGTGCCTGGCGCCATCCAGCCCGCTCCTCCGCCATCGAGCAGGTCCCTGACCCTGGTCACCTCACCAGCCACAGCCCTCTCTTCCGACCGCCACATAAAACCTCGGTCGTGGAGATACGGATTCCCGAGCAGCGGCTCCTGCAGGACAGCCGCCACTCCAGCCGGCGGAGAGCTGCGCTTGGTGGAGACTTTGTTCCAGACCCTGATGAGTTCCTTGTAAAAGACAGGCAGCTCCTGGAGGGCGGTCCTGACACTCCCCAAGTTCACAAACAGGAGCTGCGTGTCGTAATTGAGGTCGCGCTGCTGGCGGAAGAAATACGTCGCCAGAGCACACCACCTAGGAGGGGGCTCGACGTAAAGGTATCTCTGCAGGGTCTGAAGATGGAAAGTCGTGAGCTGGGCGCTGACGCACACCAACGACTGACCGCCTTCCTCAAGCGGGAGACTCAAGACCGCGGCAGAGACCCAGTGCTTCCTGTTGTTCCAGAAGAAGTCCACCAGCTTCTTCTGTATCTTGGTGACAAACGCAGGGGGAGGGGTCAAAGTGACCAGCCGGTACCACAACATTGCGGCCACCAGCTGGTTTATGACTAGCGCTCGACCCCTGTAGGACAGCACTCGGAGCAGTCCTGTCCAGCGCTCTAGGCGAGCGGCGACCTTGGCCTCCAGCTCCTGCCAGTTCGCCGGCCAGGCTTCCTCGTCGGGGCTAAGGTAGACTCCCAGATAGAGGAGATGGGTCGTGCTCCAGGCAAAAGGCCTGAGCTCCTCCGGCAGGGAGTCCACCTGCCACTGACCCACCAGGAGTCCGGAACATTTGTCCCAGTTGATTCTGGCGGAGGATGCGGCCGAGTAAATCTCCTGGCACTCATGCATCCTCCGCAGGTCAGCGGGATCCTCTACCGCGAGGAGCACGTCATCGGCGTAAGCCGAGAGGACGACCTCCACACCCGGCCCTTGCAGAGCCAGTCCCGTCAACCTCGTCCACAGGAGGCGCAGGAAAGGCTCCACGCAAACAGCATATAACTGGCCGGACATGGGGCATCCCTGGCGCACCCCTCTCCTAAAGCGAAGGGGCGCCATCAAGGACCCGTTAACCTTAATCAGACACTCCGCGGCGGCGTACAAAAGTCGGATCCGGGCGACGAAATGCGTCCCGAACCCGAAAGCGCGCAGAGTTCCGAGCAGATAGTCGTGATCCACCCTGTCGAACGCCTTCTCTTGGTCGAGAGATAGGAAGGCGACCGACAGACCAGCCTCCTGGGAATGGTGGATGAGGTCCCGGACCAGATGGATGTTGTCGTGGATTGTCCGGCCCGGGACCGTGTAGGACTGGTCGGGGTGGATCATGTGGTCCAGCACGGCACCAAGGCGAGCAGACATCGCCCTGACGAAGATTTTGTAGTCCGTGCTGAGGAGGGAGACAGGGCGCCAGTTCTTAAGGAGGCGGAGATCGCCCTTCTTAGGCAGCAGGACGATGACTGCCCTGCGCCAAGAGAGGGGCATCTCCCCGGTCGCCAGACTTTCCCCCAGGACCCGCGTGTAGTCGCCCCCCAGGACGTCCCAGAACGCCCTGTGGAACTCCACGGTCAGCCCGTCCAGCCCCGGGGATTTTCCCCTCGAGAGCCGGTCGAGGGCACCGGTCAGCTCCGCCAGGTTTAGCGGAGCTTCCAAATTTTCACCGCCCTCCGGGCTGACTTTCGGCAGGTCCTCCCACAAAACTCTACGCGCTTCCTCGCTGGACGGATCCGGAGAGAACAGAGCCCCGTAATATTCACGGGCCCTGTTGTTGACGCCCTCCGGATCCGAGACGAGAGAGCCGTCGTCGGCCAGCAGCGTCAAGAGCTGCTTACGGACACTCTGCCTTTTTTCCAGCGAGTAGAAGAAGGGGGAGCCGCGGTCCAGATCCCGCAGGAACCGGATCCGCGACCTCACGAACACTCCTCGGGACCCGACGAGCTGCAGGTCCTTCAGCGCGGCCTTCTTCGCTTCGTACACCGTCCGCAGGGCCGAGTCTTCGACGACTTGACCGAGACGGGATTCCAGGTCGAGCACCTCTTTTTCTAGGCGCCCGACTCCGGCCGCCCGCCTCTTGGTCGACCCCCTCGCGTACTCTTGACAGAAGACGCGGACGTGAGCCTTACCCACGTCCCACCATAGCCTCAAGGAGGGGAAGCCCCTCTGCTTCCTTCTCCAGTCGGACCAGAATCGACGGAACGAGTCCTGGAACCGCACGTCCTCCAGCAGCCGGTTGTTAAAGTGCCAGTACGCGGACACCGTCCTCGCGCGGAGCGAAGCGAGCTCCGCCCACACCAGGTGGTGGTCCGAACACAGCACCGGCCGCATGGAGGCCGCCGGGACGCAGGAAACGTACGCCCGAGACACGTAAAGGCGGTCGACTCTGGACCATCCTACTCCAGGCCTCACCCAAGTAAAGGCGCTGGAGTCGGGGTGGAGATTTCGCCAGACGTCCACCAAGTCGAAGGACCCGACCAGGTCCCTCAACTTCTACATCGCCGTCATGCTCTGCGGGGCACCGGAGCGGTCCCTCGCCTCGAGGGTGCAGTTAAAATCCCCCCCCCGAGGACAATGCAGTCGCCGACGTCGACGGAGCCAAGAAGAGCGGACACTTCTTCGAAGAAGCGCTCCTGCTGCGGGCCGGGCTGAGGGGCGTACACGTTCACGAGATGGAGCGGCACGTCCCCCAGGCGAACCGTTACGTGCAGCAAGCGGCCTGGCACGGGCTCCTCGACCCCCAAGATCTCCGGCTGAAAATGCGGGCCCAGCAAGATGGCCACCCCACTAGAAATGGCGGTGAGGTGGCTCATGCGGACCTCTCCTTGCCATTCCAGGAGCCACGTGGCTTCGTCTCCCGGAACGGTGTGGGTTTCTTGCAGAAAGCACACTGCATATTTCCCCTCCCGCAGGAGTGAAAAATTGTCAAATCTACGACGTGCCCCTCTGCCGCCGTTGATGTTGAGGCTGGCTATGGTTATCTTCATGACTAGAGCATAGTGCAACCTCTACCTAACCTATTGCGGGGGAGGGAGCGGAGTCTTTTGTTGACCTCCACTCCTTCAGCAGCCCAGCGAGGAACTTTTTGAGCCTGCGCAGCTCAAGGCCTTGCGCCCTTGATAAGGGCCCGCCCGCGGCCATGGTTTTAGCGGCGACGCGGACGGACGCGATGAGCAGCCCCGGCTCGGACCATCTTTCCCGGGCCAGATGGGCTCGGTTGCGGCGACCCTGGCTCTCGACCAAAAAGTCCCGGAGTTCCTCTACGGGAATGAGGGGGGACTCAGCGGCGGGCACGAGGAGATCCACCGCCTCACTGGCGATGGACTCGAGCTCTTCACCCGCGTCCTCCACCGAGTCCCCGTCCTCCTCCGGGAGGTCGCCGCTAGCAGCCGGCCCGTCGACCGCACGAGGTCCAGCAAACGGCCTGGCCGCTCCATCCGGCCCTGGCTCTGCCCTGATCCCACCCCCAGGATCGTCGGCAGAGGAGTCCCCACTGGGCTCTTTTAGAATTGGTGCTGGGTCGGGAAGCGACAGCGGAAGGGGTTCCTCCTCCGCCCCAGGAACCGGGGAACAGGGAGAGACCCGGCCATAGAAAATCCCCAGGCCCCCCAAGCGCTCCAGCTCCAAAGTAGGGGGCGAGGGTGGGTGTTCCTCCCCCTCCCCGCCACCACCCCCCGGCCCAGCGTGTACAGATTCATTAAAAGTGCTAATACTTTGTGTTTCTGCCAAGTCGAGCAAATCCCGGGGGAAGTTGGATATTGGCTGGGCGGGCTCAGGTTCGGCCTTTTCGGCCCCGCCCGCCTCAGTCCCCATGACGCTCGACCCGGCGGCTACGCATTGTTCCGCTGGCCCCACGCCCCCCACGACAGGCAGATCTTTCACGCCATCTCCAGGAGGCAGCGGCTGGGCAGCCTCGACTGCCTCACCCTCCCCGGGGACAGATTCCTCGTGCCTACGGCGCAGTTTGGGGGCGCCGGTGGTGGACGCGGGACTCGCGGCGGGCACCGACTCCTCCGCGGAGGGATGTTGTTCCCCCCCCCGCCTCATTGGAGCGGCGTCTCCTTTTTTTCCTGGCGGGGCACGGAGACAGGGAGACACCCGTTTCTACCGAGGCCTCCCGCTCCACTCCCCCCCTTTTCTTATCTTGCACGCGCCCGAACCCCTCTGCGGTATTAGTCAAGGGCTCGGGCACGGGCTCAGGGCACCCCGCGCTCGCCGGTGACGGGGTTGGGCCGAGCGCGGTGAACAGCTTGTCTGGCGCACTAAGGGGACCAGCCTCTAGATGTTTCGCCTTCTTCCGCGCCTTCTTTCCGGCCGGACGCTCTCCCTCCCCCCCGCCGGAGGCCGTGAAAACAAAGGCCCCCGACGATGCCCGCGCACCCACAGCTCCCGGCACGCGGACGCTACTCGGGGGAGGGGTGGCGGTGGCGCCAGCCTTGGCCGCCCTCGGTGGTTTGGCGGCTTTGGAGGCGGGGCAGTTCTTGCGAACGTGCCCCACCTCCCTGCAGGCATGGCACCGCACGCCGTCCGACGTCCAGAAGACGCGGTAGGCAGTCCCCTCGTGCACCACATTAAAGTTCCCCTCCGTCGTCTCCTCCCGCGCCAGCCGGACAAAGAGCTGGCGGCTGAAGGAGAAAACATGGCGCAGGCTGTTCTCCCTGAGGCCAAGCGGTTTGGGGTTGATCCCCGACCTTACCTCCCCCAGTTGGTGTAGGTGAGGGAGGAGGAGCTCAGCGGGAACAAAGGGCGGGACGTTTGATAGAATGACCCTCTGCGCGGTGGCCTCGAGAGGATCCACCGGCAGGAACGCCCCGCCCACCGTGAGCCCCTTTTCAATGGCCAGGAACACCGCCCGCTCCAACCCCAGGAAGAACACAGCCTTCCCAGACATCTTGGAGGCTGCGACAATGGCCGAGGGGCCGACTACCCCAGCCATCGCCCGCACGCACTCCTCAATGCTCATTGTGGGGTGAGTGTAACTCTTGACCCCGTGTTTCTTAATTATAAGTCTGAATGGTGGCAGGGCAGCAGGTGGCGCAGGAGGTGCTGTGGATGTGGATGCCGCCTGCGCATAAGTCCTAGCTGGCCCTGCCACCGGCGTAGATGGGGGCGCCATCACGGGGTCCCTTTAAGGGCTACACCCACCCCAAAGTCACAGGCCTTAATGGTCTTTAAATGGCCTCGTTTAATAGACTGAGCAGAGGAGCTCTTAACGAGGCACACCTCTCCCCTAGTTGACAATTGGGGAGGGGCCTTGCTCCCTCTGCTCAGTTGTCTTAATTGCTTTATATTTTTCCAATAAATTTGGGAGGAAAGGGCTCTCAGAGAGAGAGGGGAGAGACAGAGAGTAACAGAGAAAGAGAGAGGGGTGTGGGAAGGGGGGGAACTACGAGGGCAGGTCTCCCCTCGCAGCTGTGGGTGGGTGCAATCCCCAGATGGCAAACAAAAAATAGTCTTTGGGGTGGTCTTCGGGTGAGGGGAGAAGATGTCTTCACCTGGTGCAGCTGGAGCCACACAGGCACACACTCCCAACGATGTTAATTAGGGTGGATTAATTGTTTCTTCAGCCTGGCAGCTCCAGCTATCCCAGGCTAGGCAATAGGGATGGGGTGCTTCAAAGGTGTGTGGGGCCTAGTTGTAAGCAAGGCTCCCACACACACTTCCACACACACACACCCCCCGCGATGTTCCGGCCCCCGACTGGTCTTCTTTCCTCCCCCCACTGATACAGCAAAGTCTTTTAGGGACTGCACCAATACACCCACCTGTAGAATGGTAGAGTCTCCCTCCTTCCACACTGGATGTTGTTGTTGGTCTTTCCCCCTCTCTCCAACTCTTTGTAGAAATGGTGAAGTTGTTAAAGTTTTCTGCTTTTTCCTCCTCTCCCTCTGGGTGAAAGTTGGTGGTGAAGCCCCTTCCTTCCTTCCTTCTCTTCCTGGGCTGATTCACAGGCCCAGCCAGGAGCAAAAGCAGCAGCTCCTTCTCTCACTGCTCACATCTCCAACTGTTTAGGCCACGCCTCCACTGCTCCACAATTGGCCCAGGTGCAGCAGGTAATCAGGAAGGCGAATGGAATGTTGGCCTTCATTGCGAGAAGGATGGAGTACAAAAGCAGGGAGGTCCTGCTGCAACTGTACAGGGTATTGGTGAGGCCGCACCTGGAGTACTGCGTGCAGTTTTGGTCACCTTACTTAAGGAAGGATATACTAGCTTTGGAGGGGGTGCAGAGACGATTCACTAGGCTGATTCCGGAGATGAGGGGGTTACCTTATGATGATAGATTGAGTAGACTGGGTTTTTACTCGTTGGAGTTCAGAAGGATGAGGGGTGATCTTATAGAAACATTTAAAATAATGAAAGGGATAGACAAGATAGAGGCAGAGAGGTTGTTTCCACTGGTCGGGGAGACTAGAACTAGGGGGCACAGCCTCAAAATACGGGGGAGCCAATTTAAAACCGAGTTGAGAAGGAATTTCTTCTCCCAGAGGGTTGTGAATCTGTGGAATTCTCTGCCCAAGGAAACAGTTGAGGCTAGCTCATTGAATGTATTCAAATCACAGATAGATAGATTTGTAACCAATAAGGGAATTAAGGGTTATGGGGAGCGGGCGGGAAAGTGGAGCTGAGTCCACAGCCAGATCAGCCATGATCTTGTTGAATGGCGGAACAGGCTCAAGGGGCTAGATGGCTTACTCCTGTTCCTAATTCATATGTTCTTATGTTCTTATATCCTAACTCGCACCAAGTCCTGTTCACCCATCACCCCTGTGCTCGCTGACCTACATTGGCTCCCGCTCTGGTAATGCCTCGATTTTAAAATTTTGATCCTTTTTTACAAATCCCTCCATGGCTTTGGCCCTCCCTATCTCAGTAACCTCCTTCAGCTTTACAACCCTCTAAATTCTCTGTGCTCCTCCGATTCTGGCCTCTTGCGCATGCCCCATTTTCATTGCTCCACCATTGGCAGCCGTGCCTTCAGCTGCCTCGGCCCTAAGCTCTGGAGTCCCCTCCATAAACCTCTCCTCCGCTCTAGCTCTCTCTTCTCCTTTAAGATGCTCCTTAAAACCTACCACTTTGACCAAACTTTTGGTCATCTGTCCTAATGTCTCCTTGTATGGCTCGGATATTGTTCGATAATGCTCCTGTGAAGTGCCTTGGGACGTTTTATGACTTTAAAGGCGCTATATCAATGCAAGCTGTTGCTGTTTAAGGTCCCTCGTTTCCTATTCTGGTGCTGCAGTGGTGTCCCTGCTGTAGCACCGCTGGAATTTACGTGCACTGGTCATCTCACCCTTTTGACAGCTGGAGGTCCCACTGTGTATATTGAATGACCTCTGACCCGGGGAAATGGGTTGTGGTTGGGGCAGATGCAAAGGGGCCAAGTGCAAGTCCCGTGCTGGTGGAACTCCACCTTAAAAAAGAGAATCCCAGCTCTAATCTCACAGTGCACAGCCAGCGTGTTAAGGGTAAATTAAATCTCTTAATTGTGGTTAGTTTTCATGTGCAGCTCGTGATGTTCGACCATGATAAATTGTAATTCATTTGCATTACGCATCTGAGGAAAAAATATTAATGATAAAAAAAATCTAAACACATGGGGACTACATACTATAAACATCTAAAGGCAAACATCAAACATTTATTATTGCACAATTTTTTATTTGCTATCTCTGTGTGCGTGTATGTTGTACACATCATGGCAAAAAATGTTAGCCTTGGGGAAACAACATTTTTCTGCATTTCAGACAGCAGAAGCAGCAGGCACAGGCAGCTTCAGAGTAAAACTCACTCCACTCTGCTCCAATAATACGCCTTCATCCAACTTTGCAATAGCACCCTTCACTGCACTAGTGTATAATTTTCACTTGTCGCACCAGCCTCCCTGAGTGAAGTTGCCAAACTATGTGGCATTGTGGGTCAACGTCAACTTGGCGAGTGGTTGAGATGGCTGAAATCTTTATCACACAGGCACAGCTGGAATATTGTGTGCAGTTCTGGTCAGCACATTACAGGAAAGATGTGATTGCACTAGAGAGGGTACAGAGGAGATTTACGAGGATGTTGCCTGGACTGGAGAATTTTAGCTTTGAGGAAAGATTGGATAGGCTGGGTTTGTTTGCTTTGGAACAGAGAAGGCTAAGGGAAGATCTTATTGAGGTGTATAAAATGATGAAGCACTGATTCCCCTTAGCAGAGGGGTCAGCAACCAGGGGGCATAGATTTAAAATAATTGGGAGGAGGTTTAGAGGGGATTTGAGGGAAATGTATTCACCCAGAGGGTGGTGGGGGTCTAGAACTCACTGCCTGAAAGGGTGATAGAGGCAGAAACACTCACCACATTTAAAAAGTACTTGGATGAGCACTTGAAATGCCGTAACCTACAAGGCTACGGACCAAGAGCTGGAAAGTGAGATTAGGTTGGATAGCTCTTTGTCGGTTGGCGCGGACATGATGGACCAAAATGGTTTCCTTCTGTTCTGTAAATTTCAATGATTCTATGATTCACCTTGCAGCCAACAGAGAGAGAGAGCAGACTTTATCCTATTAAACTAGGCCCGATTCATGGGCCATACAGGTGAAAGAACATAAGAACATAAGAACATAAGAAATAGGAGCAGGAGTAGGCCATACGGCCCCTCGAGCCTGCTCTGCCATTTAATACGATCATGGCTGATCCAATCATGGACTCAGCTCCACTTCCCTGCCGGTTCCCCATAACCCCTTATTCCCTTATTGATTAAGAAACTGTCTATCTCTGTCTTAAATTTATTCTATGACCCAGCTTCCACAGTTCTCTGAGGCAGCAAATTCCACAGATTTACAACCCTCTGAGAGGAGAAATTCCTCCTCATCACAGTTTTAAATGTGCAGCCCCTTATTCGAAGATTATGCCCCCTAGTTCTAGTCTCCCCTCTCAGTAGAAACATCCTCTCTGCATCCACCTTGTCAAGCCCCCTCATAGGGCCCAAGTTTCCACAAGATTTGCGCCTGATATTTAGGAGCAACTGGTGGAGAACGGACTATTTTAGAAATCGCAATTCTCCACATTTTTTTTTCTGCAGTTCTAGTCAGGTAGAACAGTTCTAGTTTAGAACAGAACTTTTTCTTCAAAAGGGGGCGTGTCCGGCCACTGACGCCTGATTTGAAAGTTTCCACAGTGAAAATGTACTCCAAACTAAAGTAGAATGGAGCCAGTGAATATTTTTGTAGAACTGAGAAAACCTGTTCCACACATTAAAAAATCAGGCGCAGGTTACAAATTAGGCGTCCAGAACGAGGTGGGGGGGAAGGGAACTCATTAAATTCGACAATAAATCCTTATTTATACTTCTACAAATATTATACAAATAAATCCAACCTGAATAAACATTTATAAGCCAAGAAAAGATTAAATAAACCATCTTCCTACCTGTGTGAAAGTGCTTCAGCCAGGGAGAATTCTGCAGCTGTTCGTGCCGCTGAGCGGGAGGGGGGAAGGGAGAGGGAGAGAAGAGAGGGGTGGGGGGGGGGGGTCGGGGAACAGGAGCGGGGGGGAGCGGGTGTCGGGTCGGATCGGGGGGGAGCGGGTGTCGGGTCGGGGGGGGGGAGCGGGTGTCGGGTCCAGGGGGGGGGGAGCGGGTGTCGGGTCGGGGGGGGGAGCGGGCCTCGGGTCGGGTCGGGGGGAGCGGGCCGGGGGGGGGGGGGAGCGGGCCTCGGGGCGGGGAGCGGGTCTCGGGGCGGGGGGGGGGGAGAGCGGGTGTCGGGTCTCGGTCGGGGCGGGGGGGAGCGGGTCTCGGGTGTCGGGGCGGGGGGCGGGGGGAGAGCGGGTGTCGGGTCTGGTCGGGCGGGGAGCAGGAGCTCGCCGTGGGAGGAGCCTCATTCACGCAGCCCCAGTGAGGCCATTGGGCCAGGGCTAGGGGCTGCGTGCTTCGGGCCCCTCCCACACAGTTCGGTGC
Source organism: Pristiophorus japonicus (assembly GCF_044704955.1). Classification (NCBI taxonomy): domain Eukaryota; kingdom Metazoa; phylum Chordata; class Chondrichthyes; family Pristiophoridae; genus Pristiophorus; species Pristiophorus japonicus. The sequence continues at coordinate 19,351,148 of NC_091991.1, read as the reverse complement.
CTGGAGTTACTGCACTTGCGTGCCGACTGTAGCGCACATGTGCAGAGGTCCCGGCACTGCTTTCAGTGCAGGGACCTGGCTCCGCCCCCCCCACAGCTCGTGCCGGCTGCGCCGAGTGCCATAGGACCTGTAAGTCGGTGGAGAATACCGAGGATTTTTTTAGGCGCCGTTTTAGGCGTGAAAAACGGGTGCCCAGCTCGGAGGGGCGCCCGTTTTTTTTCTTGTGGAAACTTGGGCCCATAATCTTATATATTTCGATAAGATCACCTCTCATTCTTCTGAATTCCAATGAGTAGAGGTCCAACCTACTCAACCTTTCCTCATAAGTCAAGCCCCTCATCTTCAGAATCAACCTAGTGAACCTTCTCTGAACTGCCTCCAAAGCAAGTCTATCCTTTCTTAAATATGGAAACCAAAACTGTATGCAGTATTCTAGGTGTGGCCTCACCAATACCCTGTATAACTGTAGCAAGACTTCCCTGCTTTTATACTCCATCCCCTTTGCAATAAAGGCCAAGATACCATTGGCCTTCCTGATCACTTGCTGTACCTGCATACTATCCTTTTGTGTTTCATGCACCAGGATCCCCAGGTCCCACTGTACTGTAGCACTTTGCAATGTTTTTCCATTTAAATAATAACTTGCTCTTTGATTTTTTTCTGCCAAAGTGCATAACCTCACACTTTCCAACATTATACTTCATCTGCCAAATTTTTGCCCACTCTCCTGCCTGTTTATGTCCTTTTGCTGTTTTTTTGTGTCCTCCTCACACATTACACTTGGTCCCTTCATCCAAGTCACTAATATAGATTGTAAATAGTTGAGGTCCCAGCACTGATCCCTGTGGCACCCCACTGGTTACTGATTGCCAACCCGAGAATGAACCATTTATCCCGGCTCTCTGTTTTCTGTTAGTTAACCAATCCTCTATCCATGCTAATCTATTACCCCCAACCCCGTGAACTTTTATCTTGTACAGTAATCTTTTATGTGGCACCTTGTCAAATGTCTTCTGGAAGTCCAAATACACCACATCCACTGGTTCTCCTTTATCCACCCTGTTCGTTACATCCTCAAAGAATTCCAGCGAATTTGTCAAACATGACTTCCCCAACATTTTTCCAACCACAGATGTTAGGCTAACTAGTCTATAGTTGCCTGCCTTTTGTCTGCCCCCTTTTATTGGGACTCGATGCTACCCATTGCACCAAGTTCATAAATCAGTAGGCACTGAAGTAAATAAAGACATTTTGGGCCCAAGTTTCCACAAGAAAAAAAAACGGGCGCCCCTCCGAGCTGGGCGCCCGTATTTCGCGCCTAAAACGGCGCCTAAAAAAATCTTCGGTATTCTCCACCGACTTACAGGTCTGGCCCTCGGCGCAGCCAGCACGAGCTGTAGGGGGGGGCGGAGCCAGGTCTCGGCGCTGAAAACAGTGCCGAGAGCTCTGCACATGCGCGCTACAGTCGGCACGCAAGTGCAGTAGCTCCAGGCGCCGAACTGGGGCTGCGTGAATGAGGCTCCTCCCCACGGCCAGCTCCTGCTCCCCGCCCCGCGACCAGACCCGACACACGCTCCCCCCGCCCCCCGACACCCGAGACCCGCTCCCCCCGTCCCGACCGACACCCGAGACCCCTCCCCCCGCCCCGACCGACACCCGAGACCCGCTCCCCCCCCGCCCCGACCCGAGGCCCGCTCCCCCCAGCCCCACCCCGACCCTACACCCGCTCCCCCGACCCGATACCCACTCCCCCGACCCGACACCCGCTCCTGTTCCCCTCCCTCTCTCCCCTCCCCTTCCTCCCTCTCTTCCCCTCTTCCCCTCCCTCCCCTCTCTTCCCCCACCTCCCTCCCTCCCTTTCTTCCCCCCCCCCTCTTCCCCCTCCCTCCCTCCCTCTCTTCCCCCCCTCCCTCTCTTCCCCCCCTCCCTCCCTCTTCCCCCTCTCCTCCCTCTCTTCCCCCCCCTCCCTCCCCTCCCTCCCTCCCTCTCTTCCCCCCTCCCTCCCTCTCCTCCCCCCCCTCCCTCCCTCTCCTCCCCCCCTCCTCCCCCTCCCTCCCTCTCTTCCCCCCCTCCCTCTCTTCCCCCCTCCCTCCCCTCCCTCCCTCTCTTCCCCCCTCCCTCCCCTCCCTCCTCTCTTCCCCCTCCCTCCCTCCCTCTCTCCCTCCCTCTCTTCCCCCCTCCTCCTCTTCCCCCCCTCCCTCTCTTCCCCCCCTCCCTCCCCTCTCCCCTCCCTCCCTCTCTTCCCCCCTCCCTCCCCTCCCTCCCTCTCTTCCCCCCCTCCCTCCCCTCCCTCCCTCTCTTCCCTCCCTCTCTTTCCCCCCTCCCTCCCTCTCTTCCCTCCCTCTCTTCCCCCCTCCCTCCTCTCTTACCCCCCTCCTCTCTTCCCCCCCTCCCTCC